>NC_140616.1:24887565-25337565 GCF_057381915.1 Diplotaxodon limnothrissa
GCACACGTCCCGTATTGAGCTAATAAGGGACGCACTTTGTCCCGTAATACAGTGAGAATCAAAAGTAGTCTACTTTTGATTCTCACTGTATTACGGGACAAAGTCTACTTTTGATTCTCACTGTATTACGGGACAAAGTCTACTTTTGATTCTCACTGTATTACGGGACAAAGTCTACTTTTGATTCTCACTGTATTACGGGACAAAGTGCGTCCCTTATTAGCTCAATACGGGACGTGTACTTTTGTTTCTAAATACGGGACGATTCCGTATTTTAAGGGACGGTTGGCAACCCTACTATAAATGTTAATGGAATTAACGCTTTGTTGGAAAGCATAATTCCCAGCCCCTCTCCTGCTTTGTGACCAATGAGCTGACAGCACACTTATGACAATTCGAGTATGACAATTCAGATTACCGCTCATCTCATTGGTCGATGAAAGGTCGCTTACGGAGAAAATACCGGAAGACAACAGATGACCACAACAAGAAGCATGGCCAACAGGGAAACAAACGCCGACACTGCGGTGCAAGTCTCGGACGACAGTACACCTAAAGCTGGGCAGACACTGTGCGATTTTTTCAGTCACGTTATTCAGCTCCTGCTCAAACTGCACGATTGACTCGCAGGGGTTAGAAGTTGGTAGGTCACGATGCAGGTCTCACACTATACGGCCCGATGCTCTGATGCGACCTGAGTGCTCACACTGTGCCTCCATAACATGAAGGTTATAACAGAAAATCTGTCGCTCGCTCTCTCTGTCTTTCACTCACACAGACACACCACCACCATCAACTTTGCTAAATTGCTAATAAAAAACATGATCAGGCAGCTGTGAATGAGCAGCAGTGTAAATCCAACTATTTTCACGGTTGTTGTGGTCGTGATAATTTTGTGATGCCACATCGAAAAGGCTCGGATGAGCTTTCCAAAGTTCTACAAGTTGTGCCTCCATCACTTGTGTCCAGATCACACGCTGCACTGCCGTGCTGCGCCGTCTTTTTCACCGACGTTTACGTGTTTGCGCGTGAGCAGTGTGAGCGGCTCACAAGCGATTGATGATCGGGAGCTGCTCGAGGTGTTAATCGCTTCTCGTTACCCCACGTATACTACACGACGCACGATGAAGGCCAAAATCGGGCCGATCACCAAATCGGTCGCACGACTCAAAAATCGGCTCAAAATGGGCCAAAAATCGCACAGTGTAAGCCCAGCATTAGAGCAGCAATGTTTGTTCGCTCAGAGAAAGAAAAATAGGCTGCAAAAGTACTGGGAGGAATGGGAAAAGGGAAACACCTGGCTGGGAAAATACACCATAACACCTTTAAAGCGCACTGCACTGTGTGCCGGCGCACTTTTTCCATAGGCATGCTTCTAGTGGTGGGCACATGAAGAACATGAGGGGCGTGAAAGCTCGGGGAACCCTTAACCAATTTCTTGTCCACCAGGCCACGGCAGAAGCAGATATGGTATGTAAACACTGGTTTGTTGTTTAAACCCTCTGGTTAAGGTTAATATGGGCATGTGCAGTGAATATCAGCGCTATGTGGCCAGAAGTGTGATAATATAACTTATTTTGTGTAATAAACAACTGCAAGGATAGATGATTACAACAAATAGATCACTAATACATAAAAGTAATACATAGATGAATAATGATGATGAGTTATGATGCGTAATCATGGGAACAAGTGGGTTTACAAACCTGATTAGCTTTAGAAAAGCTCAAATAATACCTCAACTGAAGCCAATTGTACTAAATGCACTAAATGTGCACAGTTACAAGAATGATTTTGTTCTATTGTTTTCTATTAATTTATATAATTTTAAGTTAAGCAGGACAGAGTTCTTTTAAAGAAAGATTTACTTATATCCTCAAAAGCTAAGCATGACAGGCTTCTGTTTAAGAAAGAGACCTGTTTTACTGTGTTAATGTTGTCATTTTGAGCTAAAAATAAATGGCTAAATGATCATTTGTTTCCCATATGGTCATATCACAAAGAATATGCATCTGCTTAAATCAAATTCAAGTCAAATGGTTAAAAAATAATTTCACACACAAAAAAAAGAGCTACCACACTGGGAAGGGTGAAGACAACTGGGTTGCCCGGCCCTGGCCACGAGGTGTCCCTTATTTATTTTTCAGGGAGTTGGCAACCCTAGTAATAAAGCATGCACAACCCTGTGGCATCCTGTAATACCACCACAGTTAGCTTGCTAGCATTTTATGTCACACAGACAAAGCATCCTATTTTCCTGTTGGCGTGTTATCACACACACAGCTACACACACATGTTCTCCCATCAGGTGACACAGTGTTACTTTGTGTAAGCCTCGGTGTATTTCTTTTCTGAAGTTCAATGATTTCACAGTTTCTGCTGCTTTTAGGAGGTAATTGGATGCAGCACACACTCAATTAAGTTGTTAGCCTCTGAGTCATCCCCTCCTCTTTCTTTCTCTCGTTATTGTCCGTATCTCTTTTCCATCCCTTTATTTCCATGGCTAATTTCACTCTCTCTGCTGTTATCTCGTTCTCCTCTTGTCATATCCTCCTATCATCCAACCATTCGTGGCTCCGGGGCCTGGCATTCCTAACAGGGGAGCTGAAGTGTTAGTTAGGCAGTCAGGGGAGGCTTCTTGTTTTGGGACCGGCAGGCACATCTTCCACCACATTGCAGGCACTCATTTACAGGTCGGAGCTTATGGGGAGGGGGTGCTTTTCCCATAACGGGGAGAAGGATGTACTGCAGAGAAATGGAACTAAATGCTTCCATCCACATGTGATAAGTCTGGCGCAAATCTGCACGTGAGATTTTTATTTGAGCTTCCCTGATGTTGTCTTTGTCTCTCCCCCTGTCTGCAGAGTGACTGGGACCGAGTTATTTTTCCATCCTTTTCTGCCTATACCTATGGAGCACCATTTCCTGATGAGACTGTGGTAAGTAGAAGGCACAATCACACATGAATGTAACTCCTGCAGCTACACGTCACCTGTACCCACATACGAATTCCACTTCTGTCTTCTGCGTCCTTGAAATCCATCCCTCGGGGATTAACCCACGTCAGTGAAACAGCTCAGAGAAAGTGGGATTCTGAAGCATGCCGCTCACTCTCCTGCATGGCCTGCCTTGTATTTGATCTCACATTTGAAGCAATATTGACTAAGTCGCGTCTCTGGAGATGTTTGCTGCTGTCGACCGTCATGGCTGAACACTACATACAACAGTTTAAACTGTCACTACCCTGCGTGGGTTGGTTGAGAAACATCGACATGACAAAGTTGCCATACTGTTGGCCTTGCATTTTGGAAAGAGGCTAATGGCGAGAGGAAAATAGAAACAGTAGATGGAAAGATGTCAAGACAAGTACAGACTGGCACAGTAGTAAAGTAAAAAATAGCTGGCATGACTGACCGATCGTGCTGGCCCGAGGATGTACTACTATTCTTAGCTTCAGTCTCCTCCTTTTTCTCCATCTCCCCTCACTTTCTCTTCCCTCCTTTCTCTTGATTCGCTCTTGTGATGTCAGCACTCTACAGGATATCTGGTGTCTGGAGGAACCCTGGATCTATCTACTCTTTTTCTGTAATTGGCTAAAACCATTCAACGGACTTCCATCTATCTACCTCCCAAACATTTGTCATTTTATTTATTTATCCTCTCTGTTCACTTGTTTAGCCTTCGTCACCTCAGCTAATACAGTTACACTCCTCTCTTTTTGTCCATTGTTGGATTTACCATGTTAATGAAATGCTGAAGCTTTCACCTAATTACAGCTACAGAGAGGGCCACTTAGAGGCTAAGTGCCCTGTGTTTGTGCATTTTATCTGATGTAATACAAGGCCAGGATGTGATGGGATGTTCTATATAAGTAAAATTACAGATGCATCACATTGTTGCTGTCAGAACCGGAAACTCTCTGCAACATGCCTAAAATGGCCTATTTCTGTCGCCAAGTAGCGTTATCATTCCTGTCATTGTCATCAGGGTAAATATATATTCTGACAGATTCTGAGTGCTCTGCATGAAATAACACACATTAGAAAATAATACACAAGTTGGACACCAAAAGTAGTCTTCTCTGCTATGTCTAAGAATACAGATAGACTTCTATGGTCACTGAATGATCATTGTCATGGCATAGCCTCTTACCATAGGGTCTAGAACAGGCTCTATTCAGGTAATTCAGGAAGTCCTAAGATGGTTAAGATGGTTAGTCAATTAATCATAATCAAGAACACCCATTATAATGATGACTCTCTTTTAATTCTTAGTCTCTGCACAGGCGTTTTTACTTACGTGGTTTAGATTTTAGGAAAGTTGACTCTACCTAAAAATTGATTTAGTCACCTTGACGTCCCCCTTTGGTTTGCTTTCAAATTTTAAAGTGCATTTGATGTCTTGGTTTTCAAAACAACAATGATGGATCTTCTTATTAAGATCCCAAGGACTTTGATTGATACACTAGTGACTTGTCAAATATATCCACACCTCAGATCATACCCTGTTTATCATCTATCTAGGTCTTTACTTTGTCTGTTACAGTGGGTTCATCATGTAGATTATGTGTGCGCCTGAATTAGTCAACACTTGCATTTTTTTAAGAAGGCTTGGGGTCCATGGAGTGGAAATGCTTTATTACTATACTGTATTGCTACATGGTTTGGCAACCTTTCTGTTAAGCTCAGATCCCAAGTTCAAAATTAAAAGGGCTGGAAAGATAGTTGACGTGCTCCTTTCATTTCCCCATTCAGAGTCAGTGATACAGCAGGGTCTGAAAGTTACTGAGGACAAAAATCACATCTTTAATAAGTATCAGTTGACACCATCAGGCAAAAGCTTTAGGGCACCAAACTGTAAGTTAAATAGGTATAAATTTTCTATTGCCAATATCGGCTAATTATTCAATTGTAATTAGGGTAAAAATATAAATAAGTGTTTGTATGTGTGTTTTATGTTTCCCTCTGTTGTCCAGTTTAAATTTCTCAGAAGTGACCCAATAAAGGCTAATCGAATCAAATCGAATCGAATCTATTTCAGTCTAAAAGAGACCAAATAAAGGAACTTTAGGAGTCACCCCCCTGCTGGTCGTTCAAAGGAATGCAGGTTTGCCGCCCTCGGCACTGACTACACTTTTCAGTATGAGAGGATCCTTCCACCTTATAAATTCTGTTCCTTTCTGTGGCTTTACTAACACATCCATAACTGTCCTTGGAGTTTTCTTTCAACTTTTGCTGGATTCTCATTCAGGTGCCAACTGACAAAGTGGGGCTGGAATACATTAATAAAGCACAGCATCTGTGCTTTTCCTGCTGGTATAAGTCAAAATATCTACTGCAGAGAAAAGTCTAATTCACACAGTCAAAGTTAAATCGGAGACCATAAAGTACATTTAATAACACCAATTCCATGAATAGATAAGAGCACATTCGCAAAGTAGCATTTGAACACACTGATAGAGTTTGTGGCCATGTGTAAAATGAATTTTGTGGTGTGAATGAAAAACTTTTTCAAAGTTCTCTTTTTGGCCCAAGGCACTTTTTAGTGGCTGCCTGATGGGAGTAGCTGTAAGGAGTGGTGAAGGAGGTCTACAGGGCCCTTAGTAATGGAAGCTGTGAGGGTCTAAGAGTTGGGTTTAAGTGGTGCTGGTGATTTTGGTTGCATGCTTGATTATTCCTGTGAGCTTTTTCTTGATTTTCACTGTGAAGAAGTTGCAGCAGGATGCTGTTTCTTGTGCTGTACCCTAGGGACTAGGCTGGCTTTCAAGAACAGCTGGAAAAGCTGTTCCACCCCTACAGTTTATATAAAAGATGGATGTAGCCACTGTGATGTCAGCGATTGGTTAGTGAAGTCCCATTATGAGTCCCCGACATGAGTGTTTTTGCTTCCACATGTTGGTTTTGGGAAATGGGGAGTGACGAGTAAAGGCTGGACTTGGCTTTGGCAGAAATAAAAAATGCATGCTCATTGGCTACTAACTTGGGGTTGACAATTCATTAACCTTCAGTAGTGGTCAGAAATGGGAGGTTTGGGCATTTCTCTGTGTCAGCTGATGCAAACTCAAAACCTCTTGCATCTTTACTTCTTATCTTTTAAATTTATGTGCATTTCAGCAGCAGTAATTCTATCAGAGTCACGTCGGGCTTTCCTCCCTTAGTAATGATATGTTTTTGTAATTTGAATGCTATAACTAAGGACTTCCTCTTGACTTTTCACATTAAAAGTCTTGCTGCCTTTCATTTATGGGCATATTTAATGGGCGAAAGTGTTGAGTTTAGCTGGTTATGCCTTGACATCAATTACAATACAGCTTGTGACTACGTGTTTCACTGACAAGTCCACATGAAGCTTTTAACTGATGACTTGTGAGGAGTATTTTGCAGAGATGAGTCACTTTCCTCCATTTTTCTCCCTCACTCACGTCTCACTTCTGAATGGTTATAGGTGTGTGTGGCTACACAGGCTTTACTGCGTGCATGCGTGTGCCTGTGCGGCTCGTGGATCTGTGCCCAGTCTTCCCGCTGTGAGCATATGGTTTCTGGGAGAGTAACTTCAAACAGCAGCTCTTTGTAGCACTGAAGGACAGCATCTCATTAGGACGTGTGCAGTTTGGTGTGTGTAGCTGCAGACAGAAGCGAGCCTGCATTAGAGCAGGTTATCAATTTAGTTTTTTGATTATCTGCAGTGGAGCTTATCGGAAGGAGATAAGAGAATTAGGGCGAAAATCATTTTCCCTGAGCACTCCTTCATCCCAACGTTGTTCCCAGCAACAACATGCGAGAATAAAATCGTCCCATTTTATGTTCTAATTTCTATATTTCTCTCACAGGTGCATTTTTTCCTTTTATGTTCAAATAGGACTCTTTCTGCAGTTTTTGGATTATAAAAGTTTTTTATTATCGCTCTTCTTTATCCAACGTGCACAAGAAGGGACGTTCCTCAAAGGCAAAATTTTCTGTTTAATGTTATTCAAGGAAAATAAAATATACAGAACAAAAATAGAGTCTAGTGCAGAGCAATACTGCAAATCTTGGTATCGATCTGATGCCATGTAAATATTGCAGATACCCATACCAGAGTTTTTAACCTATAAAGGCAGTTTATGTACGAGAGAGCAGCGTGTTATGATTTATGAGCCGAATCATCATTAATTTGCAAATCTTGAACACATTTGAATAACTGCTAAATCACACCCTTCAGCTTTTCTTTTATTTTGAAACTGGGTGTTTTTGGAGACTGTAATGTAAATGTGCCTGTCTCTAAACATGCTGGGTCAGCTTCTGTCATTTAAATGTACTAAAGACTATAAATAAAATAGGCACATTTCATTTCCAAAACAATTATTAATCTAACACAGGTCAGTGGGATACATATTAAACTATAAGAATAAAAATAAAGCATCGATCGAAAGAATACCAATTCCAGCTTTGGTTTTGATATTATTGATATTTGGATCCAGGTCGAGATAAAAGACAACCAGAACCAGTGGCTGTATTCAGTCCAGAAATCAATGAAAATTATAAACTGAACTATTATTTTCCATGTCTCGATCTATCCATCTTTTTTGCCTCCTGGTCTCATTCCCACCCTCATCACTCTCTTTTTCTCCCGCCGGATGATTTATGGATATCTTTCATCAATGCTAAAAGCAGCGCTCATCTGTTCTGAACTACTGAAGACCTGTATCATAAGATGAAAGAAAAAAACAGAGAGACTAGAGTTAAGGGCTTGCAGCCTATGTAATGCGTTTGTCTGCGTGCAAGTGTGTCACAGAAGAAGAAAAAGAGCGATGGAGTCGAGAGACGAGAGGCAAAGGGAGGCAGAAACTGTCTCAGCCGTCACATGATTTAATCAAAGCCATCCATCACATCAGGATAATTAGACAGCAGCATGGATCGCACGGCCAGAGCCCATCAGTTAGAACGCACGTACACACAAACGCGTTCACACCCATCTGTACTTCTATCCAGAAAACAAGAGAGGAGGGACCCAGCACAGTCAGCACTGGATCCATTCAGGACTGTCACAGCAAAAACATGTTTGTACAAAATTTAGACATAATAACTCAGCGACAGACAATGGGGAACGGTGTGAGCGAGTCGGCCTAAGTTGGTGTCCGTCAGTGGGGCTTTCAGTTCTTGATGGCTAATTAATTGCGCAGAATAAATGCTGGCAGTCAGAGAACTCCGCATAAAGCCAGATAATGACCAGAGTTCACGGCCTGACTGCAGAAAATGTCAACAAAAAAAGTCAGAAAGTGTCATTTATGCCTTAAGACCTGTCTTGCAATAAGAGGAAAAAAACTGAACAAAACTCTTACTCCTAATCTAGCTTTCCATTGTGTTTTAGATTTTATGATAAAATCTGTACACAAAAAAGGTTTAAAGCCGTACTAGTGGGAATTATATGATAACGTGTAATGCAAAGGGACTTGTATTAACCTCTTTTTAACAAACCCTCACATATTAATCTCCTGAATCTGTTTCGGACCTATTGCCCTTAACATTATATGCCGTAGTCGAGCCTCTGCACTTTAATCACATAATTTCGAGCAGCAGTAGGTAGCTGTTTTCACTAAATGGGTCTAAAAAATTAATCTACATTACCAAATATCAGGCAGACTAAACACAGAGGAGCCTTTGGCCTCTTAGAGATGGTGTTTTTTTTTTGTGTGGGTTTTTTTTTTCAGATGGCAGTGAAGACTAAAAGGAAAATATGAACTGGGCCCCAAACAATGCTGAATTGCCCACATCAGCTTCATAAATCACATGGCCTCTAGCCAAAAAAATGCCTCGTGGCTTAAATAATTTCCTCTTTGCTGTGCTTTGAAATTTCCTTTTGTTAGTGACTTTTGGTTCGGTTTGATCCATGAAATACATTTCCTGAGCCTTGAAAATAGCCTTTGTGTTGCAAGGCAACATCTGCTGCTTAAATAGTGCGGGCCTCAAGGGTGTTTAAATTGTAGC
Organism: Diplotaxodon limnothrissa; assembly: GCF_057381915.1. Taxonomy (NCBI): domain Eukaryota; kingdom Metazoa; phylum Chordata; class Actinopteri; order Cichliformes; family Cichlidae; genus Diplotaxodon; species Diplotaxodon limnothrissa. The sequence goes on from NC_140616.1 coordinate 24,896,532, forward strand.
AAGTATAAGTATTGTAGTTGAGAGAGAAAGATTAGTGCTGCTGTTGTTAACTATAACAGCTATTATTATCACTTCAAAAGACTTTTCTTTCATCCTCCAAACATTGCAGTTGAGCTTAAGGTGGATTTGGACTTTGGACTTTTTATTCAAACTCAAAAGAACAAAGCAGAACATGTTTGTCGTAGTATGGTCACACCAAAAAAACAACATACTTCAAAACTCTCCAGCTAAGCCTCAGCGGTCTTTACTTCCTGTTAAATGCTGCCACATTGATTTTGAACTGTGGACTTACCAAATGTGAATGTACACCTTACAGCCAGTTCACCTTTTTCATGTGACTTAACATCAGTATGGGAAAGGCAAAATGAGGCCTCACACAGTTATTTTTAGCAGTTTTGTTAAGCTAAAGGTCAGACAGTAGTCATATCGGATGGACTTGCGACTATCCAATCAGGTTTTCCCAACTGCTAGCAAAAAGTAGAGGAAAGCACTGCTTGAAAATAAACTCAAATAAAAAAATGGATCACCATTAAATGTGCTTATTAGTGCTTACCGTTGCTCTGGTGATGAATCCTTAATCTCCTCATGGCAGCGTTACTGACCCAGTCAAATCAAAACGCTTTCATTCTGGATTTTTGATGCAGTTCATCACCATGTGGAGCTCTGGCAGAAACATTAAGGCTTTCTGTATGTCTACTGCAAAATCCTAGAACTTGCATTAGAAATGTAATAAGGGAAGCAGAGTGATCCTAGCTTCTAGGTTGGCAAGCCTTGGTGTACTCTATAATTTGCCACTGTTAATTTTGAAGCTTGATGTGCCTTCAGTGTAACGCCCCCCCCCCAAAAAAAAAAAAAAAAACCTAAAATAAATGAAATCCTGATGGGCTGTTAGTCCTGTGATGGACTGGCGACCTGTACAGAGTGTACCCAGCCTTTCAACCTATGACAGCTGGGATAGGCTCCAGCTCCATCATGATCCTAATTGGATAAGCAGAAGAAAATGAATGGATGGATCTTGATGGCCAATTAAATCTGTTGTTTGATACAATCAGTGGAAATTTCCATGAAGTTTTGAGTGTCTGTGTAATATCTATACATTTATCTATATGGTAATCTGTAGATACAGTCAGTGCTATTGGAATCAACTTTCTAGTAATGCCCAAATGTGCATCAGACCAACAGATAAGACTTGGTGCTAATATGATTTCCCACTCACGTCCTTTGTTGCTGATGTGTTGCACCTTCACATCGCCTTTATTAAGCCTTGCTTCCTCCCTGCTTTCTGTCATGCCCTGATATTAAAATAATGAATAAGCGTTTCAATGAAAACTGTTGGAAACGCTTTCTGTCTTTACGCAGATTGTTTAATGATGCTCTTACTAAAGTGCTTTTTTTTGCATTTGTTAATTGTTGATTTTAATAAATCAAACATAAAGGAGCACCGATGCCTTAATCCTCCTGTCGAAAGAAAAAAAAATAATGATTTTGCCAATTACATGCAAGTCATGTGATAGGTATTGCAACTAGAGATTAGCACTAATCCCTTCAAGATGTATTTTTATTGTCTTAGCTCATAATCAACCAACAATGTGGCTTTAACGCTCTGAGTGATCCTGTTTTAATGGTAATTTTAGGTTTGCATTGATTTGTTGTGGGGGAGTGCAGTGGATTTATGGGCTCTCACAGGAATTTAAAAACAATATAGACTAATTAATGTGTGCTTACTCTAATAAATGCATGCCAGCGCCTGTAGAGTGGTGGCTTATCCTGCATGATGGCAGTAGGCTCTGCTCTTGCTGCGTGCACCGAGAGGTCGTGCCCTTTTTCTTTTTTCTGTCACATATTCTCATTGATCTCGTGACCAAGTTGCAAGAGTGCAGCACTCGGATTAGAGTTTTTCCTCTTGTTCTTTCTACCTCACCCCCCACCAAGCTGCGACAACCCTCATTTTCTCTCTCCCTTTTCTCTTCTCGAGCAAAAAGGCTGCGAAAAAATAAAAAGTATCACATCTTCATTTGCCATTATCACCCTATCTCTTCTTTGGATGCAGCCTTTCACGCTGCATTTCATTTTCGCTTGTGACCGAGTTGTCGGTGCAGGTAATAAGATGGTTTGAGCAGAAAACAGATTATTATTGTCACAGAAACCAGCTCGTAACAACAAATAGATGCAAGGGGAACTATTGGGGGGTTCTAGCTTTTTCACACAGCTTGTCGCATCTGTGTGTCCTCACATGCGCCTTGTGCAAGAGGGACATGAAGACAGGTCCAGCTTGTAGACGCTCACAGTGACCTGTCCTGTGAGTCACTGGTGAAGCAGCATACGCTTGCAATACACAGAGACACATGCAGAGCGTGAACGCTTCGTTGTGTGAGCATCAAGAGACTAAAGTGGGTGTTTTTATTTATCTATCTAAAAGAAGCTGAAGTCTGTTTCATTTCTGATTTCTTTTTTTTTTTATCCTCACACACATAAAACTCACTTGATCACCGGTTTACTCGAGTAAAAGAGTGGGTGGATTCTTGGATATCATTGGCATCGCAGCAGTGAGCAAGTGACTGGATCAACTTATGAGCAACACACACCTCGGCTTTTGAGGGCTTTCTTAAAGCTGAACATAACACTGTTTAATTTGGGTGTAACTCCTTGTCGCAACCTAGGTTTTAATATTTTCGTGTTTGCCACCACCACAAATGAAAGGCGGAGATGTGATATTCCAGCTGCACAGAAGAAACGTCCCAGAAGTTGCCAGGCAGAAAAAAATAAAGCTGAACAGCAAACTTATCATCTCTTTATCTCTTTTTGCCGACTCAAATAAGGAGCTAACACGACTCTAAAATAGCTCTCACAAATCCAGACTCTGACGAATGTCTGTCTCCTTGGACCATGTTTGCGTTTGAAATTTGAAACGTATGTTAAAATAACATACGTGCTCTATATCTGGAACAATACAGAGAGTGTGAATGATTGGCCGAGGTTAAAAATGGCACATTGCAGTTATGGTTACCATGGTGAAAGCAGCTTATAGCAGACAAAACCTGTCAAGAGAATGCAGAGAGAGCCCTGTGGTCATAGCCTTGAACATGTCCAATGTACACTGCACACGTAATCAGCGTGGGCGGAGTGCACGCAGAAAACTGACATAGATGAAACACACTGAGTTTGACGCACACACACATACACACTGAATGGTGGGTTTCAGCATTGTGCAGCATGTTGTATGTCACATTAACCCTCTCGAGGCAGGCGTTGCCGATTTGCAACAGTTAAAAACTAACAACCTGATTACCCCACATACATGTTTTATGAGTTTTTTTTACTCAGAAGTACCACTGCAGGACTTGGTTGTGCATTAGCAACAAAAAGTTTAATTTGAGCCTGAGAGGGTTAAACAGTTATGCAAATTTCAAAAGACAGGACCTGCGTTCAGGGATACTGTGTTAGCCAAAATGAAGTATCATACAGCCAGTCAGGTCCAGCCCACTGGATGGCTTTGAGTAGTGTGAAAATTGCTGAGAAGAGGAACATGATTTTTGGACTTTTCATTGAAGTGTAAAGAATGGATCACATCATGAGAGTGGTTATCTGAGCTGTTAATTTCAAGCAAAGGGGACCGTATCCATGTGCGTTTATGATTTCTTTGTTTGCAGTCTCACTGAATATTGGAAAACTAAGACATATTGCTTAAATTGCACTTATTTTTCTTGACATCGAATAAGCTGGTCATTATATAAGAATGTACTTTCAGTATGTGTTGTTTTACTTGTCTGGCCAACACGAGGTAATAATTTGATGTATAAAGCCCATTAACTATGCTGTAAACTATGAAAACAACAACCCACAGTCATAAAAAACTAAGTACACCACCGCATTCAGTATCTTATAGAACCACATTTAGCAACAATAACTTCATTTTCTGTCTGACTGTATCAGTCTCTTATATTGTTTGGCAGGAATTTTGCACCAGTCTTCGGTACAATGTTGTTTTAGTTCACTGAGGTTTCTGGGCATTCGTTCATACACGGCTCCTGTAAAGTTCAATTTAGTTCAATTTTTCAATTCAGCTTTATTTATATAGCACCAAATCACAGAAAGAGTTGATTCAAGGCACTCATTTCAATGAGGTTGTGAAATATTTTGTAGTTTTGCTGTCATGCTTGGGATCATTGTCCTGTTGCATGACCCAATTCTGGCCAAGATTCAGCTGTCCAACAGCTACACATTTGACTCTAGATTCACAGTTGTCTTTAATGTTTTCCACTTGTGAATAATCTTTCTCACTGCAGAGATAACACTTATCTGGGATAACACTTCCCAGATTGATGGGCAGCAACTATTGCTTCTCTGATAATATTGCTGATTTTTTTCCTACGTAGCAATTAGTTAACACACACATGTTTACATGATCAAACGTATCTGCTCAGGTTCAAATTGAGCATCAGAATTAAGAGGAAAGGTGATTTTAAAGACTTTGAATGTGACATGGTTTTTGGTTGCTAATGTGCTGGTTGCAATATTTCAAAAAATGCTGATCTGGTGGGATTTTTCCTCATAACCATCGCTAGGTTTTACAGAAAATAGTCCCAAAAAGAGAAAATTAACAGGGAGCAGCAGTTCTCTGGTTGAAAATGCCTTGTTGATGCCAGAGGTCAGAGTTGATAGAAAGTAAATAACCAGTCAATACAACCAAGGTATGCAGATGGGCATTTCTGAACCCACAACACATCCAACTGCAAAGCTGATGGGCCACTCCTGTCAGTTAACAACAAGAATCTGAAACCACAGTTCACAAAGGTTCCCCGAAATTGGACAATAGAAGATTGAAGAAACGTTGCCTTGTCTGATGAGTCTCGATTTCTTCTGCAGCATTCGGACGGTAGGGTCAGACTTAAAAAAATTAAAGCATGGATCCATCCTGCCTTGTATCTACAGTTGAGCTTGTTGTTGGTGTAATGGTGTGAGGGACATTTTATTACCACAACCTACCTAAGGGCTGTTTGCCAACTGTGTATTTAGAAAAAGATTGTTTCTGTCTTCTGATGCCTTCTTCCAGCAGGATAAAAACGCCACTGTAAGTTCACTGTATTCGAATGACTTCCAGTGTCACCAGATCTCAACCTAATCGAGCACCTTTGTGCAGCATCATGAATGTTGCGCTGACAAATCTGCAGCAAATGCATGATGCTGTCATGTCAGTATGGACCAAACTCTTTCAAGAATTTTGAATCTATTCCATGAAGAACTAAGACAGTTGTGAGGGCAAAATGCAGCGCCTCTCAGGCCTAGCAAGGTGAAACTAATAAAGTATCGATTGGGTGTATATCAGGTGTGTATACGTCTCTGTATATATACTGAATTGTATTTTATACAGGCATTTAGTAGCTTCTAAGAGGTGGAACTGTATAACTCAGTCTTCAATTCCTTTCAATGAAGAAAAAAATGAAGAGAATATCAAAAAGAAGGGTTAGCATTTCTGTAAAGGCACGACACGTGACAGAGCACAGAGGGTAGGGTATGATACGTGAAATCCACAACTGAGCCACCTGCCAACCTGGCACTTGACTTTCACTTATTTTACATCCCATCACTTTCCACCACTGCCACATTTGTCCTCCCATATCCTCTTTTCTCTATCCTCATTTTTTTGTGTGCTCTTTGTTCCCTTGACTATGCTTTGACACTCCAAAGCTCTGCTCCCCTCATTAACTCTCTTTCATGAGGATGCAGATGACAATAATTGGTTTGAAAACAGGAGACAATGGGATACAAGGATTATCCCCGGCTCACACCCACCACCTCTAGCACCCCACGAGGACAGTGCAGCTCTGCATCCTCCCTTCGACTTTCTGTCCATGTCTCTCTCCTGCAGCTCTTTCCTTTTACACGTCTTTTGTTTCATCACTGTCCTAACTCCTTCCCCCTCATCCCTGCTTAACCCTTTTCAAACGTTTTTTCTTCACTCTCTGGATCTTTCCCACATCCTAATGTTGCCCTCTGAGAAGAAGCAAAACAAATATATTATGTATAGGAAAGTGTGTGACGCCTGAGTATTTGGATGTATGCTTGTATGTGAAGAAGTTCCTGCTTGTATTCCTCTGCGTCTGAATAGGGGCAGGAGGGGGTGGAAGAAAAGGAGGGAATGAAAGGTCAAAAAAAATCATACTGCTGTTATTACTACCGTCCTCGCCACCTCCATTACGTCCACTGCCCACGGCCACTGATAACGACGAAGGGACGGGGCTCCTGAACCACAAAGACGGCAGGGTTAGCTATTCTCAGTGACTGACATTTCAGTATTACTTGTCTTCATCTTATCTTGAAGATGAGTATAATTCCTGCGCTGTTAGGACTGTATTTCAGTTTAATCATATTATTCTGTCTGATTTTTCTCTTCAGGACTGTTTCCAAACCCTGAGACTGAGGTCAGTTTATTTGGGATTGACTTTGTTAGCATTTATTGGCTTTGTTAGGAGAGCGAAATACCTTTGCACACCAGCCTGTCCACCCCGGAAAGTTCCATCAGAGTCCCCTTGGTGGTGGAGGAAAGAGGGCAAATGCTGCATCACTGACTTTGGACACTGTATTGTAAAGGAGGTGGTGATGGAAAGGTGAACAACATGATTAAAAGAGAATTAAGAAGGTTTGGGAGTGGGAATAGATGGGTTATTACTATTATTAATATTAAGACCATCACCACCTGCAGCACTCCCACTACAAAGTATCAGCAGCAGTGGTAGTTCAAACAAATAGCTGCATTAAAACAGATAATGAGTTGAGGAGTTATAATATTATAGTAAAATAATTACGCACCAGCAGTAATAAATATGAATAATAAATATGAGCGATATAAAGCCTGAATTAAATTAACATGGACTGGACTTGATTAATTTCAAAAGAAGCCTCCCTTTATTTTTCAAACTTCTTCTCCCCTCTTCCCTCTCTGTGTTTTCTCAGGGAAATAAATCATGCGTTCCTGCCAGAATTAGAAGTGACAATCACACAGCCATGCACACCGGCAAACAGAAAGAGTTCTGTGAAATGATAATGGCATCTGATTAAACGCTGTGACTAATGCGATGTCATCTTTCCAAGGAAGCCATGAACCTGTGACAAAGTGTTGGAGGGTGTGTGTGGGGGGCGGGGTGCGGAGGGTGGGGGTAAGGCAAAGAAAGTGAGAACGAGGGTGGTTGGGTTAAGAATACAATGGCTGGGGAAAGTAAAATATAAGAAAAAAGAAAGTAAAGGCACACCGTCATCCTCGACTCATGCAAAGTGGCAGAGAAATGTCAAGAGTGGTCGTCCCGCTCCTTCTCGACGCCCTCCATCACTGTCTTTTCCCCTGTAGTTCCGTCCCTGCGTCTCCTTCTCCCCATCTGTTCTCTCCTCATTTCTGCATCCTAAAGTCACTCTCACCGTAGCCGTGGTTTATCCCTCGCTCCATTTCTCCTCCCTGTATTCTCTCCATGCCTCCCTTCTGGTGAGGGCTCTCAGGTTTCAGCTGTAACTGCTTTAGTGCACGGGATAATGGTCTGTAATTCACTTCCAGCTCCTCTTTGCTGGTCAGAGGCCCACTCATGTACAAGCAGAGAGATGTAATCAGTAATCTGTGTGTGTGTGTTTATGTGTGTGAGAGAGTGTGCTTCTGGTTGTGTATATGAGGAGAGGGTCCTGTAGCGTTTGTATTACCTTTTCAGCCACACTGCTGTGAGTATGTGTGTGCTTCTTCTCCTCGATTGCATTGCATTCATACATGCACATTTATACATTTTCTGGATGAATGAAGCTGTGTGGGGATATGTTACGTAACCCCATGTAAAAATTAAATGCCCCTAGTGTGTAAATAATGAATGCACACACACACGCGCGCGCATGTGCGTTCTCACGGTTACGAAGAAGTACTAGGAAGCAACAGCCCCTCTGCCCCCCACATAACCCACTGTGGCACCACAGAGCGAGACTGCCCTGGACTATGAATAATAGAGGGATCCCATATGTAAAACTAGATCACCAACTGTGGGCCCAAGGAAGTTGGGTAGGCTCAGGGGTGCCCTAGGGCCTTTAGGGCCAGGGTTTAAGGCTAAGCAGGACCAGGCACAGTGTCCACTGTGTGTTGCTTGCCTTGGGGTGACACACAAAGTGGGGACTGAAAGAGCCTGGATGAACATGGCAGTAGCATCTACAACTACACTTTTATCTTTGCTTTAACTGCACTTTCTGACTCATGATTGCTGTTATACACTGGGACTACATGCGGGTTATATTGGGTGCATGTTCCTTGTATGTTGTTGCACACTTTCTGGAACTGAAAATAATTCAGTGAAGATTTGCCAACTTATTTTTATAGCTGCTATCAATAATATATTTGTATTAATGTGAAATATGACACTTGTAGAAATGAACCTGTAGAGACTAATTATGTAGTTTTTATGTCCCTCGCAGCTCTATGAGACTGCTAAATGCTTGAGACAGACTGTGACATCCCAACCACAAATTATGTATAGCCATACTTGCCAACCTTGAGACCTCAGTATTAGGGAGACATTCAAAAGGCCTGTTGGGGGGTGGGGGGTCGTCATGTACATATACACAGAAAAAAACCTGAATTCTACAGTGTTTATTTATCAGACAAAATAAGTTAAATTAGATAGCTGTCAAATCAAATTCTTTTTTTCAATCATTTTGAAACTTGCATGCATATTTCCTTCTCTTACTGGTTGTTGCCATTTCTCTTCTGCTTCCTCTTCCTTTGTTCTACTTCCCACGCTTGACTTCGAGGTGTCACCGTTATTATTGTCCCGCCGGAAATGGCAGCCCAGTTAAGGATGGTTTAGCAATTTTGTTGTCCAGGTGGAAATCGGGAGAAATTCGGGAGAATGGTGGCTCCGGGAGATTTTCGGGAGGGGCACTGAAATCCGGGATTCTCCCAGAAAAATCAGGAGGGTTGGCATGTATGTGTATAGCCCGAGTCACACAGGCCTAGAGACCGATCAGCAACACCCTGGCTAGCCGGTTACTGTGCGTTCATTGACTGGTTGGTGAATAGTCGCAGGAAGTTGCAAAGCAAAATTGGTTGCAAATAGGGATACAGTGCTGCACAGAAGAACTCCTTGGGACTGCATTGCATGCTAGCAAACTGATTTAACAGATGGACAGAAGCACAACAATTCATATGAATATTAACATTATTTGGGTAGGTTTGTATACTAATATGTCATGTTCATGGTTGTGCTTTAGCTACCCTTAAGTGGCCAAAACATAAGACAAAAAACGGTAATAATACCATATGTAATGTTTTTTTATTTAAGACTTTTTCTACATAGTCTTGCTCTGTGGAGGTGCCAAGTAAAAGAAAAATGTCTAAAGGGACACATTTGTGCTACCATCGCTATTTCTATGCTGCACTCATTAAAATCAAACCGGCATATTGTTCAAAACAGGCTGTCTGATAGCAAAAGTCCAGCGTCACTCAGTTTCATCTAAATGATTTCCACCGTACTGAAAAAGGTGCTGTCAGCCTGACAAAATTTAAATTCAGCTCATTTTTTTAAATGACTCTCACTCATGGCGGAAAAGGGCAAAAGTTCAACAATGAAGCCATGAAATGTTTCCATTCTAATTAACAGAAGCACCTTTATACAGGGAGTGCAGAATTATTAGGCAAGTTGTATTTTTGAGGAATAATGTTATTATTGAACAACAACCATGTTCTCAATGAACCCAAAAAACTCATTAATATCAAAGCTGAATGTTTTTGGAAGTAGTTTTTAGTTTGTTTTTAGTTTGAGCTATTTTAGGGGGATATCTGTGTGTGCAGGTGACTATTACTGTGCATAATTATTAGGCAACTTAACAAAAAACAAATATATACCCATTTCAATTATTTATTTTTACCAGTGAAACCAATATAACATCTCCACATTCACAAATATACATTTCTGACATTCAAAAACAAAACAAAAACAAATCAGCGACCAATATAGCCACCTTTCTTTGCAAGGACACTCAAAAGCCTGCCATCCATGGATTCTGTCAGTGTTTGATCTGTTCACCATCAACATTGCGTGCAGCAGCAACCACAGCCTCCCAGACACTGTTCAGAGAGGTGTACTGTTTTCCCTCCTTGTAAATCTCACATTTGATGATGGACCACAGGTTCTCAATGGGGTTCAGATCAGGTGAACAAGGAGGCCATGTCATTAGTTTTTCTTCTTTTATACCCTTTCTTGCCAGCCACGCTGTGGAGTACTTGGACGCGTGTGATGGAGCATTGTCCTGCATGAAAATCATGTTTTTCTTGAAGGATGCAGACTTCTTCCTGTACCACTGCTTGAAGAAGGTGTCTTCCAGAAACTGGCAGTAGGACTGGGAGTTGAGTTTGACTCCATCCTCAACCCGAAAAGGCCCCACAAGCTCATCTTTGATGATACCAGCCCAAACCAGTACTCCACCTCCACCTTGCTGGCGTCTGAGTCGGACTGGAGCTCTCTGCCCTTTACCAATCCAGCCACGGGCCCATCCATCTGGCCCATCAAGACTCACTCTCATTTCATCAGTCCATAAAATCTTAGAAAAACCAGTCTTGAGATATTTCTTGGCCCAGTCTTGACGTTTCAGCTTGTGTGTCTTGTTCAGTGGTGGTCGTCTTTCAGCCTTTCTTACCTTGGCCATGTCTCTGAGTATTGCACACCTTGTGCTTTTGGGCACTCCAGTGATGTTGCAGCTCTGAAATATGGCCAAACTGGTGGCAAGTGGCATCTTGGCAGCTGCACGCTTGACTTTTCTCAGTTCATGGGCAGTTATTTTGCGCCTTGGTTTTTCCACACGCTTCTTGCGACCCTGTTGACTATTTTGAATGAAACGCTTGATTGTTCGATGATCACGCTTCAGAAGCTTTGCAATTTTGAGACTGCTGCATCCCTCTGCAAGATATCTCACTATTTTTGACTTTTCTGAGCCTGTCAAGTCCTGCTTTTGACCCATTTTGCCAAAGGAAAGGAAGTTGCCTAATAATTATGCACACCTGATATAGGATGTTGATGTCATTAGACCACACCCCTTCTCATTACAGAGATGCACATCACCTAATATGCTTAATTGGTAGTAGGCTTTCGAGCCTATACAGCTTGGAGTAAGACAACATGCATGAAGAGGATGATGTGGACAAAATACTCATTTGGCTAATAATTCTGCACTCCCTGTATAAAGGTATACAGGACTGATTTGTAGGCAAAATAAGTCAGAATGTCAAATTGTACTTTCAAGAAGATGACAAAATCATGTGGCCACATAAAATAATCCCGACTTTTCACATTTATGAATCTGAATTCATTGACATTTATCTACAAGCAGCAACAGAAACACCAGAAACTGTGTCAGAGGACAGAGCCATGACCATTCATACAGTGTGTCGATAGCTTCCACCCATCTGGTGCATTTAGTTGCTCCGGTGCCTTTTTTTTTTTAAATTTAAGCCTCCTTAGATTTGTTTTCTTTCCCACAGTTAGTAAACTTATCAGGTTTTGACATGGGAGTGTTGTCGCTGTCATGCCGCTGGTCCTTCCCTCCGTTGGCAGCAAGGTGTAGAGCTGCTTTGTTTGCCGAGATGTGCTCAGCAATTCAACTTCACAGCTCCGTCTCAGAGGAGAGCCAAAGAGCATAAGAGGAGAAGGGACAGTAATTGAAAGGCAGCAGAGCTCATCCTATGTCCCCTTCTTTGACATTTTCTTTCCTTTTTTGTGTAATTTTCTCTCATATGTATGCGCGTGCCATTGTTGGTCTGTTTTGGACAATTGACATCAAAATAAACTATCGTGAGCTGACTTGGTGTTCTCTCTTCCTTTGTCCGCGCTTTTATAGGCTACAGAAAGCTGGCCTGGATTTGTCCTAAGAATGTGTTTTGATCTCTGCCTCGCTTTGAATCAAAGCCCTTTACTTTAATCAATAATTAAATTACCTGCTCGACAGCAGAAATAATAATTTTGGCCACATAAAAGAGTTGAATTTCAATGAAAAGGTACATTGTTACATTTTAATCTAGTGTTTTTTCCCACTTCAGGTTAGATTTTAAAAACAGTTTTCTTGAAACTTTAAAAGAAGAGCGCCAAGATTGGAGTCTCCAGTATTTCAATAGCAATATTTTTTATTACTAATTTAATTGCTAATCTAAATTGTCTTACCATTTATGTGACTTTGTAAATATGCTCCAAAACCTCATTTTGAGTAGGAAATGCATGAAAATAATCCAAAAAACCAGATCCACTATGACAGACTTCATATTGAGTTTCTTGGATGTCTGGTCATCGGCCCTTTCTTCCCTCGTTGTGACTCTCGACTGCAAACAACAGGGTCTTTTACTCCATTGTAACTAGGTCTGAATGAATGTTTTGGCTGCGTTTTTGGCCAGAGAGGGAGAAACAGAGTCACGCTGCATAATTCACAGGGGGATGGGAGATTATGCGCCATCTGTGTCCATATCCCGGTGGCCCTGTCACAATTGATCCACAACCCTTGACCTTTTCGGAATATTTTCCACTCACCCTGTCATGCGCGCCATGTTGGTGTGTGTGTTTGTATTTTTGGCGTGTTTAGAGCGTGAGTCAGCCTGCTGCTCGATAACCTTTCCGCTGGATCGCAAAGTGCAGGTCAGATGCGCACCAAGAATTTTTCTCTCTTTATTTTGTTGTCGCTGCAATCAAAGGTCAAGGAGTTGTTTTTGCTGTAAAGTACGATCAGGGAACAGACTGACGTTTTTTTTGGAAATATTCATCTTTTGCCAAGTTATAGTGAATGAAGACTGTGAGGATACCTGCAGGGCTGCAGGGCTGTCATTGTTTTCAATTTAGGCTGATTCATGAGCGCGGTGGTATTAGCTGCTCTCTACCCAGAAATCACCGTGAAATCATTTTTATGGTACTTGTTTTGCTTTTGTCTGAAACGGGTGTTGCAGACTACATGGTCCCTGTGTGAAGTTTGTTGTGTGAAGCTCAGCTTTTGGCTTAAACGGTGCCTCTCCTTTGCAGCGTGTTAGTAAACCTCATATCCATCGCAGTTTTATTTCAGGTCACAAAGTCATCAGCTGGTCTCTATGCCAGTCTACGTTAGCTGTTTTATCAGATGATACCTTCCTAAGAATACAAGTAGCAGCTCTCATATAGCCTATCCATAGCTGGTGCTGAACTTCAGGCGTCCTCCTTACAGTCCAACTCTTCCTTTCATGTGTGTGTCTGACAGAAAAGACCAAACAGTCTAATTTTGTGTGTTGAAGCTCCTGCAACAGAGAAGTGATTCTCTTATGTAACAAATTTGTCCCTTTATAACTGTTTAGATCAAATGATGACTCCAGAATGAAGTCTGTGGCATTAAAATATATATATTATTGTAAATAAATATAAAAGTGCATCCACCTCTCTTCTTTGTCTTAACCAGTTTAGAGTTGTATCACGGCTAAAGCCTTTCCCAGCTGTTTTAGGGTACAAGGCAGGACCGCACCCCCGTGCTGTGATAAAATATTCTGTTTTTGTATATGTAATTCGTCCAATGACTCGAATAAGACACTAACCCCTTTTCAATACAATATTCTTGTAAGTAATGTAAGTTGGGACCCAGCTTGATGATGACATACGCCAGTGTTGCAGTCTGAAACCCTTAAACATAACTTGAGGACTGTGAACTGAAATCCCTTAGCTTAAAGATTCACTGAAAATCCCTTCACTCCTTTGTAGATATAAAGAATTTTTTTGTTGTGAATACCGGCAGCTATGGTGCACTCAGGGCACTGCAGAGGAGAATTAATAAACTGTAAAATTATATGATACCTAATACTTTCCATCTGCATGTTGATCTTGATCTTCTTTGTTGAAGTGGCCCTAGCCTTAACACGGCAAAGCGGGAATGCCTTTGAAGGAGCAAATCGGCTATGTGATGAGCTTGAACTAAATGACTATCTTACTGTAATTCTTGCCAGGGGTGGGATGCTCGAATACAAAGTATAACATGAAAGGGCCTAGAGTCTCGGCTCTCCCATGGAACACATCAAAGAGCAGACAGCCGAATGACATCAAGCTTCCCTCTGATCCTCAAGGAATCAAGAATGGGAACGAGTGGTTTACGGTGTTCCGTAAATCCAAACGCCGTCCTCGAGTGTCCCCACCCGAGCAGTTCTCTTGAATTTTCTCCAACGCTCACTCCCTCCTCTCCCTGATTCTTAGCTTCTGCAGTTGATTCACAACTCCTTTTCCCCCCACCCCTGTCACAGCTGGCTGGGAAGCTGAGGCCGTTAAGGGTTAGTATTGATTTGATGAACGAAATCGTTCCGCTTTCATGGCACCCTTGAAACTTAGTGAGGTCACACTCCAGATGCCTGCACACATACAAGTACAGTGGGAGGAAGAGAAAAAAAACTCTTGTGGCCAGCCAGACTGTTAGGTAAGGCCACCCTCTCTCTCTGTCTGTGTGTGTGTGTGTGTGTGAATTTGTGGGATGTCTAGGTAGCGCTAATATGTTGTAGATTCTTGTCTGATTGCGATTAATTAGATGATGAGAAGTGTGCGCTGACAAGCTGCTTATTCTGATTAGCGAGATCAGCTTCCTGTGAGATGCAGAACTAACGAGGCTCGTGAACCTCGACACCAAGCTTTCTTAGTGCATTTGCACCTTGTCTGCACTCCTCCTCCCACAGATTTACTTCAACCCTTTGGCTGCAGAACACTGTGGCTCTTTGCTATTCTACGTGCACGTCTGGTGCTGTACAACTAGTGTCCGGGCTATTTTGGAGGATCTTTTCTCTTGACGGGCATCACCACCTCTTGTTATCCCAACGTTGCAACTGTGCAGATTTGCATGGTAGATAAGGTAGAGACTTGCCAAACAGGCTTCATCTTGAAAACAGCTGGTATGCTCTACAACCCCAATAAATCCTGAAAGCAGCTAAACTGTCCCATAGACCTAAGGAGAACTATTGAGAACTAACTGACAGCAGTTCATTGGGCCGCGAGAGTTGAGGCTCGGATAGTGTTATTTTTTTATATAATTTTCAGTTTCCCTGGGTCTATTCCTGTTTTTTATGAATAAATCTGCTTTTTTTGGGACCGGTGCTGGTTTTATTTTGGTGTATTTATCCGCAACACCTTAAAGGCTGGTCCGTGAAAATATTTTTGGACATAAACTGGTCCGTGGTGCAAAAAAGGTTGGGGACCACTGTTCTACCTTACAGATTGGACCCATCACAGCTGATATGATTATCGATTAGTGTGGTTACACAGTTACAGATTATTTTTTTTAAATTTAACTGAAATTTCACAACTTTACTGTGAGCCAAAGTTTCTCACCACTCCACCACCGTCTTGCCCTAGCATATGGCACTATTGAGTTTTGATTGTCCAGAAACACAGTTTATATGTAGATGGAGAAGTGATGTGTAGACAGATGTTGTGTCTTAATATTGCTGTACCTGGAGTCAGTGCACAAACAAATTGTCGCTTAAATGTCACATTAAAAAAAATCATTTCCTCATCATCAGTTTGGAAGTGAAATGTAAAGGCTTTTTCCCAAGTGAAAATAAGCTGAATTTCTTCGTGAATATATCTGCAGCAGATGGGTAAACTCCTTTGCAAATGTGTAAATTTGAGTTAAGGTGGATTTACCCATGACTACCTCGCTGAATATAGCTTTTCCCTCTGTGTAGAAGGCTTTCTCAGCTATAGCTGTGTAGCTCATCTGTTTTCCACAGATGGCTTGTCAGTCACGCAGTCTCCAACTCACAAGAGAGACAAAATTCCTCAAAGTTTTACTAACCATATCCCTCTAAGTCATCACAAAGCATTGTTGTTTCTCCCCGATTAAAGATATTCTCTGAGGGCTCATGGCCGTCTATTCCATTGTCTCCATTGATGAGTGATGGACAGATCAGTCTTGCTATCTCAGGGACACATGCAAACACACCAAAACACATTAATGTGCAGGTCTGTAAGGCCGTCCGGGATTAAAAGAGTGGAAAGCCACTTTGTTACATCTAACACAGTAAACAAAACAGTACGTATGTGCATTCACTCCCACATAGAATTCAATTTCACTGTTGGAAACACACAAATCACGGGCACATCGTCTTCCACTACTGCAAGTCAGACAGCTAATCAAGTGGTTGTTTCCATGAGTTCTTCCCTCATTAGCATTCATTAGTGTTTTCCTCTTCACTACTTCCATGATCCTGATTATCTGTGGATCTGCAGTTGGCTCTATAAGAACAGAGGCTTCCTCAAAAAGCAGGACAGATGCAACAGACCTCGTTAATCAAGAGCGCACGCAGCCAGATTTCATTATTAAACCTAGCCTACTTTTAGAGATAATTAGTTATCAATTAATGTTTGATTCTAGATGAGGTATCCTCTGAAATAAAATCTGTGACCCCCATGACCTTGAAATCTGATTTCATTCCAGTCGAGAGACTCTCGGGCACATTTAAAGGCGAGCTGCGAGTACAGTTTTATCACACTCGATTTTTTTGAAGACTGAGGGGGTTATCGCCTCTTGAGGCCTGTGATGTGAACTTCGACATGCAGTTTAAAAGTTTAAAAGTCACCACATGTAGGGGTTTAACAAAAAGATTGAGTTGCCCTATAAAGGCTTAAGATCAAGTCCTATTGTCAGCTGTATAATGCATAAAAGTACACCCCAACACCACCAGCACCAAAAAAAAAAAAACCCACACTCTGCTTTATGTGTGTTTGTGCAACTTTCCAAACTCTTCTTAGAAGACACTTAAATTCTTTAATGCATTCACTAACTTAACTTATAACTGAAAGCTAAGCTGTCTCATAAAGTACTGTGTTTAAAGTAATTTTTTTAAAATTCATTTTAAGTTTAATTTATTTGTAAAGTGCCAGTTTACACTAAGTTATCCGTCCTTGTATTGTCCTTACGAAGTCCTTACGAATTTAGAGAGAGAATCCCAATCTCTGATCAAGCCATCCTCTATGAGCAGCACTTGGTGACAGTGGGAAGAGAAGTGAATGGTGTGAAAAACCATACAGGAGTGTACAGAGAGACCAACAAGTGCCAAAAATAATAACAATAGGTGTGATCGTCATCATCAGATTGTTACGCCCCTCTGCAGCCCCTAACCTCTTTGCAAGAGTGCAGTGCAGAGTGTTCAACTATTGCTAATTGATCACACCTAGTGAGGTTTGGATAAAGGCATACCTGAGGCAGGCTTTCATGAAGGCTCACTAGTCTTTGTCTTAGAGGTACCAGCTTTTTTAGCCAACTTGTTATGTAAACAAAAATACAACCTCTTCTCTTTGAAATTCTGGTATTAGTCTCCATATTTATGTTGTTTTTGAGTCAGATCGTAACAGGATCATCTGATGTTTTTCAAAAACTTTATTTAAATCTGTGAGGGAAACACTGGCACAGCAGCTGTTTTTAAAGATATGTGTGATTCCCAGAAGATGAAGTTTAATACATTTGGATCAGCTGTGTGTTTACTATAAGTTGGTGAGTGTTTATCTGACAAAGCTCTAAAATCTGAAGTCCTGACCTCTTCTAAGCATATTCTGGTTATAATAGTGATTTCCTAGATGTCCTGCAGTTTATGCTCATCATCTGTCCTACATCAGCATAGTTTTTTATTACAAAATACCTCTAATAACAGTAACAAGTTTGTTTCAATGTGCCACTTTCAGCTGAAATTCTATAAACCATTGATCAGATATCTGCAAACTAATTGGGTGGTTAAGCTGGACTTACATAATAACACAATTCTGGAATTATTATTGTTTCAGGCGTGATACTTATCGCTGGTGTTATATGTCAAAGTACGACAAACAGTGGAGCAACAGGCATTTGTAAAAGTGTGGTTTGTGTGTTTTTAGCTTATGTAATTCTATCCGGTCTAAAATAAATTACCAACCTTTTTAAGGTTACATAAACATTGACAGGAATCTTAGCATGCATAATTTAAGGGTAAGGTATTTCATGGAGGCCATAAATATATTTTTATATAACTACATGACTGCAGAAGAACATCTCAGACTCTCGCATCTTTTTTAGAAGCCCACCCAAAAACAAAATGAGCTTTCTTGCATTATTCATTCCAGATAAGCCGGCACAAACTCTACTGGTCTGTTTGATCTTTTCTTTGACAATTTTATTAGATCTGCAGACTCATTTTCATTTTATCTCACTAACATTTTATTGAACTGGCAGTTTTGATTGCTATAAAAAAAAACAAAAAAAATCAAAGGCACAGTGAGCCACAAACAGCAGGGAGATCCTCTCGTTCCTTTCACCCCTGCACTGAGATCATCCCATTCTACTCTACTGAATTGATTGCAAATCTTCTATTTATAACACCTGTAAATTTAGACTTTTTTCTTTTGATTGCTTATGAGAGTTTTATAGATTATGTCAGTGCTACAGCAGGTGGAAAAGTTTCCACAATCAGGCGTTTCTTAAGGACATCTCAGCAGTTACATTTGTATTGGTTACAACAATGGCGTGATAAACGAAGGCTTGTATCAGCGCTGATTAATGAAGTCTTCATTATCTCCTGTTTTCCCTCTTCTCTTCGTTCTCGCTCTCGCCTGCTCTCATTGTTTTGCCCGGTTAGATTGCACTGATTTCCTGCTTCATAATGAGAGTGCGAACAATAGCAGGACTTTTTATTTTTTGTCTCTTCACTTCTCCTCCTTTGCAGTACTTCTCCCTTTGTCTGCGTCGTCAATGAATGACTTCTGAATGTCACTCTCTGTCTTTTTAAATCTCTCTGAATGTGAGCATTTTCATTGATTTTTAACCATGAATGGTGACTGTATGAATGAGGAACCATTTCTATTTATACTGCTGGTGACTTTTCACTGTGTGTTGTTTGGGGAGGATGGCTATAAACTGAAACAGCAGTTTATGAAATTCAAAAGCTGACATGACTAAATGTCAGATTTTTCAAGCGCTGGGTAACAATCTATCTTTTTCTTTGTATTCTTACATGGCAATGTGCGTATCCCATTAGATGGTATCTATTACAGAACTGAAATTACCCTCAGTTAATTTGATTTCGATAATATTCGGATAATAGAAATGCGTGCCTCTGTGATGAATATCAATTGAGCACACAGAATTATACGTTCATATGGCACACAGCTGCAACCTCTGGATGTTAGATGGACTGGATTTCAAGGATTTTTTTCTTCCCCCTTCATGTGCTTCCTATCTCTCGCTCTCTCTTTTCTTTCTCTGATGCACACTTGACACAAAAGAGTACCGTAATAACAAGAAGCAGCCACGTTTCAACAGGAACAAATTCATCTCTAAGTGAAACAGATTACGATTGTCTGGCAACGCTGCATGTAAGCAGCGGTGGAATTACATCGATCACTCATCTCTACCGGAAGCAAAAGTCTCTAATGCTGGAATATATTGGCACCTTTGTAAATGAGACCATTCTCAGGACCACTGTAATGTCCTAGAGGTGTTTTTATACCTGTGGATACCATTGTAGCTATTTTTTTCTCCACACCTGATGCAGGCTAATAAATGCTCACATGTGTTGCATGTAAAAACCAATCAGGACTGGGGGTTACCTGATCCAGCCCAAACTATAAGCCATATCAAAAAGAAAAGTTTTAAGCATAATCTTAAAAGTAGAGAGGGTGTCTGTCTCCCACGTTTGGGAGCTGGTTCCACAGAAGAGGGGCCTGAAAGCTGAAGGCTCTGCCTCCCATTCTACTTTTAAATACCCACAGTCTTAGAACAAAGTGCTATATTGGGATGATGATCTTGTCTTTAGGATACAATGGTGCCTGATTTTTCAAGACCTTGTATGTAGGGATGGGTATCGTTTAGGTTTTATCCAATACCGGTGCCAAACCGGTACTTTTGAAACGGTGCCGGTGCTTAAACGGTGCTCGAACCAGTGCTTAAAGAATGGAGAACACACACTTTGTCCAAAAACCTCTCATGTTTAGCTGTTTTTTTGTAAAAAGATAACAATGGTAGCCTTTTCTGCAGCTATAGGGCATATATGGTATCACTCTTGGCTGGAAGCAGTGCTTAAACAATGGAAAAAACACAAACTTTGTCAAAAAAACCTCTCATGTTTAGCTGTTTTCCACTTTTTCTTTGGTCCTTTTAGCCTTTTTGGCCAGGGTGAAGGGAGTATCTGCCATCAAACAAGAAGACAGCCGCATGTAACTATGACAGTGCTCACTAGTTCACCTTACATGCATTAATTTAATAACGTGGTTAGCCTACACAACGTAAATTACACACGAACAACATTAAGCTACTCACCCAGAGAAAAACGGCTGCTGCTGCCATCATCATCCGTCATCATTTCTGCTACACTGGCAGGGCTAGGGGCCAGGACTCTCCTCTTCGGGTTCTTGGGGGATGTTGCTAACTCCGGGTCCGACAACAGGCACCACACCCGCAGTAAATGTGCTCAGTGTGAGGTCTTGCAGCAAGCTATCAAATCCGGATACCGGTACCCATCCCTACTTGTATGTGAGGAGAAGTTTTTTAATTCAATTCTGAGAGCCAGTGAAGAGAAGCTAATATGGGAGAAACATGCTCTCTGTTTCTACTCCCTGTCAGCACACTATTAATGGTAACAGTGGTACTTTGTGTTTATTGCTAATGAGTAAATGACAGCATGCTCACTCGTGAATTAAGAAGCTCGACACATTTACCAAGACTATAAACATCAAATATGCAAACTAAATTTTACATGCTTGATTTGCAGACGCTCACAGACTTGTCCATCTGTAAGATGTTGTTAATGAGTCTCACGGATGAATTGTAACTGATCTGACAAAATATTAATGAGACCCAATGTTGGCTTGGTTGCTTCCAGCTGTTTGAGTTTATTAAGTTACTGCAGCTTCACGGGGTCCAGGGGTGCATCCCCAAAGTGGGATAGTTCATTTACCCTTATGGAACAGCATCATTAATCTCATTAGGTAATTCATTTAGTGACTAGTTATTACTGGCACATAAAGAGGAATAGTAAATCCTATTCTGCTTTTTTTTTTTTTACGACAGAGGCATTTTGTATATTTTGTAAATATAACTCCATCCATCCATCTTCTTCTGCTTTATCCGGGGCCGGGGTGCGGGGGCAGCAGCCTAAGCAGAGAAGCCCAGACCTCCCTCTCCCCAGCCTCACCTCACCCAGGAGGCGCCCAGGAGGCATCCTTGTCAGATGCCTGAACCACCTCAGCTAGCTCCTTTCGATGTGGAGGAGCAGTGGCTCTACTCTGAGCCCCTCCCGGATGGCTGAACTTCTCATCTCTAAGGAAGAGGCCAGCCACCCTTCGGAGGAAGCTAATTTCTGTCGCTTGGATCCGCAATCTCGTTCTCGATCTCACACAGCTCGTGGTCATAGGTGAGGGTAGGGACGTAGTTCAACCGGTAAATTGAGAGCTTTGCTTTTACACTCAGCTCCCTCTTCACCACAACGGATTGGTGCAGTGTACGCATCACTGCAGCCGCAGCACCAATCCGTCTGTCTATCTCCAGCTCCCTTCTCCCATCACTCGCGAACAAGACCCCGAGATACTTGAACTCCTCCACTTGGGGCAGGAACTCATCCCTGACCCGGAGTGGGCACTCCACCCTTTTCCGGCTGAGAACCATGGCCTCAGATTTGCTGATCCTCATTCCTGCTGCTTCACACTCAGCTGTGAACCGTTCCAGTGCGGGCTGGAGGCCATCTCCCGATGAAGCCAACAGAACCACATCATCCGCGAAAAGCAGAGATGAGATTCTGAGGCCACCAAAGTGAGAGCCCTCCGCCACTTGGCTGCGCCTAGAAATCCTGTCCATAAAAATTGTGAACAGAAATGGTGACAAAGGGCAGCCCTGGCAGAGCCCATCACCCACCGGGAACGAGTCCGACTTATTCCCAGCAATGCGAACCAAGCTCTTGCAACGGTTGTATAGGGATCGAATGGCCTGTAGCAATGGGCCAGACACCCCATACTCCAACACCCAACCCAACACCTCCCACAGGACACCCCGAGGAACACGGTCGAATGCCTTCTCCAAGTACACAAAACACATGTAGACTGGTTGGGCAAACTCCCAAGTATCCTCGAGAGGATAAAGAGCTGGTCCAGTGTTCCGCGACCAGGACGAAAACCGCATTGTTCCTCCTGTATCTGAGGTTCGACTAGCGGACGAACTCTCCTTTCCAGCACCCTGGCATAGACTTTCCCAGGGAGGCTGAGGCTGATCCCCCTGTAGTTGGAACACACCCAACTACAGGGGGTTGGGTGTGTTCCAACTACAGGGGAACACACCCTGTAGTTGTGTGTTCTGGTGGACCTTCTTAAAGGTGGACCATCTTTAAGAAGGTGGTCCACCTTCTTAAAGATGGACCACCACCCCATCTTTAAGAAGGGGTGGTGGTCCCCATCTTTAAGAAGGGGACCACCACCCAGGTCTGCCAGTCCAGGGGTACTGCCCCTGATCTCCATGCAACATTGTAGAGGCGTGTCAACCAGGACAGCCCTACAACGTCCAGAACCTTCAGGAACTCGGGGCGGACCTGATCCACAGCAAGGAGTTGTTTAACTGCCTCAGTGACCTTGCCCCCGGAAATTGGCGGGTCATCCCCCTCATCCCCAGACTCAGTGGGATTAAGGAGGTCCTCGAAGTATTCCTTCCACCGCCCGACAATTTTCTCAGTCGAAGTCAGCAGCGCTTCGCCAGCACTATACACAGTGCAGGTAGAGCACCGCTTTCCCCTCCTGAGACGCCTGACGGTTTGCCAGAATCTCTTCGAGGCAGTCCGAAAGTCTTTTTCCATGGCCTCTCCAAACTCCTCCCACACCCAAGTTTTTGCTTCAGCCACTGCTCGAGCCGCATACCTATCGGTACCTGTCAGCTGCCTCCGAAGTCCCATAGGCTAATCAAGCCCGATAGGACTCCTTCTTCAGCCTAGTGGCTCCCTTCACCTCTGGTGTCCACCATTTGGTTTGGGGATTACCACCACGACAGGCACCAACTACCTTGCGGCCGCAACTCAATGCAGCAGCTTCGGCAATGGAGATGCTGAACATGGTCCATTCGGACTCAATGTCCCCAGTCTCCCTCGGAATGCTGTTGAAGCTCTGCCGGAGGTGTGCGTTGAAGATCTCATGGAGTGGGGCCTCTGCTAGGCATTCCCAGCACACCCTCACTACGCGTTTAGGTGCACCAGGTCTGTCCAGCGTCCTCCCTCGCCACCTGACCCAACTCACCACCAGGTGGTGATCAGTTGACAGCTCAGCCCCTCTCTTGCTAGTAAAGGGTAGGACCTCCTTTTGCCTTCAGAACTGCTTTAGTTCTTTTTGGCAGAGATTCAATAAGGTGCTGGAAATGTTCCTCCGAGATTTTGGTCCACATTGACATGATAGTGTCAAAGAAATGCTACAGATTTGAGGAATACATATCTATAATATGTATCTCAAATTCCACCACATCCCAAAAGTTGGACTGTGCAGGCCAGTTGAGTACAGCAAACTCAGTGACATATTTGTGAAACCAGTTTGAAATGATCTGAGCTTCGTGATGTGAAGCACTATCCTGCTAAAAGCAACCAGCAGAAGATCGGTACACTCTGATCATATAAGTGGACAGACATGCTTGGCAAAAATACTCAGGTAGGCGTTTAAGTGATGTTCATTTGGTACTAAGGAGACCTAGGTGTGCAAAGAAAATATCCACCACACTATTACAACACCATCAGCAGCCTGAACCATCGATAAAGGATATGTGGATCCATGCTTTCATGTTGGTTATGGCAAATTCTGACTCCACCATCTGCCCACCACAACACTTTCATGGGACCACAAAACTTTTTTCCAATCTTCTGTTGTCCAATTTTGTTGAACCCGTGTGAATAAAGCTTCAGTTTCGTGTTCTTAGCTCACAGGAGCTCTTCTGCTTCTGTATCCCATCTGCCTCAAGGAACCTGCTGCTTACCGGATATTTTCTCCTTTTTAGACCATTCTCTGTAAACCCGAGAGATCGACCCAGTTTATGAAATACTCACGGCAGACCGTCTGCTACCAGTAACTTTTACATGTTCAAGCTTGAAGTAAGTCTTTCCCTCCCCCATTCTGATGCTCAGTTTGAACTTAACCAGGTTGTCTTGACCAATCCTGACCAATCATAAAAAAACTGATAAACTATTATCCCCTTTCTTTTCTGGACTATTTAACGGGTCTTCTCATTGGTTTATTGCCCATGTCTAATCATTAAAGTGCTGAAAGAAGGGTTAGAAATGTTTGTATTACTGAGCATGCATGAAGACCAAAGAGCTCATTTAAAATTGGTCTTAATCCTGAGGAAAAGTTCTTTTTTTTTGGTTTGGTTTTGATTTTTTGTTTTTTTCCTTTTTCTTATTCTCTCTTTAGTCTAACTAGAAAGGCAAAGTAAGATATTCAGTCCTGTCTCCCAGTTGAAGCACCAGTGGTGTACACGTAGGTGTACATTTTTTAATTGTCAGTTTTCTTTGGTAAAACCTACTAATGTACTCACTACGGCATGATTGGAACTGCTCACATTGTATTTATATCCCACTTCTGAGTCATATCTGGGATGAGGATCATACAATGTTTATAATATGGCCCACAACCTCATATTTGTATGCCAAATGTCAATGCAGTTAAAAGCTAAATACCCCACATCCTTAAGCTAACAGCTTTGCTCTCGTCTCACATCAGGCATTTATTGTGTCAAGATATGAACTCAAAGCAGAGAAGTACAGCCTACCGCAGCACTTGTTTGGGTATTTTCTTTCAGTATTAGGATAAATGGCTAGATGTAAAACATGAGTGGGGCTTTTCAGTCATAAAAACCACTATAGTGTACACCCTGCAGAGCTCCACGTTCAGTCTTCCCTTTGTGTCATAACCATGTGTGTGTGTGTGTGTGTGTGTGTGTGTGTGTGTGTGTGTGTGTTGGGTACAACTAAAGCCATTAGTAGAAGGAAACAGACATGTACACACTATCTCTGCCTCAAAACACAATACTTTCACTGCCTGCTATTTCTCACCTATTGCACAGCTGCGTCCCTATCGGCAGGAGTGACAGAACAATTCTCAACACAACACGGTTTTTATCTTTCTGTGTGTATCTGTACGTTGTGTGCTGTGTGCATGCGTGTGTGTGTTTTTTCCCAAATGTGTACGTGCACGTGTAAAAATCCATCTGACTACTGACACACGCAGCATGTGGCACAGCGGACACAGCCTGCCTTTTGACTAAATGATGTATACACATCCGATTTAGTGACCTCTAAACTATTTCTTTTGCACCTTAATGACATTAAGTGTTAATAAGCGTCCTCCGTATTTTCAATATTGGAACTCTTCAGACCGTGCACTACACTTTGAGCACTGATATTAGTTGGCTGTAATAAGGTAAGGGAGACTGGTGTGAAGGGAATGTGTGATGGGGATAATAAAGAATAAGAAAAAATGGAAGAGGGGAAGTAAAGGAGTGAAACAAATGAAAGGGAAGGAAAGCAGTGGAGTCAGCTCTGCCTCTGTATTAGCTTTACCCTCAAAGCTGCTGGATGAATGGATGGAATTTATTGAGCCCTCAAAAGAAAATTACTATGTTACAGCAGCAGCAGCATAAAGAATAGAAATAGCATAATGCGCAAAATAAAAAATCTATTAATAGTAATAGTACCATATACAGAAAAAGTGATAAATAAATAAAATAATAAAAATTAAGTTGAAGGAAAAATAGAAAGATAAGACTGAGATTTTTTTAGCATACAGTATTTTAAATGCCATTAATAAATAATATTTACACTATAAATAAATCAAGAAACAGCAAGAAAGTGTGATACAGAAATGTGTTATGTCCTGATAGGTGTGTTCATCTGTTACAAAAAGGAGGATTGTCGCAGAGTTTTACAGAGAACGATATGAACGATTTCCTGAAGGGTTCTATATGGTAGCAGGGTTGGATAAGTCAGAGGGAGAATGAGCTCTGCTGTGCCTGCAGTGTGGAACAGAGCGGGTACGATGGATGGTCCATGATGGAGAGTAGTTATCTCAGTGACTCAAACACCTCCACTCCCCCCAACCGACAGCAGCAAAGTAAATGGGATTTGCTACTACAGACTGGCAGAAGATGTCCAGTATCTTGCTAAAATGATTAACGGATCTGAGTCTCCTCAGAAAGTAGATTCTGCTCATATCCTTCTTGTACACAGCATCATTGTTGGTCCTCCAGTGTAGTCTGTCATTCAGGAGAGCACCCAAGTACCTGTGGCTGTCCAGTGTTTCAGTCTCTGGACTTAGTAGGTTTAAAATCAACCGCTCTCTCTTTGGTTTTGCTGACATTCAGGACTATGTGTATCTGCTCCACAAAGCTCTTCACCAGCACCAAAGCACTGCAGTGCCATCAGAGAACTTCTGCAGATAGCATGATTTACTGTTTTACTTAAAAATATGAGGTGCGTGAGTAAACAGGATCATCACCTGTGGTGCCCCAAATTGAGGCCTCTCTGGCACATAGTCAGTAATCCAGGAGACAGAGGAAGTGGTGATGCACTGAGCAGCTTCTCAGTCTGCAGAAGTGGTTGGATGGCATTAAAGGCACTGGAGAAAGAAAACATGCTTCTCACAATGCCACCTTTACTGTTCAGGTGAGAGTGAGCACATTGCACAATCCACCCCAGCATGAGTTAGGTAAGCAAACTGAATAGGGTCGAGAACATATTTCATCTGCTAGCTAAACAACTAGTCTTTCTAGCACCTACATGATATGTGATATCTGAAGTTGTTAAGGCCAGAAGGGTCTTTTTTTCGATACTTCCACTCTCCTCGTCCTGCACTTTCCTGCAGCAGACTAAGGCTGAAGAGATGCTGGGTAGCACAGAACTTCAAGACCCTTGGACTTATGCAGTCAGAGCCAGGAGCTTTGCTTTGGTGTAGTCTCTCCACCTGTCTCCTCAACTGACTAGCTGTCACAGTCATATGTACAGCCAGAGGAATCTGAGAACAGATAGGGTTGGGGGTTGGGGGCACAGGGGATGACTGGTGGAAGGTGGCATGGTCAGGTGGCTGAGGAGGTGGTAAGATTAGAACTGCGTGGAAAGGAGTGTTCAGTACTGAATCCACTGAAGAATGGCTTTAGCAGCAGGGCAACCCTGTCCAGGTTTCCCTGCTACTAATGGTCTCTTGAGTTCAGCTGGAGTTTGGTCTCCAGCTCCCACCAATTTTTACACTTAGACGGTCTTCTTTTCATTCATCTGGGTAATCCATGGCTTGTTATCAGGAAAATAGTTCACAGTCCTGGTTGGGATGGTGACATGTTTGCAAAACTGTATATAGTTTATATATTCTGTGATGTAGTCTATATAGTATGTTGATGTTGTCCTCAGTCTACAATGTTGAAGCAGGCCTTGCAGTTTTCCTGACGCTACAGCTGGAAGTGTTTGAACCACAGGGACAGGGATAGGTATTAACAGGACCAGGTTGTGGTCTTTTCTACCTAGTAGGATCAGAGCAGTGGTTTTGTATCTATCTCTGGTGTTTGGACAGAAGGTCCAGAGATTTACTGGCTCATGTTTTACAGTATACATCCTGCCTAAAAGTTGGCAGAGTGGAGTCCAGATTAACACGATTGCAATCACCAGGGATGGTGATTAAAGGCTCTGTGTGTGTTTATGCAGTAGGTCAGCAATAGTTGTGTATATGATGTCCCATGATGTAAACAAATCAAGATGGTGAAGTAGAATTACCATCATAACTAAAGCCTAAATTATGGTCCCACAAATCTGTCTGCAACAGCAAAGTTGCAAAGAACAGGACAAGTGCAAAAAATTAACCAGAACAGAGCAGGAAAAGTGCAGAGAGTAGCTGCAGTGGACACTCATCGTTATTTTTAACCTCGCAGTTTCTCTATTGTATGTTACAACTTTGCTCTTCTCTGTGGCTGACTGATAGAGCAACAACAGCACCAGCAAGAATAGTCCACAGATCAGTTGTATCACATGTTTGTGATACTGCCTCTGTCTGACAACAAACACTCTGTAGGTAGACAGGCCGTCCGTGACTGTCCACAGACTGCCTTCGCACTGCACTGGCTCAAGCATAAAACATGAATAATATTAATGTACAGTATACTCACAGCTAAAAGTCTGGAGAGCAGACGTTCCTTCACTGCAACTAATGTGGCAGTCCTAGATCAAAGCACCAGCCTAAGCTGGCACACACATGCAGACATGCATGCATTATGCAAATACATGTAGACATTTTGCATGTATACTTCATTTGCATTTCAAACGTGCTGAAATTTGTACTTCAAATCAGTAAACACACACATATTTGATTCCTGATCACAGATTTACACTTGGAAAATGAAGTAAGACTCATCAGCATTACTCTTCAAAGCATACTCTGCTCCACTGTTTCATGGTATACTGACAATTGTGTGACATTTATGCAAATTTATTCTACATGTAGTAGTCTAGTTCACCAAGTAACCTAGCAACACTAGAGTCAGCTGGTTAGAAGGCTGTTTGAATGTATGGATGTATGTGTGTGTTTGTATGTGTTCATCGCTCTTCTTGACCATCTTGGACATTGCTGCACTGAACATGCATGTGCAGAACATGGAGGATTTTAAAGTGTCTGGGAATCAAAACTACATTACTGTTAAAGTTGTAAATTGCCACCAGAGTGACTATGTGATGATTATTTGTGAGTTACTTCCTCTGATTTTGTCTTTACTCCTGTATGTCTTGCTGTGATTTTTTGCATCTCGGTGCTCAACTGTAGGAATGGGTACCGGTTCTGACATAAATGGTAGTAACCAGACTGAAAAGCAGC
The DNA here is from genome assembly GCF_057381915.1 of Diplotaxodon limnothrissa. Taxonomy (NCBI): domain Eukaryota; kingdom Metazoa; phylum Chordata; class Actinopteri; order Cichliformes; family Cichlidae; genus Diplotaxodon; species Diplotaxodon limnothrissa. The sequence continues at coordinate 24,925,361 of NC_140616.1, forward strand.
GCACATTTTGGTGCTTTATTTCGGTGCTTTTTTTCCTGAGACGTCATACACTTTGGATTCTAGCCAATCATTTTACCTTTCCGAGGATAGTAGGCGGGCCCAGGTATGTACGTTCTTTTAGAGCAGAGCTACAGAATAAAAAGGCTGGCTGTACTTCACAGCAAAATATGCAAACTCAGCAGCCTGCAACAAGTGCTTTAAGGTGATACTGTGATACGGTCAAAGGATGTAACACCTCGAATCTGATGAAACACATGGCGGCGCATAGCATTTTTTTAAAAGCCGAGAAATGCGCCATATTTGATAGCTTGCTGTGAGACCTCACACCGTGCACATCTACTGCGGGAGTGGTGCCTGTTATCGGACCCAGAGTTAGCAACATCTCCCAAGAACCCGAAGAGGAGAGTCCTGGCCCCTAGCCCTGCCAGTGTAGCAGAAATGATGACGGATGATGATGGCAGCAGGCGTTCTTCTCTGGGCGAGTAGCTTAGTGTTGTTCGTGCTAACCACGTTATTACATTAATGCACGTAAGGTGAACTAGCAAACACCATCGTAGTTACATGTGGCTGTCTTCTTGTTTGATGGCAGATACTCCCTTCACCCTGGCCAAAAAGGCTAAAAGGACCAAAGAAAAAATGGAAAACAGTTAAACATGAGAGGTTTTTGGACAAACTTGGTGTTTTTTCCATTGATTAAGCACTGCTTCCAGCCAAGAGTGATACCATATATGCCCCATAGCTGCAGAAAAGGCTAACATTGTTATCTTTTTACAAAAAAACAGCTAAACATGAGAGGTTTTTGGACAAAGTGTGTGTTCTCCATTCTTTAAGCACCGGTTCGAGCACCGTTTAAGCACTGGCACCGTTTCAAAAGTACCGGTACTGGTATCAGATAAAACCTAAACGATACCCATCCCTACTCACCTGTCAGTCAAATAAGCCCAGAACATCATAAGCAGTTGGATTTTTATTTGTATTTTTTCATATAATAACTTACATTTCTTTTTTTCTATCTCAGAAAATGTAGAACAAAGTGAGTGCAAGTTGCATGTAAAAGAATTTCTGGAGCATTTTGATCAGATCACGTAATCATCCAGAGCAGATGTTATTTTTGTCATTAGTCAGGGAAATGTAGATATTCAAAATTTGCATAAGAAGGACTTCTATGTGTCAGAAAACTGTGTTTATGTCTGTGCGTGTGAGATAAGGAGAGTGAGAAATGAAAGAGTTAATTTGTGTCAAAAAGCTGGGAAGAGCAAATTGTTCCTGCCAGTTTATAATGGCAGTTCAGAATTAAAGTTCATTCTTTACCTTGTTTCATAAGATGCTACAAAAGAGAGACATGGCACTCCACAAATCCCAAATTTAGGGGGGAAAAAAACCCCAAAATGAGTCAAACTTAAAATCTATTTTGGAGAAAAATCAGCAAACTTTTAAGAGGTTTTTTTTTATCAGATTTGACTGTTAGAATTTTATGATTGTTCATTGTATCCCAATAAACAATTAAGTTTAAGTTAGTTCTGGTATTATTATAAAAAGTGCCCAAATATGTATTCTGAGGCCGTTCACAAGGACTTGTGAAGATAGCTTCTTGAAGGACTTTTTGCTACGAAAGAAGTTAAATGACACACTCAAGATAAAAAAAAACAAAAAAACAAACTGAAGATGTCTTTAAAAGGTTTAAAAAACAATTCAAAGGCTTTTGTTCTTTATGACACTGTGAAAACATAATAGCTGCCATTGGTGTGTGACTTAATTCATTTCTAAGCCTCGGTCTGTGCATCTACCTTTGATTTTTTGTCAAGAGAGTTTGTAAAACAACACAAGCGGCTCAAGGTACTCATGGGGGAAAAGAAAGAGAAGCAATCCATAGAGAGAGTGGCAGAAACAAAAAGTGAGGTGGAGGTAAAAAGAAAGAAAGATATTTGTAAAGTGACGAGGTAACAGCTGAGAAAAGGAGGTTAAAGACGCAGAGGAGAAATAAGGAGGAAACAAAAAAAGGAAAGGGGGGGAATGTAATAAGTAGGTGGGGGTGAAATATGAAATCCAATGTGGGAGCCCCTCATGTGGTCTCGTACCACACCCATCTTTCAACTTAAAAAAAATATTGATTTCAGGTACTCCCTTTTTATACCTTAAGGAAGGAGGGAGGGACACCTAAGCCTTGATTATACTCTGTTGTGGACAGATGGAGACACAATGGCCGACTAGACATTCCTGTTATCTTCTTTGAAGACCACCTGAAGTCCGTCGCCTGGGGCTCATGCTCAGTTCTTGCACTATGATGTAAAGTCACAAAAATCTGGCAAGCACATGGATGTCCACACATTCTCTGTCTGATGACAAAATTTATGTCACTCTGACCCAGGCAGGCTGGCGGACATGGAAAGTATAATCATGGCCTTAGCCTCTAGCTACATCGCGTGCATGTCGGTATCGAAGGACTCACCATCAGAGGGTTAACCCCTGATGTCTGACGGCGGATTTTTGAACGAGCCTGTTACATTGTTCTTTCATCACCTGTGATCCCTGTTTATCCCCATCTAATACACCCATTCATGTCCTCACATGTTATCTGAGGCAGAGAGGGAAAATGAAGGCCAATTACAAGTGAGCAGCACTCTGCTGAGTGGTGTTGGTATTTTCCTTCTCATTAAGTCACAGTCAGAAGCTCTCTCAGGCTGTTTTCAGTGGCATAAACATACAGCTCAATGCTAAATGTGTGGGGGGGGGTTTTTCATCGCGCTCACTGAATCAGACTAATAGATGTTAGATGAGATGGTCAGAGGAGAGGAGTGCATTTTGACATTATCAATTTGATGTTTTTATATTTAAGGTTGAAAGGGTGGCGAGAAGAAAATGAAGAATAAGTTAGCTGGTGTTCAAATTCTCCAAAAGTCTTGACAGTCACAGAAAATTCAGGAAGTCCAACTGCATTAGGTTTTTAAAATAATTTGTACGTAAACAGGCAACCGATTGTCTTAAAGATGCATTAAATCATGAAGGATGTCCTCTCACACATACAGTTTTCATGAAGATTAAAGTGTTCATTAAAGAAAAAAATTACCATCAGTTAAATAAAAAACTAACTGTGTATTTATGAGAAGCACAGATGGAATTAGTGTGAAGTTATTTGTGTGCCCCTCAGTCTTTCAGCATACCAGGAGCTCTGACACTATGGGCCACTTTGGGTTACAGACTTCTGTCAACAGTCAACGCTGGTCGGATGCAAGTGCTTATCAAAAGCATTGTATTGAGTTCTACATATTCTTCTTGCCTGCTCTAGATTCCATTGGTATTAATGTTAAAGTTTAAAAACATTTCTAAGCGTAGAAGATGCATTACAGCTAATAGTGGGATTTTCGTTACAGTGGATTTCAAGAGGCTGTTAAAGTAAGTGGGAAGTTCATTGCCTTATAATGGACAATTAAGGGCTAAGTGGGGCTAATTAGCATTGCATTGCAATCAAAAATAGCACAGATAGGAATGGAAGTTTTCCAGGTGATGCACTAACAATGTGCAAATGTAAGTACACAGACAGGCAGTTAAATTTACAAAAGACCGGCACGATCTGACCAAGAGCAAATTAGAGTGTCTAACTATGTAGATGGAATGAGGATATGAGTAACACAGTAATAGAGAAATAATACAGTATAAGTGTCTGTTTCATGCATGTGTCTCTCTCAGGAAATCTTCAGATCGTGAAGAGGAAGGGGAAGCAGAATCGATATGTTCTCATGGGGGTCTGCGATATAAGTCAATATAAATGATCTGTCAGATACTGAGACACTGAATTCCAAGATCTCAGCTGGAGAGCAGGATACATGCAAGAAAAGGGCTGCTAAACTACATAAAAACTCCAGAGTATAAACTTAAAATCTGTGTTTAACTGCTGAACTGTCAGATCTGCACTGCTCTGCATACTCAAGTGCACAGTCTAAATTTTGTCTGCATTCTTTGTGATGCAGTGGGTGTTTAATATTAATAAGAAAAATCCAAACTCAACCTGCTTGCTAGCATGTTATGATGCAGTGTTTCCCATTTTTCTTAGGTTAAGAACCAATTTGAACATGATATGAATCTCCTGTTCCTCCAAATCCAAAAGGTGGTTTTTAAGATTAAGATCTGGTGATTGTTGAGGTCACCAGATCTGGGGACCTCAAGCCACAGCACTCCTCTGGATTGTAAAAGCTTAATCAATCTTAATCACCAGTTCAAGATGATTTCATGTTTTTGATACCAAAAGTTATCCTGCTGGAAGCAGACATCAGAGGATGGATATGTTGTGGTCAGAAAGGGATGAATATGGTCAATAACAATGCTCTGATGGTACTGAGGCACCTAAAGCATGCCAAGAAAATCTCCCCCACACCATCACACCGCCACTCTCAGCCTGTACCATTAATATAAGGCAGGATGGAGCCATGCTTTCATTTTGGTTACATCAAATGCTGCAGCAGAACTTGAGACTCATTAGACCAGGCTACATTTTTCTAAACTTCTATTTTCTAGTTTCGGTGAGCCTACACAAAGCCTGTTTCCTGCTGTTAGCTTACAGAGGTGCCACCTGGTGTGGTCTTCTGCTGCTGTAGCCCATATGCTTCAAGGCTCAATGTCCTGCACATTTACAGATGCTCTCCTGTATAATTTGGTTGTAATGAGTAGTTATGTGAGCCACTATTGCCTTGGATATATTGATAAGGATACTTTCAACCTTCAATGAGAAGACCATTAAATATATAATAACTATTCAGCATGCTGTTCTTATATTTATTTGTAACCTTGCTTAGTCATGGACAGAGTATCTCCTTGTACCAAACTGTTTTGGTGCCTTGAATTGACCAAAGTGGACAGATTCATGCATGCAAAATAGCACAATCCTAATATGGGTCACTGGAGTGTGCAAAGGGCAATGAAAACTACCAATTGTGTCAGAACACTTGATGTTTTCATAGCACCATGTTGCATCCATGGAAAATTCAGATGATTGCATATCTCTTAGAATTGTCTTTGACTTCCAGAGATGTATATCTGTGATAATATATTCTAGACTTCCACCACAGAGACATCCCTCAGGTAGCTTTAAAAGAAAAATCGTGCTAACCCTGCACCTCCTTTAAACTAATGGTGTTGGTTTTGTTGAACATTTTCTGCCAACCTATTCTGAGAGATGCAGATATAGAAGAATAAAAGGAGAACACAGGTTTGTGCAAGGGAATATGGGAAAGACGAGAGATGGGAAAACAGGGCAAGAGGAGGAGACGGAGAGAGCGCAATAGAGGAATTGCCCCCTAGGCACTCTTCAATTTTGCCCTTATGATGGGAGCATATTTCCCCTGTGTTGTGACCATCATCTCTCTGTCTTACGCACACACATCCACTGTCATATTCCCTCTGCCTCTCATTCTAGCATTACCCTTCTGTTTTTCTTGCTACATCTCTTCTCCCTTCTCACTCTTTATTGTCCCTCATAGGCATTTCCAGCACCACTCAATTGTCCGCTGCCTTCACCAACAACTATTTCAGCATCTAGAGTGTGTATGTGGGCACACATTCATGCGAATGTGCAACCTACCTTTCAGCACCGCCATGTTTATATATTAGCTTCTGCCACTTCCCACTGAAAAGTCTACAGCGCCTTGCAAACTTGCAAATACAGCCATTATATACACATTTTTTTTCCTTATTTTTCTTAAAATTTCACACCCTTTTTACCCACCTGTGCTCTCCAGTCTGTATGCACAGAGATAATGAACTGCAGTAGGTCAACTTGGCTCTGTAGTTGTGTTTTTTTTATGGGTCCTCTTCTCCAGGTCATCCTTGAAATCTTCAATCTTTCCCATCATCCCTGATTCCTTCTGGATCATGATGGGTTAGCTACAGCAGTTACTCAGCTGCCAGAGAACAGTGTGTGTGTGTGTGTGTGTGTGTGTGAGCGAGTGTGTGGTGTGGTTGTGTGCATATCGGAGAAAGACAGTGGAAAAATGAAAATAGATCATTCATGGCTAAAAGCTGAGAAGAGCAAATCAGTCCTTCTGCCAGTTTCCCAGCATGCATGTCTCTGGCTTGAAAAAAAGGAAGTGCATGCCAACACATAGCTGAGCCAATCCTCTATTATTTCCTATTCCCATAGTCATACATTTCACTATTGTCTGTCCCACTTGCCATTATGGGCTTTCAGAGTGCCTAGTATCTTTGAAGTACCAGCACATATGGGCAGACACCAAACTAGCAAAAACTTTCCTATTGTTTGACTACAATTCTATAAGCATTCTATGCAAGTTCACCTCGTTTTCTTAAATGGGTCGACGTATCTGCCTCGGACCACGTTCTAGCTTGGTTCATTGTATCTGCATTCAAACAAAGCCAGTATTCAGGCACACAATACCCACTGCCTCACAGCGTTAGCCCATTTTAGTGAAAGCCAAGGTTGTGCCTGCCTTGTCCAAATGATTGTCTGCTATTGTCCCCCATTAAGCTACTGTCTGTAGAAAAACATATGGGGAGAAATATATAAAACTGTTCATTCATGATATATGCAGATGAGACTAAATGACTTTAAAATTTACATGTTTTTGCGTGTTGGGCAAGTTACTTTGAAAAAGTAATTAATTATAGTTACTAGTTACTTCTTCAAAAAGTAACTGAGTTAGTAACTGAGTTACAAGACTCTAAAATTTATTAATTACTTGGAAAGTAACTATTGCATTACTTTAAAAAAAAGTGTTTAACCCTCTGGGGTCCAGGGTATAATTGGCAATTTTTAACTACTTTTGATGTTTCCTCTACATTTCACCTTTAAAAACTATTTACTTTGCCTTGTTTGGTATCATTCTTTTCAGCACAGCCTCACGTGTCTGAATTTACATTCATGTTTTCATTTTGACATACTGTATTAACACAATTGATCTAAATCTTCAATTTTAAAATCATATGCACGTGTTTTGCAAACAAAGTTATTTGCAGCCATTTACCTTTTACCCTTTGTTATAACCATTTCAAACTATTTACATAACAATCAGCTGTTCTGCATTAAATAAGATCCCACACAAATTATTTGTGTCACTCCAAACATTTCTGTCCACTATAAAGGAGAACATCACAGCCTGTGCACTCCTGTTCTCTACCTGGAGACAGCAGTCACCTCATTGCTCTGACACACAACACAAAACTATCCACAACACTACACACTAACTACAAAAGAAAACACATTAACTACACACTCCAAACACGCTAAACGTCACAAATCTCTCACATCTCAAAACTCGCTCTCTCTCTCTCTTTTTCTGCTGTCTCTCTCTCTCTCGCCGCCACTCCTAAAACTCCCCCCTCTTCCTAAACAACCAAATGTCTTGTTGCCAACCTGCAAACAAGTAGCTGCACAATGGTAAAATGGCCCTGTCCCTTTTTTTTTTTTTTAAATGCGTTGATGCCATTAAATTCAAAACTACTTTTTTTTTCCAAGCTTAACTATTTCATTTCTGAATAATATATTGGTTCATGGGATTTGCAGTTCATTGCATTTTGTCTTTATTTACATTTTACACAGCAGCCCAACTTTTTGGGGGATTTGTGATTGTATGTTGCTCTTAAGTGTTTTCCTCTTGTTCTCTCCCCCAGTTCCTCTGTTCCTCTGTACTTTGTGCATCCTGATTTCCTCTTTTTTCTTCTGTTTCCTCATGTGACACAGCCGTATTTTGCCATGATAACTCACATACAGACTCACAGTGGAAACAATTCCAGCCACGCTGTAGATGCTGATGACTGATTAGAAGTGGGCATATATCATGCAGCTATATTTTTTCCTGCCTACAACTGGTTTGCCATCTCAGTCTAAGGAAAGTCTTTTCTTTGAAACAAAATCTGTCTCCCCACTAATCTTGATGAAAATCTCTTATGATGTTTTTGAGCTACCTTGCCTTCAGACAAGCAATAAAAAATCATAGTTAAAAGAAAAAAAACATTTATCAATTAGACTTTTCCAGGTGTTAAATTTTACATTTCACTGATTTGAAACACCCTTTGACCTACTAGCTACAGACACAGTGGAGAGCGGGCAGACTCAGCTGTTAGCAAAGTGGGTCAGAGCAGCTGGCATGAGCGCATGAATATTTAAAATGAAACAGCTCCAGACTAAAGCCTCTGTAACAATCACTTCGATGCCAAGCAGTGTTAAACAATAGCAGCGTGTTGTACGGCTCCAACTGAGCAGTTACTGAATATTTCTGCCTACGCTGAAAGGAGGGGGAAGGTTACCAAACAGTAATAGAATTACTGAAGGAAAACACAAACTAGAAACCATCGCACCAGCTGCCCTGCCATCCGGTTCTACGATCCAATCCATCAGAGACTTAAAAAAAAGAAAAGAAAACAGCTATAGGTCAAATTTAAAGTTACAAGTGTGAGACAAAAAGTTGGGAAAGGGTGCAATGGTCCCAGTGCCTGTCCCTATTTTCAAGTTCAACCTTTGTTTTCATCTGAAGTAGTCCCCTAAAAAGTTTTGGCGATCCTGCCCCAGTGACAAAAACAGTCCACAAACAGACAGAACAGCCGTCAAAAAAACCTTTATTTGCAGCCCTGGGTTGAGTCACTACCGTATTGACTTTGTTATTGTTTGCATTTCTGTGGTGTTGCTTTCAGTCCATCAGGAGTGAACCTGAGCTGATCATGTTCACTTTTACTTTTACTCAAAGACAGAAGATTTCATGTCAGACTGGAAACTATTCACTTGCTGTCAGGGATATAAAAACAAGAAACGTGGCAACTCTGACAGAATAGTAGCTATGGCATTGGCATTGTGGGCAATGTAGATGCAATTAGAGCCTTTTACAGTTTGTTTCAGCTAGGCGTTTTCCCTCTGCTAATCAATATACTGTGTTTACAAGGCATGCTTCTGTGAAGCAGATCAATCACAGCTGTTTAGCTCTGCGTGCTCGCAACATGTAGTTACATTTCAGGTAAAGTACACTCCAGGCTACACTGTAAGTTACAGCTATACTGTGGCTTAAACGTTGTGTCATCAAAACATACACGCATGCAAAAAAAGAAAATAAAAGCTATCATGATGTCTCAGCTGGTAAAGACGAACGGGGGGAAAAGGGGAAAGTGCATAGAATCACTTTAAATAGTGTTGAAAACACTTTGTAGAAATAATGGAGAACAAGGCTGCGATAGAACTAAAGAAGCACCTTGAAACTCTTTTGTATTTGTTGTGTAACATTTGTGTAAATAATGCTATAATACCTCAGTTATCTCAGAAGACATGCACAGAAGAGAACACTGATGGATGGCAGAGGCCATGAGATGAAGAATGGAAACAAACTTTGTAATTAACTCAACACATAGTGCTGGCATGCAGAGGGCCAGACATACTGACAAGTTTAAAAAATGAAGAAGAAAAAACAAGGAGCTGGGGAGGAGGAGACATGACTGGAGGATGGATGGAAGTAGGTCAGAAAGAGAGACTGAGAAGAGAGAGAGAAGAAGTGAAAGAGAAAGTGACAGCCAAAGTTCAGATGTGTCTTTCATACCTTACTATCTTAGCGGTCTGTGTGTGCATATGTTTCCTTTTGGTGTGTGTGTGTGTGTGTGTGTGCACAGCCACATGTTCAGTGTGTGTGTGTGTGTCATTGTGATTGACAGCTCCCAGCCAGCAGCTTGCTCCAAAGCCAAAGACTTCATAATAAACAGAACAGGGTTTAATTTACTCCTTCAGGCAGAGTGGTGGTGCTCACTTTGCAGTCTGCTAGTACAACACACTGCATAAAATATCTTTCTCAATAAGTTATTTGATATTGAATTCAGATTCAACGTTGAATCGCTGTTAAAACATGAAATATCAACATTCATTTTTATATGTAAAACAGAATACACAAGAGATCCTTGATGTTATCTGACCTGTATACTTATGACAGAAGAAATTGATGTTTGTGTTCAAGCTCCAACAGCACTACCAATGCGTTTGCGTCTAAATGCTATGTTAGCCTCCATTTTATCACAGAGTGATGACATAGTAGATAATGATGGTGCTACCGTCATTCTCAAGGTTTTCACGATGGGATCGTTGATTGGTCTTTAGGCCTGTGTGACAGCTTAGCAATCGATTTCACAGCAGCTCTCAGCAATCACTCACAGTCGGTTAGGGAGACCAATGGTTGCTAACGAGTCTCCAAGCCTGTTTTACTGGGGCCTTACTAATACCCAATGCTAGCTGCTATATTATCCGAACATTGCTTCAATTGTTAATGTTCATTTAAACTTTTTGGTTTTCGGACCAGACCAAGAAGCTTAAGGTTAGTCTGCTTTCTGCATTTCAAACAAAAGGAGTATTGGCCAGTAGAGGCACCCAATTGTGTCCAGGTTTTAATCATCTAGCTGTTGACTTGAGGTGAGGTTGAAGAATTTGAAGAAGGAAGTCCTCTTTCTTCATTGTTCTTTCGTGCAATGTACAGGTACCACTGGCAGCTAAACAGCCCCAGCCCATGATCCTACTGCCGCCATGCTTGACTGTTGGTACAGTGTTCTTAGGTCTGAAAGCCTCCAAACATGCAAACAATCAGGGTAAACAGCTCCTGGGTTGTTCTTGAACATCCTAACCAATTTCCTCTCATTTGAGGGTGACAGTTTAGGTCTTCTTCCAGTCCTTGGCAGACTGGAGATATATCTGAATAACTTGTACCTACATAGAATTGCTTGTAATGATAATCCTGGAATCTGCAGTTGTTTTGAAATCACTCCAAGAGACCTTACAAGCTTATGTGAGTCTATCATTCTCCTTCTTAAATGTTCACTGAGATCCTTAGACCGTCCCATTGTTCAACCAAGATAGATACTATCTTGACTGTATGGTCGTATTAGTAGTTCTCCTTCTCGATTAATCTTTTTAACTGTGGTTATATAATGTTGAATAATCCAAACTATATCGGTTTGGACTGAAATGTTTGTGTTAATAATGGGATCCAAAACACCACTTTTTTTTATTACTAGTTTAGCTGAAAGACTAGAAATTAACATAACCAGAGTGCATTTTGTCAGCTCCATTACCTTGAGGTTAAATCTTGTGCTTCAGCATTACTACTGTGTTGTTATAGGGCAGTCCCATCTTCTAATTCATGTTTATGGAGACACAAGATCTACCCACTATCAAAATTTTCAAGTATTTTTAAGGGGTCACCATTTGCCACCTGATTTTTAAAAATCATCAAAACACACCTGCTGGAAGCAACACAAACACACAACCATGGAATGAGGGATAGAACGACAAAAGGAAGATGATAATAATTCATAATGTCACAGCTACTGACTTTACTGTCATTATTAGCTTCTGGGCTTTTGTTGTTTTCACTGCAACATGCAGAGTATTGCACAGTAATGGCAGCATTGTTACATTTCCCCGTAGGAATTGTGCACTGCTTATACCTTGTCAAAAAGGAAAATGCTTACAGGTTTTATTTTTTGGCAGTGAAATGATCATAAAGCCACAGAGTTAATGAGAGGTGGCTCGGTCCGCCCAGGTGGCACAACTGTCTAAAATCTGTCCATGGTTGGACGCTGACTTGGAGAGGCCCGTCGTCACGGCCACACCAATGACACGGCTAGATGTGGGTGAGCTTTCTGGGTGGCAGCTCTTATTCAGCCAATCAAGGCAAACAGGCCACGCTCTATTTAATGATTATCCCAGCATCTGTCCCCTATCTCTCATCTCAGCGTGAAAGCCAGCAAACACAAGTGCAAATACACTCGCAGGAGCTCAGTGAATCCCATCCAGCCGAGCAGCCCGATATTGGCTCGCATCGAGTAATTCAATCTCAATTTAATCAAATTTAGAAATGATGGCAAATGCTCGTGTGCATTATGAACAGGCTGTGTGCCCGTGATTCATTATATAGTTAGTGGAGAAGTGGTTAATAGAGGATGTGATTACACCAGCAGCAATTAATGCCAGTCCAATGAAATACATGATTACCACATTTGGAATGTAATCTCAGTTGTTATCCATGTCATGAGGAGAAAGGAAACCCAGAGATAGCCCTCATCCTGTTTACATTCTGTTTACTTTTACTTAGGTTTTACTGCTGCTTGACAAGGTACACTCGTTTCAGGTCCTGCATTAGCTTTGTGGAGAGGATCCCATCATCCACTACACTTTCATCCTCTCGAGGCAACAGTAGGGTTGGTTTTCACCTAGTCCCATTGATATCACGTTGCTGTTCATTTGGTAATCATCTGCCGAAATCCCTCTGCAGTATGCTTGGATGCTTGCAGCCACTCTCTAGCTCCTTTGCATTCGGATGCAGGTGATCAATATACAACCTGCTTTCCTCGGCTTTAAATCACAGGAATGCTCAAAGACTCCCTGCAGGCCTGGATGGAGAAAACGACAGATAACACGGAGCGCTGGGCAGATGAATAAAACGATAAATGTCAAAGAGGAGCAAAAGCTGTTAGATAGAGGGAGAAGAACAACTGAAGATACACACTGAGAGAGAAAGAAAGGCTAATATTCTTGATTTATCAGCCCTGCAGTCTTAGAGATGAATAAAAAGAGGAAAGCTGTCTCCGGCCGCTTATTGCAGCCGCGGGATGAATGTTCGCGTTTGCTCTGTTTTGTCTTTGGTTAGGTAAAAAATGAAGTGTAACATCAATAAAAATGTTAATCAGAAAAAAAACAATGCATTGTTTTCACTTTCAATTCACGCATTAAAAAGAAGAAAAGAAGAAAGAAAATAATCCTGACATCAATCATCAAAATCTACTTCCTACCACAAATGTCCCATCGCTGCACCTCCCATATGTGAGCCTCTAATCTTACCTTATACCTGTACTCAAAGTTTTATAAAAAAAACACCCCTTTGAGGTCTTAGTCCTTTCTGACAGGTATGAGAGGCCTAATTAGACAAAAAAAAATGACTCTCATCCAAACAGTCTACAACATTGCAATTGTTGTTCCTTTGCTACACTTAAATAAAATGTCTTCACATTGTTTCTTGTTTTTCTCACCAGGTGAGTGAGGTGCAGCCCTGTCACGCCCACAGCGCCCCCTTTCGGCCCGGACGGCACACCATGCCCCGGCGCCTATGAAAGGGTACCATGTCAGCCGGAGCATGTCTCAGCATTCCTCGGGTGGTGGTGGAGGAGGTCCCTGCCACTGCACGCCTGATGACTGTGACGGTCCAGGCAGAGACTACTACCACGGTCACAGCGATGGCCACTTTTACCCTGGGGGAGGTCCCGTTGAGGCCCTGGCGCTGGAGAGGCACCACTCCCGCTCACACTCCCATAGTCACTCTGGAGGAGGCACCTTTCCCCGCTCCCACCCCAACCAGCACCCACCTCTCCAGTCATTTGACTCTTGTGAAGAGTGCCTATCCTCAGGCCACGGGGGGAAGATGCACCGCATGCCCTCAAACATGATGGACCAGTTTGAGAAGCAGGTGCCCTTCCATCATGATGGCTTCCACACACTGCAATACCAGCGCACTGCCAGTGGGGGTGCTGAGCAACGCAGTGAGAGCCCTTCGCGCATACGCCACTTGGTCAATTCGGTGCAGCGCCTCTTTGCCAAGTCCCATTCCCTGGAGGCGCCATCCAAACGGGAGTACAACGGTACGAGGGGAGGAGGGGACTACAGGAGCGAGAGAGGTGGGGGCCACAGGAGTGGAGGGGAGGAGGGCCACTACTCAGGCCACCAGTCTCGCTCCACCAGGAGGAACAAGTCTCGAGAACGTAGCAAGAGTGGAGACTCGCGGCATGAGTCAGGCAGACGCCACCGCAGCCGGACAGCGGGCTGGTGGAGCTCCGATGACAACCTCGACAGTGACAGCAGCTACTTGGTAGGTGGGGGTAGACCGGGGTATCCCAGAGGACATGAGAGCCTGGATGCTGCCATTCAGGAGCTCACCATGAAGAAGCCCAAGGAACGAGGCGGCGGACCGGGGTCTGGGGAGTGCATGGCCTGCACAACAATGGCTCTGGTGGGGAGTGAGGGAGGAGGAGGACAGCACGGGCATCACGGTCACTCCCTGAAGAGGAGCACCTGGTCAGCCATGACAGTGAGTCAGGCTAGAGAGGTGTATCCTTCTACCAGAGGAGGAGCCTATGACAAAGCCCTGGTGCCCATTGAGAGCAAGCTCAAGGAGAGGACCTTCCACTATCTCCAGGTGTGTCTGTCCCTACATATCAGCAAATGTGTAATCAAATATATATGTGGTTTGGTGTTAAGCAAAAAAAAACAAAACTTATTTTTAAGGAATGAAAAGATTGTCTTGAACTTTTGTTTTTCTGTTTCCACTGTCTCAGACCCTTGAAGATTAGGCTAATTAGTCCGCTGCCATAACGACAACTATCATTGTGTACGGGACTTTATAAAAACGTGTCGACCATCTCACATCTTCTGCCTCTGCTCTCAGTCTGTGTTGCATCTCCATGTGTATATTTGACAGCCAGTACAGACACACAGACGCAGGGCATCTAGACAAGATGAAGCCTGCTCTTCAGTTATAACACAAAATCTGTCAATGCAGTGCCTTCTCACAGGCTTGTGGGGAAGTATGGGCTTGTATAGCTGTGCTTTAGAACATAAGTGCTGTGAAACAATCAGAAAACAACACATGTAGCACACACACATGTCAGTACTGGAAACACTTTGATTTAAGTGAGGGTGTTGCTTACCCACTTACTCGCTGTGAATTCATCAAAACTGCATAAACTACCTCCAGCTTTTCGTGTAAATTGTCTCAATTGGACTTCATACAGACTTTGTATTTGGAAGCTGGCAGGTTAAAGATGATTAGTGATCTGACAGCCTTGGACATTTACATTCTCCATGGATGGATTATCACGTCCACGAGATCAAGGCAACAATTTGCCACAGGCAAAGAATATACAGTACAAGTATACCCTGTATTCCTTTTGTTTTGTTTTTTTAATTGCTGCTTTATGCTTTATGCTTTATGCGTTATGTTCTAGACACCCCAATAGATATGATTTAAGGTATGAAACACATGCTTTAATATAAATAAATGGAAAACATGCTGCCATGATTGGCATCTCCCCATGGCATTCTTTGGAGTATTTGATGTCTTTAAAGTTAAAACTCAGTCTGCCAGAAGGTTCCAAGGTTCAGTGGTGATAAGTGACAAACGATTTCGTTTTCTCTGCATTTCTCTGGCGAACATCAAATAGCCTTAACTATAGGAAATTGTTAAATATAATACACACGTTTCTTCCACAAACAATGTCAGAGAGTGAAGCCAACTTCCAGATTTCCCAGGTCTAATAGTGTTAGCACTGCTACACCACAACCAAGATCTTCCCCAGGAGGCAGGACTGTAGGCTCTGTCAGATGCTGACAGTTTACACTTGCCGACATGCTAAGTTGACATTTCTCCTATAGGCTGCCTGTCTTCTGTCTTTCTCCTTATTGACCACCAGACTGAAATTTGACCTATAGGCTATCCAGTTATAGCTTATGCTTTAATGTACTAATTGGCTAAACGTTTAAAAAAAATAGGAAAAAGTGCAGACACTACCTCACCACCATGTGAGGAAGGTGCAGAGCTGAAAAAATATAACATAGAAATCTAGTAGTGAGTGCACAGTGTATGTGTGAAAGTAGTAACCAGCAATCTCTCTGGTACTCCTTAAAGTAAGATGTCTTTGTCATCTTTGTCTTTGTCAAAGACGACAAAGACAGACTGCTTTGTAGAGCTTTTCTGATTGCTCAAGTGGCCAATCAGAAAAGTTTAGGTCTACAAGCCCGTCCTTAAGTTTCTAAAGTTTTACCCACTGAGTGATGACTGCTGGGGAGGTAAAATACCCATTGATTTTAATTTAGGCTTTGTCCCTCCAAAGGTTAATTGTTTCAAGGAAAGAAAAGCAACCATTGTCCCTACAATTTTGGTTTAGACCCTGGTTTTTCCAGTTGAATACACAAGTAAAGGTATTCAGTTACTCAAAATGCCATCTTCCTGCTATAGAAACAAACCTTTAATAGCAACACAGCCAATTTTTGTTTCAAAAGCTCAAGAAAGCAAATTAGAAGAAGAAAATACAATCAAAGATGGGTAAGATCCTTGTGGTAAAGCCTTTGGATTAATGGGGAAATTAACAAGAA
Source organism: Diplotaxodon limnothrissa (assembly GCF_057381915.1). Classification (NCBI taxonomy): domain Eukaryota; kingdom Metazoa; phylum Chordata; class Actinopteri; order Cichliformes; family Cichlidae; genus Diplotaxodon; species Diplotaxodon limnothrissa. Next base: position 24,941,475 of record NC_140616.1, read on the forward strand.
TTTTTCAAAAGCATAAAAAACCCTTTTTCTTAAATAAAGGTTTCAAAAAAATCAAGTGAAAAGTATTTTTTCTTGGTTAAATGTCTGCCTAAGAGGCCAGATGGACTCTCCTGGCATTTTGCTGTGAGTCAGAAAAGAATAATCATCTTCACCCACCGTGTTATTTACCTGTCCCTTACAACAGTCGCTTACCTGCCTCCTGTCAACACGCTGTAGCTTGAATCTGCCGCATGCAATTTTCAGAGAACCCGTTCACTCATTTTATCTCCTAAAATGGCAGAAAAGGTTAATTAAAGACTGTTATTGGCTGTTACAGTGGCATCTCAGAGAGCACACGCACGCACACAAACACACACACACAAGCACGAGCTCAGAAACCTCCAGCTGTGTTGAGGTAGAGCTGCCATGCAGGCTGTGTTTCTACGGAAACAGGTAGCCACAGGAGTCCCTGGTGTTTTTCCAACTCTCATCCTTTAGACACAGCTGAGGTCTGCTGATAGAGGAGACAGCGAGAGCAGGGTCGTCTGTGTGTTCGTGCTTTTCTGAGGACAAACCCCACACAGTTTACCCTGTGCTTTAGGCTACCATCACATTCTCACCTTAGGACACGAAATGAACTTCCCCTGCTGCAGCTTTTCTCGTATCTCCAGGTGTCACCGGTGGTTTGGGGAGGCGCGGAGAGACAGTATGTTGAGTGAATTGTGCCCAGCTTAGATGTGCCAGGGCAGGCCAGATTGATCCACGGCTTCAGAGCAGACAGCTCACTGGAGCTGCAGATATAAAGCTGTTCAGGTCTGTTTCACCAGGATGAAATGTCAGGACTAACAGCAGCACAGGTGCAACAACTCCAAATTGAAACTGCCTGAGAAAGCAAGAGCAGATATCATACACCCAACAGCTGCCTTTAAACTCTATTACTTGTGTATTAAAGGTGGCACTTGTAATAAGAGACTGGCAAATAATTTATATTGTAAGGTAAAGACTCTGCAATATTAGTAAGAGAATAACAACCATCAGATGATCCCCTGTGAATGAGCACTTAGCCATGAAGAGAAGGAAGAACTGCTTTTTAACAGGAAGAGACCACCCACAGCTAAGGGAGGGCCAGCCATCTGCGTCCCCTCCCTGTGGGAGTGAGGGGGAAGAAGAGAGTAGACACAAAGTTATTGAAAATTCAGATGCAGGTGTTTCAGGATCAACCAATATAGTACCTTAAGTTTATCAAAATCAGAGAGTTTCAGGCCTAATCTTAAAAGTACCCAAAGTGGAAGCTGAATCAACAACAGAGGGGTCTGAGTCACCATATGCACAGAAGTGCTCTACTGAAGGAAGACATGCAGAGTGTTGGCATGAAGAAAGAGAGTGCAAGGGACAGGCCGAGATGGTGGGAGATGATCTGCTGTGGCGACATAAAAGAGAAGCCGAAAGAAGAAATCCCATTTCCACAGGTCTGGAAAACCAAGCACCCTGCCTTTACAAACATTTGTGAAAGAATCATTCATTCTAAAGTGCTAATTGAATTTGATTGTGGTGCTTCAACAGGATGCCAGCACTGTAATAAACCACTTTGTGAAATATCTTCCCTCCTAGGTATTCCACAATCAACTGTAATTAGTATATTTGTAGGTGAAAACATTTAGGAACCGCAGCAATTCAACCAAGTGAGTCAGACCAGAGCGCGGTCGACACAAAGTTTGCCAACGTTCTCCTGACTCACTAACTGCAGAGCTCCAGACTTCCTCTTACATGGACATCAGCACAAAAACAGTGTGTTGGGTGTTTCACAGCATGGGTTTCCATGGCTGAGCAGCTCTTATGGTGTGATATTTAGGTGGCACTGTACTTCTATCCATATAGTGTAGCTGATAGCTCAGCTGCACATTTCTACCCCTAAGCTTTAAAAGGCTGATGGGCTATTGTCGTCACCCTGCCGTGCAGGCAAGTGGCGTGGACACCCAATGTTGTGAATGCGATAACTCAAGAATGAGCTTTCGTAGGATTATGAAATTCGTACTATAGGTGCAACTACTAAAAATCTCTGACAAGTTCGATTCTCAATGACCTGATTTCTGAAAATCCCCCAGGAGGCTGAGGAGTAGTACTATTTCATATTTTGGAAACTCTAGGAACCACAAGTAAGCCTGAACTGTGACAGCAAAGTCCTCTATTGGGGTAATATTGTAATATGAGGTGTTTAAGATACGATGGGTGCTGATCTTTCAGAACTTTGGATGTGAAGAGAAGGATTTTAAATTCAGTTCTGCATTTAATTGCATTGAAATTGAGCAGCCACAATGTGAAAAATATGATCTTTCTTTCTAGTCCAACTTGTTATTCTTTTGGTCACTACCTGTAGCTGTAGGTGAGGGTCAGGACCTAGGTCAGTCAATAAATCGACAGCCTCACTTTCATCCTCCTCTCTCCTCCACACAAGATTAAACTTTGAATTTCTCCATGTTACGACTGAGTATAAATTGGCTCTACATCTGCTGGATTTATGCAAACAGTCAAAAGTGAAGAGCTAAATGTAGGTTGGTTCACATTAAGAAAAACGCTCTACAAAGCGTTGACTAAGTAGTTTTTGTAGCACCTGGAAACATTTGATTTGATTTGATTTGATTTTATTGATTAGCATTCAAATATCTCAGTGAAGACAGAACAAAGATCTACCACAAAGCAAGAAAGCATGAGACAAGGCTAATCAAAAGGTATTAGCTGAAGCATTTGCTTATTACGCCAACCCTTTTAACAAAAGATCTTTTTGCATGCAGCTCCTGTACACAGGGCTCGAAGCAAATAATAAAACAAAGCAAAAACAAAACAAACAAACAAGAAAAAAAAACTTTCCACATGGTCAGTTTTAAAACATAAAACACATGGTCAGTTTTAAATCAGTTCAAGTATGCTACAGCAGTCCCTCTCTCGTTGCAGGGTCAGTCTACCTGCTGTATGTTATTTCCATGTGTAAAAAAAGGAAACATGTACATACAAGCTAATACTTACACAGGTTTCCTGCAAAGAGTCAGGACCGAGCAATAAATGCAAGTGAATCTTCGCAAGTCTACGGTCAGAGGCAAAGGGACATGTGCAAACTTTCCCCCATGGCGTCAATGCCAATCACAATGTGTGGCATCAGAACCTGATGCTCTCCGTTCCCTGAGCCTCTCACCTTCCCCTCAGCCTGTGTGTGATAGATATGAAATGATTAAAAAAGAAAAGAGGGCCGAGGGGAAAAAAAAGCTGAATATGGAGTAAAAGGAATGAAAAGAAGAGCAAAGCGGTGAGGTACAAAGAGTGTTAGAAAAGATGAATGCAGAGGGACCCAGAGACAGTAAAGCAAGCTCAGGGATAGAAAAGAGATAAAAGAGGTGATGGTAGCCAAGGGGCAAAGCAAGAAGAGGAGAGAAAGGGGCGTTTGAGGAAATGAGAGAGATAGTGGACGGCCACGGGGATCACGAGATTAGGCTGAATCATCTTTTAAGTGATGACCTTAAAAACACACACTCAGCTGGATGCCAAACCCCGGGGCCTTGGCTATGTGTGTGTCTGGGTGCAGGTGTTGGTCACATGCTCGTATATGAAGCTGCACCTGACAGCATTTACAAAAAAATGAAAACCAAAATGAAAGGCTGAGAGGTCCTTCGGCCAAAACAGCTGCTGTTAGTGTACGAGTGAACACACACATATATAAACACACATATCCAAGTGAGTGGTCCTCCACAATAGTAGCATGTTACATGCGAGGTTAATAGCTATACTCACGAGCTATGATGCTAATTAAAGCTGCGCTTGTCAACATAAGGGGTCACTCGTGGCGAGAAATACCCCTGTGACCTCATCACCTAATTCTGCATTTCTCATCAGCTCTACTGAGATTTTTCAGATCAGTTCTGGGTTTTGACTGTTACCGAACGCTGGTCCTACGCTGTCTACAGCACTGCGATCAGGAGTCCTGTAATTATATTTTTTATGTGTAAGGCAACATCAAGTTAGTCTTTAGACTTTCCTAACAAAGTAAATACATAATAGTCTATACATATAACGAGTTATTCATTAATTAGTATATTGAAGTATAATACTTGGACCATAAATATAAACTTTACTACATTGTGCTGTCTTTTATGGTCATGAAAATTTCTCCGAAGTGTTGAGCCGTTGTTGTTAGTTTCCTCCATCAACCTGTGCACAGCTCCTGACGGGCGCTAAAGGCTAAACAAAGATCAGCCCATTGTCACCAAAACTCTCTCTGTACTAGATATTTGGATATCCAAATGTCTGATTATCTGGTTATTTATTCACTTTATTTATATAGTGCCAAATCAAAACAGCAGTTGCCTCAAGAGGCTTTATATTGTAAGGTAAAGACGCTACAGTAATACGGAGAAAACAATCAGATGACTCACTGTGATCAAGAAAAAACTTGCTTGCAGAACCAGGCTTAGGCAGAAGCAGCCATTAGTGGCATTAGTGGGAGAGAGGAGGGAGATGGGACAAGAGAGGTACTGTGGAATAATGAATAATTTAATGTAGAGTGGTGTCTAAGCATATAGTGCCATTATTAGCCTCCTGTAGTTCTTTGTTTTAGGTTGTTGATCCAAAGACTGGCCAAATGCTACTTTAGCATTTAGCATTTGCCTCATTTCAGCACAACACACATTTAGAAATTAGCTGAGAAAATACCAGTCAAGACATCTTTCATGCTTTGTGTAATTTGAGACCAATAAAGCAGCTCCAGACTGAATCTCAATGCTAATCAGTTAGCTGAGGTTGTTTGATTAGAATTTTTTTAATGTGTTGTTTTATGTTGTCTTATTTCTTCAAAGTAAACAAAAGGTCATTTTCAAAGCGTGTGTTTCATGCTTGACTTCGCTTCCCAACTTTGGAGTAGTTCCACATGATACCCACTCACTGAAGGGTTGCCTGTAATTGCTGAATTTGCAAAACTTCACTGACACTGTGATCTCTTCCTGGGTGCGCTAACGCCTTCGTGTATTTTACATTAGGGCCACTGTGAGAACATGTCAGCGTAATTCTTGGGGTTAATTTCATTGATTCTCTATATTTCTCTTCGTGTTGTCTTTAGTTTCTTGTCTTGACTGCACTGCTGTGTTTGTTGTTTTCCCATCAGAATCATTTGCTCGTCTGTTAAATTGCGTCTTCTGTTTCGTGTTTTTGCCACCACGTTCATGTCTTTCTCCCACTCCGTGTCGCCACTCCTGTCTGCTGCCCTCTCTCTCTTGTCTACCTGTTTTTCTCTGTTTTTATTTATTTGCTCTCCGTCTGTCGGCTTTTGAGCTTACGTTGTTTTTCCTTCTCTGCGTCAGTGTTTTTCCAGCTGTCAGACTTTCTCTCTCTCTGTAAGTCCCTTCATCCTATTCTCTCTTTCTCTTGCATCATTACTCGTGTATGCATACATGTGCATGTGAGCGTGTGTGCACGAGTGCAGTTGACTTTTCGGTTGTGTCTGCCCTCCAACCCAACGCTGTGTGCACGTGGGCCAGAACTGTGCTGCTAAATAAACCTTTTACCATTCGAGGTGTGAAATATTTTTCGATTAATTAAGAAATATATTTCTGTTTTGAGAAGCCTTTGGATCTTGACATCAGATATTGAGAAGAAACTGCAAACAGTGCGGTGAAAAACATCTTCAATATCTCGGTGTTGATTAATTCACATCATGACTAATTCCTTTTCCCTTAACAGTGGGTGTAGAAGAGGAATGCATACTTACTTTTAACGCATTTAACTGTTTGACCTACTAAAACCATGTTGGTCCCACATGGTTGTTACATTTTTACTCACTACCTGTTGCAATTTCAGATCAATACAAGTTGGTCAGTTATGGTGACCGTGTGCATGTTTGGGTGGATGTGGATGTGCCTCAGGTCCCTTCAGAAGACTGGGGAGGTGGTTATGGTGGTGGCGGAGCAGCTGACAGCGGAGGGGAGATCCCTTGCCGTCGCATGCGGAGTGGCAGCTACATCAAAGCCATGGGCGATGATGACAGCGCCGACTCGGACACGAGTCCCAAAGCCTCGCCCAAGTCCACGCTGATTGCCCAGAGGGAAGCCTTCAGACGATCTATCAGCATGGATCAAAGGTCAGATGGCACAAATTCAGCTTTTATATTCATGCTGAAATACTTGTATTTACCCTCGACTCAACTCTCTGCTTTCAAAAACCGTAAAAAACACGTTTATTTGGTTTAGTTTGGTTGTCTTTTTTTTAAGCAGTGCAAAAGCAGCACAGGATATCAAATAGGAATTGCACAGATGTGACAGAAGTAAACAATAAAATACAGAAACAGACAGCAGTGGGATGACAAAGGGGAAAAAAACAACAACGTGGAACAAAATGCAGAAAAACAAAATAGCAAGTTAGTCCTAGTATGGACGGTTGCTGTTTATGCGAACATTTCCCCACAGGAGGATTTCTGCATTATGTTACTTTACAGCTTTTTTTGGTTTGCATTTAGAATTCATTCCTTTTCCATAACTTTATAAGAGGCTGCAGCTTAAATACACAACACTGTTTGATTGTGCCTTTAAGGCTCACTCTTTAAATGTGGACAACATTATTTTCCACAGTGTGGGTGAAAATACAAAACCATTGGATAATTTCTTCTCATAGCTTCATAATATCTTTTAGACAGTCTAAGTCTCCCTCCTTAGAAAAACCCTGCTCTCCAAAATCTTTATTTTCAGTTTGTAACATGATAAAAATCTGATGTTTACAAACACATTTTGGGATAACTATTAATTTCAGACTTTAAAAAGATCCTTTTAGACTCAGAAAATTCATGTCTGTTTAGTTAAAGTAAATAAAGGAGGTTTGATCCCTGTTCAATTTGTAAGTTTGTTCACGTACAAATAAACCAACAGTCTTTAATTTTATGGTGGTTTCATTTTAATGGAGAGAGACAGAATATCAGCCAAAAATCCAGAAAAAAACACGTTACATAAACTTTATGAACTGAAATGCATGTTATTGAGTCAAATAAATATTTGAAGTCTGTGTGTATGCTTGTGTCGAATAGATTACGATTAATCAATCATTACCGATATGCCTGTTCTCAGCTTGTTATATGTCTAAAACAAACCTCTCCGTAGAATCAATTTCTTAAATTCCAACTTCCCCACCACCATGGGGAAGACCAAGGAGCTGTCAAAGCACATCAGAGACAAGATTTTAGACCTGCTACGGGACCATCCACAATAAGCATGTCAGGATGGTGACAACTGCTGGTGCCATTATTTGGAAATGGAAGAAATATAAAATGACCATCAATCAGATTCTGTCTGAAGCTCCATGTAAGAGCTTGCCTCATGGGGTGAGGATGATCATGAGAAAGGCTGTGGATCAGAACAAAACCACACAGGAGGAGCATGTTAATGGCGTGAAGGCAGCTGAGACCACAGTCACAAGGTGCCCCTGCTCGAGAAGGCAAAGGAACAGGCCCGTCTTAAATTTGCAAGTGAACATGACTCAGAGAAGACTTGGGAGAGAGTGCTGTGGTCAGCTGAAACCAAAATCAAACTCTTTGGCATCATCATCATTTGGCATCTGCTCATTGAGGGGGCAGTAGATTTATTTTTTTTACTTTATTTGGCCTTTATTTATACAGGTATTCCTATTGAGACTCAATGTATGGGGCCATGTACCATGAAATCTTGACAAGAACCTCCTTTCTTCAGCCAGAACACTGACGATAGGTCATGGATGGGTCTTCCAGCATGACAATGACCCAAAACAAAGGAGTGGCTAAAGAAGAAGCACATTAATGCCATGGAGTGGTCTCGCGACTCTTCAGACCTCAGTCGTATAGAAGATCTGCAGAGCTTTGATTTAGAGTTTCTTTAAAGACGAGTGAACCAAAATCCTGAGCTGTGTGCAAACCTGGTGACCAACTACAGCATCTCACTGCTGTGCTGGCCAACAAGCGTTTCTCCACCAAGTACTAAGTCATGTTTTGATTGGTGATCAAATACTTTTTGGTTGATGTTCTGTCTCTCTTCATTCAAATGAAGCAACCATAAAAATGAGAGACTGTTCATTTCTTTGTAAGTGAGCAGACTTACAAATTTAACAGGCGATCAAATCATTGTTTCCGCCCGTGTAAATACTCTGGAGATTATAGATAGAAACTCAGTGACCCAGCAATGCCCTAATAGCAAGCACTTAACAAGTGGGTGAATCAAAGAACACAGAGGAAAATAAACATCAGCTAGGACGAGGCACACTGTGTTCTGTACACATGATTTCACACTCTGTGTGAAACTGAGTGAGTAACCCTTTTAAGACATATATAAAGACGCATTTCAGTAACATTCAAGCACCATTTATTTAGACAAATTAAGATTTTAGACCATAAACTGAATTATTAAACTAAATTATTGCTTGGTGGTAAACATCAGTAAAAAGATAACACCAGCGGATTTCAGTTTATAGGGAAAGAAACTGAAAAAGGATGTTAATGTTCTTGCATTATGCAGTAAATACTTTCACATAGGCAGCCTTGGGAACCTTCTCACATTTAACTGTAGCTCTGCTTGAACATCATAATAGCTGCTGGAATGTCTGGATTTTATTTTTCATATAAAATGAACAAAAATGATGGTTCCCTAATTGGCATGGAAATGCACCGTCACAGCACGGAAAATGACTCCAGCTGGCTCAGTCATGACACATGATGCAGTGAATTGTTATTTGATGGTTCACCAAATGGTGAGCTGTTTGTGTTGCAAACATTTTTTTTGATAAAAATAGCAACGCGAATGGCGGACGTGTTTACAGCCACAACAAAGCATCAATACTAACATTTATGCTTGTGTTTATTCCAGGCACTCGTGTAAACAGTGTACAGATTCTTACCCTAACAGCAGAACCACACCCAAGACCCACACCCGCTCCCGTAGCTACACCCGCTCTTTGACCAGCACACAGGTAACAAACAGCAGGGTGAGGCTTTGAAGTGTGTAAACCGCTCCTAGAATTGCCTGTTTTTCTACATAGATATGACCTAGGAGATCTGTTTTGAGACCTTCCTGTCCTTCCGGGTGCAAACATGAAATACGTAAGCCAGCGAGGCTGCAGTGCAGAACAAAGCAGGCACAGATGACAATGGATTTGACGTTGATTACATCAGATACGGCATGAAAGGCATAGATGGGATGAAGGTGAATTGCAAGGCATCTTCAGATGTCTTCAACTGCGGGATGGCTGAAACAGTGCATATTTTATGAGATGTTAATGTTCAGAATGGCATCAGTGGAGGCATTAGCTGATGTGGGCTGGCATTGTGGATGTCACCTGAGCTGCACCGAGCTAACGATAAGCTCGATTTGATCTGGTCATTCGTTTATTGAGGAAAACGATCCAATAGTGCATGTCTGTGAGGGCGTAAAGAGCATAATTTGAAGCTGAAATTAGATGAGGGATTTTCAGTCAATGATATGAAAATGGGATCAATCATGAATGGGACAAAGGTGATTTCTGAGAAGCTTTGCACATTAATGAATGCAGTCCACAATTCAAGACCACCGTTACCCTCCAAAGGAGAGGTCAACCTACAAGGTTAACTCGACTGTAAAGTATGTCACAGCAAAAATCTGACTTACATCAGGAAATTTATCATGAACGAAATTTCCTCAATGACTAGAATCTAAATTAAATTTCTTTAGGACTTGTGTTAAGCTGCAATAACTTTATAGGTTATATTTGTGTAGAAAATGACAAAACTGGGTTCACAAGCTTTCAACAGACAGTTTCTTTGGGGATATAAATTGTGCATCTGACATGTGTAAGACAAGTACTGATGTAGGAACTCTCATCCCCTGCACCTTCCCGCTCATCCTCCAGCTCGGAGAGACGTTAAACCGTCAGTTCGAAGCCGTGTGTGGGACCATGTTCGGGGAGGTGGAGTCTCAAGCTGTCGAAGCCCTGGATCTTCCAGGAGTGTTCCGCACTCGCAGCCACAGCTACGTTCGCGCCATCCAGGCCGGATGTTCCCAGGATGACGACTGTCTCTCCGTCTTCTCCATGTCTGGCCCCCAGGGAAGCATCAAGGGCGGGGCCGGTGAGTGTGCGGTTTGAGTCCACCAGTATGCAAAAGTCTGGGGTGTCTCTGTGGAGCGTTTGGATGCGCGGCTGCCTTTTATGTGGCAGCAGCGCGGCAGGAGACACAGTGGGAGATGAAACTTTTCTTGTCTTCGCTATTCTTTCAACCTCTAATGAGCTGTTTTTTACCCCTCTCCTCTGTGTTTGTGCCTACATATGCATGCTATAGGCTCAGCTGTGTGTGTGTGTGTGTGTGTGTGTGTGTGTGTGTGTATTACATTTGTGCATGCTCTTTGTTCTCTGCCATCTCTGCCTTGCCTTTGTATCTCATCTCTCTCCGATCACCCTCCCCTGTCTGATTGCAGGTTTCACAGGCTCAGAAATAGGTACAGGAACCCATGTGATTATGATGATAGCTCAGTGTCTCCAGCTTTTTGTCTCTGTCTTTTGGTTTCACTCTTGATGATGTTTGCTTTGACAAGTCTTCCCAATAATGCTTAAGCCTAATATTGGGCTGTTTTTATTTGCCACAAAATCCATCCAGTGTTTCCTAAAGCCTCTGTGAAGTGTTATCCACTTTCAGCACAGACCCCTCCCTGGTACACCAAGTCACACAGCAACACTGCGTATGCACACAGGGTGGGTTACAGCTTTGGAGTGAGCATCTCTGCACTCTGAAAATAAACTCTGTTCAAATATATATTTAAAGAAACTGTGAGTGATGTCTTTCTTAAATATTGCTCTCAGGAAAATGCTCTGTCTTCTTAACTCATTCACTGCAATTGACGTCTATAGACGTCAATTGAAAAACTTACGTTGACTGCCATTTACGTCTATAGACGTCAATTACGTTTTTCAATGGGAGGGGCTAGAATACAACCTCGGGCAGCTTGTCAGTGAACATCAGACTGCTTGAAATGTATTTTTCACAAAAAGCTCGTTTTCTCCCTTTTTGTGGTCAAAACAGGCATTTTTGGTGGAACCCACCTCTCTTCTACAGCTGATTACTAAAGAATGGAAAATGGTAGAAACAAGCTTTTTTTTTTTGGATGAAAGAAGAGAGTCTGTTCTTCATTTTGGTAGGTTCAGCGTTTATATGATCATAACACACAGTTTTCTGTGGCTCTTCAAAAATGAGTAAAAATGGCAGTGAATGAGTTAAGAGTTAAATTAGCTGCGGGGAAGAGGTTTTTGCTTCGCTATCATGTCTGTCTTTTCCAGCGCATCCCTCCCTGCCACTCACTGAAATTTATACTAAAAGCTGTTTTTAAATGAAAAGAAGTTGGACTTTTGTGTGTTTCCTCTTCCATCTTACACTGGCTGTAATTCTTAATGGCTTTATCGTTGTTCTCTCCTCCTTTCCATGTTTGTTTGCCTCTTTATGTCAACCGCTTTCCTATTTTTTTCACTCCTTAACTTTCCTGTCACATTCTCCTTCCAGTCTGTCCCTTTTGTAAGTATCCACCTCCCCCGCTCCCTGTTGATATATTACCCATTTTGCTTTTAACAGCCCACTGTGCCTTTGTCTTCCTTTTCTCCTGCTCTTCTGACACTTCAGTCTTTCCTTATCGTAAAGGTGCTCCTCCTCCACTCCCACCCCGCATGTCAAAGTCTTCACTTTCGGTGCGAGCCCAGAGCAGCACAGAGTCCACCCAGGATGCCTACTTCCAGAGCAGCGGGCAGTTGGTCTCAAGCTCCGGTCCCGGACGCCCCAAGCAGCACAGCAACTCCGTGGACCTGGGTAACTCTGACGGGCCATCGGGCCGCACCTCCAGAGGAGGCTACTACACTGGCAGCGGACCCGGGCGTTCCCGACAGCACAGCAACTCCGCAGAGAGCCTGGACGGGGTTCGGGGCTCAAGAGAGCTGGTGCCCTATGGAGGGGGTCCTGGAGTCGGGGTGAGAGCCAAACACAGCAGCTCAGCTGACAGCCTTCTGGAGGGTCCGCCAAGGCCAGCAAGAGAGAGGGATGGCAGAGTGGGAGGCAGTCTGGGGAAATCAGCCTCTCTGCCTCAGAACAGCATCGTGCTGAGTAAAGCTGGAGGGCAGGACGAAGGGCGTGCTGTCAGAAAGTGGAGGCCATCCATAGCTGTGCAGGTGAGAGGAAAACAAAAAAATATGCCTTTTATTTTCATTTATTTAGATTAGGCTCTCTAAAAGATGATAGAAAATAATCAAAGGAGCTTGCAAAGAAAGCGTCTGGACTTCTTTAAGTTGCTTGAAGACGTTTCACCTCTCATCCGAGAAGCTTCTTCAGTTCTAAGGTCAAATGGTGGAGAGTCCCAGATATAAACCTAGTGGGAGTGACCCCCCACAGAGGGACAAAAGGACCCCCTGATGATCCTCTAATCGCCTGAGCCAAGGTGGGAAACTGGGCGTGGGTCCCAATCAGCCAGAGTTTCGGGTGTGTTCATTGTGAAACCTGGCTCCACCTTATCATGCGAATTCCTGAGGTCAGATGGCCCAGGATGTGAGTGGGCGTTAAGGCGTCTGGGAAGGGATCTCAAAACTGGATTATAGATGGCAGAGAGTTGGTGTCGTAAACCCCCGCCTCTGTTCAAAGATGGTCGCTCACAGTGGACATAGATGGATTCTTTGCAAGCTCCTTTGACTACGATGACCTGGATGACTGAGAACCTTCACAGACATATAGAAAATAATGAAAACTGCAAGTCTTCAAATTGCTTGTTTTGGTTAAACTGTATCCTTTGTCCACAAATCCAAACTTGATTTGCAGTGATACGAACTTCAGAAAGCACCAAATCCTCACGTGTACCGAGCCCGAACAAGCAGATGCTTGGAATCTCTGATGAAGGCGCAGTAGTTTGCACAGTTAAAGGCTGTGAACTAATCACTGCACTCCAGCCCCCTCAGTTCTTCCCGAGGATGTTTGGTTTTTTGGCTTGGTGAATAACTTTACAGGCAAGCTTTACAGATGCTAATTTTCAACTCAGCTAAGCCAAGAGAAAAATGGTTTCAGCACCAATCGAAATACAGTCCATTTACACAAAGAACATGCATAATCCCTCAGCGTTAGTAGCTGCAAACCATTTTCTGCTCCATGTGAAGACTTTGTCGAGTTTTCCTGCGATCTAGGTGCAAAGCTTAGCTATTCAAAAGGCTATAGATCCATAATTAGCATACAAGCTTGGGAGTGGCATCAATATTCTGCTATAGAGCTATACTTTTATTAAATAGGGACATTCATCTCTGACATGTCTTCAGAGATGGTTAGTTATTTTTTAAGTCCCCTCTAAATGAATGAACAGAGCCTTAACACTAGTTGTCATACAGTAGTCACATGGACATAAAAATGGCCTGAAAAGAATCACCAGTCAAACCTAATTAACCTCAAAAGTCAAATAGCTTAAGTACTATTTCTACTACACAGTAGTATCCCATTATTATGATGTCATTACTAGCTCAATCCAGGATTGTAACACGATCGGTGTGTCTGGTCATCCTGTCAGAGCTCTCAATAAATGCTCTTATAAACTCTCAGGCATGGAATTGTGTCCTCCTGAGAATCAGCCTATCTACCCTACTAAGTCATGATGTACTAAATAAAGGACATCCTGGACTTTCCATTGATATCTCATGTGTTTGGGTTGCCTCTTTTAACACCAAAGAGGAAGGAAATCACAAATAAAGTTCAATGGGAAGATTCTTTTTTCTTGGTTCTTAGGAGGATATGAATGCAGATGAAACGGTTTTGAACCTCTGCTGTTCACATGCATCCATGCAACACAATGACTGCATTATATAGTCCCTGTATGTTCAGCAGGGCAGGTGAGGTTTCCGATTTCATTCTCTCCACTCTGACTGTGGTGCTCGTGTCCTCCTCTGCTGCAGGTGGATAGCTCAGAGACCCTTTCAGATTCCGACACGGAGGGCAAAGCTCTGACCGAGGTCCACTCTGTAGGAGTCCAAGTGGAAGACGACAAAAGGTACCAGGAAAGTAAAAATCAAAGAAAAACTACTCATCTTTGAAATCCAGTCTAAACATGAGCTGTTTATTTTGCCTGACATTTAAGCTGCTTTCATTATAAAAAGAAACAAACTTGCAAAATAAGACGTGTTTGTTTATCTCGCTAATTTATCTTTGCTCCAAAATATGTAGCTTCATCAAGAACTTTTGGTCTTTGCACAGTAATTTATGTGAATAATTTTCATTTACAATTTGAAAAAAAAGCCTTCATCTCCTGAGCGCCCAACAGAGCAGCCACCTATGGTTGATTTCTAGGCTAGATCCTATTATTTCATTTAACATTTCATCAGAGATCACAGCTTGAACTCGGCAACACTTTCTTCCAAGAATGTCTTGTTTTTCAGCCATTAGTGAGTGTAACCATGACTACTGCAAATCATACACTCTACATGACTTTCGCACGTGACTCAACCCATCTCCTAATTATATCCAGCTTTGCCTGCAGGTCAGATTTGCACGCATGCATGCAAACACTCGTAGCATCGCATACTTCCAAACCCCCGAGCGGTTTGTGATCATGCATCCCTTAACAACGTCCCCCCCGTCCCCCCACGCCCGTCACACCTGCTCGTCGAGCGCGACAGCGTGACATCTCAGAAAACAGCAGACTGATAACGGAAATCTGAGTCACCCCTCATCAGACAGGAAAGAAGGGTGAGGAGGAGGTGGGGTATAAACTTGTAATAGAGTTAACGATCATCGCCCAGTCCACCGACGTGACATTTTGCCCACACTGGTGCGTCATATGCCAGAGGATTTAGCAGGTCTTATCATAATCAAGTGAGTAGTAGTGAGTGCAGTGACATGGCAGCCTTACTCAAAGAAGAACGTGCAGTTAACAGAAGCCAAAATAATAGCACAATAAGAAAGCATTTGCATATAGTTCTCTGTGTGACTCGATTTCTCTGGGACTGCATTGACTCCCTGTCCTGCAGGAGAGCTCGTTTCAAGCGCTCCAACAGCGTGACGGCGAGCGTGCAGGCCGACCTGGACCCCGAGGGCTTCCCGGGATTGAGCATCGCTGTGCCGATGCAGGACAAAAGTCTCCAGTTTGGCTGCTCCTTCCAAAGGCACTCGTCTGAGCCCGAGTCCGCCAGCCAGTATACAGAGTGCCATCGCACCGTCCACACACAGGGACAGTGGGCCTACAAAGAGGTAGCAGTGAGCAATTCTCCTGTAGGATCACAGGCAGCTGTTGAAGTTTTACAGAAACAATCAAATACAAAAACATTTTAGCTTCATTGATCTCTGAAGGAAAACTTTTGCCACTTTCACTTTAATGCTCCTCTGGGCTTCATTTAGACATAGTAAATGACAAAGTCCTTATATGTGCATGATTATTTTGATAGTGGCAACACTGACAGCAGGTTGTGGGGACACCCAACATGTTTGCATGTCCTCGGGTTAATGGATAGAAATTCATGGTGTAATCGGTGTTTAATTAACTTGCAATCTTACAATAAAAGACATTTTCTTCCTTATACAACATCTGAAAATCAACATTTTTTCTGAATATTTTGCAATCTGAACTACTCATTTGCTGGGAGACCTGACAGATCAGCCTTGGGGCTGAGAGTAATATAGACAGAAACAGCTGAAGACACCTGGAGGCAGGTTTTCTCTAGTCTTGTTAGATTTTATCTTGTCAAGGCTGAAATGTAATTTGCTCAAATACTGTATTTAGGTACAGCACTGAGGTATCAGTACTGCACTTTCATCATTTTTCCCCCTGTATAACACTTTATAGTTCCACTCATTTCTGAGGAAAGAGTTTGACAGCTTTAATTACTATGATTTATACATACAAAACATTAACATTAGTATATTAACATTAGCTGTCAGGTAACTTTCTTGGTTATTAGCTTGGCTAATGTTGCTGGAAGAGTACCCTGGGTCTTCTAGATTGCACTTGTCAGCTTCCCTGCCTTTAGGAGGATATCTTTTTCTCACTGGTACTGTCTGTAAAGTAAAAGCTTTAAATAGCAATGGAAGTGAAGCTGGCCGTGAGTGTGTCCTTGTGTATTTGCATGGCAGAAGGATTTGCTTAAAAACTAATTATTCAGTAGTGCTATTCATGATTAAATATAAAAATATCATTGGGTATATTTAAACTGGATCAAAAGTGGAGTCCACACTGCACATTTGTGGCATTAATACTAGTATAAATAGTGGCTGAGGTTCAGCAGTGGTTCGAAAACAGGCTTTTTTGTTCTTATGTTATCCCAGGACTTTATCCAGACTGGCTACACCACTGAGGCCTGTCAAGCTGACACACGGCCCCACCAGCAACCGCACCTGCCTCCACGTTCCCACTCTCCTCTCCCCATTACCTCTGAGCGAGCTTGGGCGGGGACACCGTCCCTAGAGGGTCCCCGGAGCCTGCCCGACTCGGGCCGAGCCTCTCCCTGCATGAGAGATGGAGAGTTCTTCTTACGCCTCCTGCAGACAGAGGTGGAGAGGATGGAGGGCTGGTGCCAGAACATGGAGAGAGAAGCAGAGGAGAACGAACTTCCGGAGGAGAGTGAGTGAGAGAGGACGACTCGAGATGAAGATTAACAATGAATAATTCTTGGGTTTCTCAAACTACGTGTGTGCTCTTTCCCACCTAGTTCTTGAACTGATTCGAAACGCAGTTGGCAGTGCCCAGATGCTCATGTCTCAGAAAGTCCAGCAGTTCTTCCGCCTCTGCCAACAGAGTGTGGTGAGTATGTGTGATTGCATGCGAAATCATGACATTACATATGGCGCATGATTTTTGCCGTGATTCGCTAAAGGGCTAGATTTGCTCGGCTGCAAACACTTCACCGGTGAAATTAGTCTGTAAATCCCCATGTAATGCTTTACTTGTTAAGTCCTGTCTCCCCCCGCACACCCAGGACCCATCAGCCTACCCTCAGCCCACGTCTCAGGACCTGGCTGCCTTCTGGGACCTGCTCCAGCTCAATATAGAGGACGTCAGGGTCAAGTTTCAGGATCTCCAGAGGCTCAAGGACTCTGGTTGGAGGCTCCCGCCTGAAAAGAAGGTGAGAGACCCGGGGGTCCAAACCACCCTGGTTTCCCTTCAGCACTCCCCCAGAGCTAAGATGGCAGTGTGCAGGCGAGTAGCGCAGATGGTTGTGCCCTCCAAGCCTTTGCAGGCTGTGAAAATACAGAACAGCAAGAGGAACTGAGCTGAGCTGAGCTGCCCACAAGACTGTGAAATCCAAAATGTGCTAGACGTCTTTTGCATTTAATGCAGCGTATTACATTATTTTCTATATAGGTTTGGCTACTCACTGATCAACATTATTCAGTCAACACCAAACTAACAATTGTTTCTCTTTTCTTCTTTTTCTTTGTGCATTACCTCTGTTTACCTTCTCCCATTTCATTGCCTTTTACTTCACCCAATGCCAACGCATGCTGAGATGTTTTTATGTGCTTTGTCGTTATGTTTCGGTCCGTGATTCTTCCTCACTTGAATTTTTGCCCTTTATGTTGGATTTTCTTACCTTTTTGTTGGGTTTTCATCCTCCCTCTATCTCCTCTTGTTTTTGCATGGGATTCCTTCTACACAACCATACAAAACCATATTTTTTCCCCCCTCTCGGTTAATCCACTGCCTGTTCACCTGATCACCACGACTGGGCTAGGAGGACAAGAAGCTTCCTCCACCCTTACCAAAGAAGCCAGCAGGTGGGGTGAGTGGCAGCCTCCGGGCTGATAGCGTTGGGGATGGGGTTGCTGGAGGTGGAGGAGGAGGTGGGTCAGGGGGCCTGGTGGTGCCTCGCGTCGGTGGGCACACCCTGCCCATCAGGGAGAAGTCAATGGACCTCGGGGACCGTCAGAGGACAGAAGCGAGGAGGCGGCTGCTGCAGACCCGGCGCACTGCCTCCTTCAGGCAGAACTCGGCAACAGAGAGCGCCGACAGTATCGAGATCTACATCCCCGAAGCCCAGACTCGACTCTGAACACCGAGCTGAGGTGTTTCCCTCCCACCTTCTCACCCACCCTCACCCCCTGCAAAGCTGGCCAATCTCAGTCTGTCTCCGAGCCCAGTTTTGGATCCGCACGCTGTTAATGCGCTACTCCCCTCTAGCATTTCCATCGAAATCAGTTATCATACTCATTAAACAAGCAATGACAGCCATCGTAGTGTCTTGAAATTTGGATATTTTACAGACACAGAGGCCTAAACGTGGAATGGTAGCTAGCTAGCAGACATTTTCAAGTCTTTTTTTTGTTTTGTTTTTGATTAATATTATGGCTGAAGACAAACAGCAGTCCACTTTTATAACCAACTGAGGTTCACGCAGTAGTAGCATGCCTGTGCGTGTTTACCGAGCACATCTCCATCACTGAAAAATCAAGGGCTTAACAGATACAAGAACTCATACAGAATCTCCCTGTATGGATGCCGTGTGCAGTAAAACCTCATCCTTCTTTGTGAGGTTTCTTAATCACATACAAGATGTGTCCATTCGCTTGACTGATGCTACCGGTGTGGATGAACAAACATGGATGAATTGAGCATCGGTTCTAATGCCCTTAAAGTCAGATGGCTGGCAAACCCCAAAGAACATCCCTCCCAGTCGTTGTCAGCCAACTACAGCTTGCACCTTTCACCCAGGTGCCATCTGTCCCCGGCAGCACTCAGTCAGAGAGTATGAAATCACTTTAAGTTTCTCTCTTTCGTTCCTCAAATCCCGTGTTTTCGTTTGACTACCCTCAGCATTCAGCAGTCAGGCTGTTTGAACGGGCAAGTGCTATTTGTACATAGAGTGCACAGTCATGTTTGCCAGAAGGAGCTTTTGCAGTGTAGCATCACAGCCTTGATGGCTAGAGAGCACTGCAGACATAAAATAAATAAAAAACTAGGGGAGAGAAGCTGTTTGCTTCTTATGTAGTCCTTCTGAAGTTTCAAGCGTTCAGGGGTGGGGTTTCTGTGAGCTTTTAGAGGAGAATATATTTTCCAAGGCTATACAGGACTCTGCTGAGAAAGCCCCCTTTTTCACTGTGAGACTATAGCACCACCAAGTGGTTAAATGAGGACCCAAACTAATAACAATGGTCTGTAGGAAGTTCTCGCCACTTCAGTCAGGAATTAACAGACACCCCAATGAAACAGCCATGACGGAAGATGGGGGGGTTTTGGGTGGGGTGGGGCTCTTTTTGTTGTTGTTTTTCGTGCTTTTTTGCACTTAATCAGTGCTTTCCCTGGCGCGCAGTACATTTTCTCTTCTCTTAGAAATTGTTTCAGTGGATTTCCCCCTACTGCTTAATTAAGAGGGCAGCAGATCGCAAAATAAAAGAACCGTCAAAGTCTTCAGCAGAATCTGCTTGCCTAACTCGAAGTGCCGTCCTCTCAATCACACAGAGCCCTGATTACAAAGAAGGGATGATTTCTCTGAAGGGTAGTAAACAAAAAAGAGTGGTATTCAGTGAACAGCAGTGCCCTACGAAACCTCCCCAAAGAGACATCAAACACAGGAAACCGCCGAGCTGCCAGACAGAGTCTGGCAGCTGTGGTGAAATTAGCTAATACTTGATTGAGTGGACGTGTGCGTGCTTTGTTTCTCGTTATTGACTTCCTGAAATTCTCTTCTCTGTGGTCTCCGCTCTGAAAAGTGTAGCACGATTTGAAGAGTTTTTGAAGGGGGCCTCATTTGCAAATCTACTTCATAACAGATATTTCTGATACAAGTGTTTTGTATGGATGTTGCACAGAAAAATGGCATGTGTGTGTGAATGCACTGGAATTAATGCTTACACAGGGCTGCGAGTCACAAGGGACATGTGACGAAGCCCGGCGAATACTAAAAAGTCCAAATCTGCCATTTTGACGATAGAAAAAAAAACAAACCCACACACACTTAAATTTGAAAAATCTTTTAGCATGACCTGTTTTTTCTTTTTTTCTAATATTTGGATGGAATGTGTTGGAAAAATGGGATATTTTATTGGGAGATGTATATTTTATAATATAATCCACATTTCTAGATTAGTAGAGATTATTGAGTACAGTATATGTACGAATTTTAAAAAAAGCATATATCAAATGTGAAATTCTACAGTATTATTATGATAGATTATAGCATTGTGTGATACTACAGTTGTGTGGCATATCCAGACTCAGTACATGTGAAAAAGAATCTCAAATGAATATTATTATCTTCAGTGTGTGAGTCAGGTTCACAGGGTATAACTGGCAAGAGTGTTAATTGCCAAGTGTGAGCCTCCTTAGGCCTACTGTATATCTTCTTCTGTGGTTCTAATGACATATACTGCTGTATCCCCTTCCTGTATTTCCTCTTTAGAGCCAACTACATGTGCCTAACCAGCTATATGTGGAGGTTTCCTTTGAACACAGTTTACAGTATATAAAGAAATGTAAATAGAAAAGTATAAAATATACAGAGAATATTGTTAAAGAAACTCTTTTTACTGTACTGACACACCATCTTTGATCTCCCCCACTTTCACTTGCAATACCCACACAAGACTGGCAAATTCTATTGATGTTAATACTGCATGCTTTATTACAGCTTCCTTTAGCAGAATCTAATGGGATTTGTTTTTTTGACCGATAAAAGGAAAGCACTTTTTGTAGCCTTTTTTTGTGATTTCAAACAAAAACAAATTGGTAGGATTTTACACTGTCTTTGTACAACGATCACATCCTCGGAGGACACTGATGTCGATGTCCTTGAAAACCGCAATCGATGTTTCGGTTCGACTCCGAGGCGATGCGCTTAACAGCCTCCATGTGAAACGGCCGATTTTATGTTTAATTCATTTGAAGGCGTGCGGTTCAGAGAGCGGCCTTTTTATCCCCATGATCCTCTCTCCCTGAAACTTGACAACATTTCAGCTGCGTTTTTGACCCAGCCCTCATGAAACAAAGCACAAAGACCTGCTTTATTACTGTAACTCCACTGTGAAGGACTCTTGACTCCACCCTCGCAATCCTCAAAGCTACATTCAGAGGGATGGCAAGGTCTTTCCATTATGAGTTGGCCTCGAGGGGCTCCAGGAATCTTTAAAGGCTTTGTTGGATATTTATCCACAGTAGCAACAACTACTCCTACTACTTTGTCTTCAGTTCTCGCTGACATTCTCCTCTATTGTTTATCATAATTTGAGGTGTTAGCCAGCCACCTTGCCTTGTGATAACAGGTCCACTGAAAACACACTTCTGGTGGTTGTGATTTCCACGGTTTGCGTTCTTTACTGTATCTATTCGTTGTTCGATATCTGCACAGTACACTGGAGTTGTACAAACATGACCTGACCACTCACCGACACAACAGACAGACTGCTATATGAACCTTTTCACCTCTTTCTGTAAGTGCAAAAACCCCACGTGGACAGCCAGATGGATAAGCCAACTCTCAGTACCTCAGTTTCTAGCAGCAGTGTCTCCAATCCCCAACCCAGGCCTCTGTCCTCAGGGGATTCTCAACCAACAGACCCTGAACATACAGCGTCAGACCAGCCCTGCAGGAATGTTGTTAATATTCTCTGAAAGTGTGGAAATCACACGTCATTTGAGCCCAGATTCTCTTTCAGCCATTCTCCGAGACTGGAAAGCGCAGCGCGGTAACGTGCAGGTGCTGGCGATGGAGGCGATCGTAGCCGATGTGCTACGTGTGTGCATTTGCTGTGTGCTGTGCATCTGCAACAGACTGAAGGTGTAGGGGTGTAGTAGCAGCAGATTTGAGTTTTAATTTTACATTTCTGTGAGACAGAGCTGCTCTGGAGGAAAAAGCTAAGTCACTGAATTAACCCTCATTACGAGAAGCAGAGGGGGCAATTTTCTAAAAACATTTCGTTTGTGTCATTATTCTCAGCAATATTTAAAGGTGATCAAATGTGTGAAAAAAAACTTTTTCAGACAATTATCAGCATTTGAATACTTTTAACCAACAGCAATAGGAAATATTTGCTTAGCATTAGCAGTGCTAGGATACAGGAGAGCGAATTGGAAACCATTGGAAAATAAGATCAGTGTGGAGAGATATGGAGGCTGTAACATTATTCAAACTCATACATCAAACTTAGCTTATTTAAAGAGGTGGGGGTTAATATATGTTTCCATGTTTTGGTCCTATATAAACTGTTACAGTGGTAAAAGGCTATACAAAACAAAAACTGAAATAAGCACTGGTTTCTGATGGTTTTTCTGTTCTTGGCTCCGTAGGATATAGAAGACATCAGGTATCAATATGGCCATCTCAGGTGCACAGCTCATGGCTGTGAGCACAGAAGCCCCACCCACCTTCAGTTCAACCCTTCTGTTTGCGAGAAAAGGCCAGTCAGAGGAAAGTTGGTTTATAGGAATTTGAAGCTGAAACAAATGAGCAGACAGGTTGTATCAAGACCCAATATATCATCAAAAGATCAAAGCTCTACTAGTAGAACTAAAATAAACACATTTATTACATACAGAATTGTTTTTCAAATGTATATGTGGATCCAGCCTACTGAGACTGCTAGCAGTTACATATAAGCGTGCTGGATTGCATCAATTCTTCTCACGTACTCGTGTTTAGCTGGAAATTTAAGTTCAGACTAAGGAATTAACAGAGGTGATTACAGTCTTAATACACTGAGTAACTATTCCTGAAAAGCTGAGTCCATATCTAATAAAAAAAAATGTTTGCACGCTTCCTTAAATGTTCTATGTTGCTTCCTTTCTGCCTCCAGAGCAGCTCAGCGCCAAGCAGATGTTTAACTGAAACTCCAATGTGCCTTTAGCACTGAGGTGTACTTCTGTATGTGTGCGTATTAGCACTGTAATGTCGCTTTACAGTAGACACGGTTAGCCATGCAGATCAGAGAAAACTGAGCAATTACTGTGTAATTAACAAAAATGATACCCTGCCACCGTCGTGTTTACAACAATGTAAATACCTGTTACCAACAGACGTTGCTCTTCTCAATATTGCACATATTGTTATTACGTCATGATTATTAGTATGATTGCTGTCATTAAAATGGTTAATAATTGCCATCCCTTCCATTATTACAAACGGTGTTGTTAGTCACAGCCATGGGGTAAACATTGTTCTATATTCAAGGATGAGTCTTGTGTACAATAACAAAACAAAAAGAAAAGGTTTAATATCTAACGAGAAAGTAAATAAATCGCTGCTACTAAGGAGATGGAGTACAGGAAGAGGAAACTGAAAATAACTCTGGGAAGATATTTTTCTCTGGGATCACGGATGGACACTCCCATGCGGGGTGAGATCACTGAGAGAAAAGTAAGCACTGAACAGGTGGAGCGAATAGAAGACCCAGACCTAAGACCTTCTTTCTCCGTGTGCTTTTACTCCACTCTGAACTCTTAGTGCTGCCACAACAGAGACGAAACACAGACTTCAAACTGATAAGACGCTCCACTCTCTGTGTTCTACTCTATAATGTAGCAAAAAACACAATAGCCCCCTCTTCTCCTTCTCTTTCATGTCTCACCACGATTTCTAAATCAGACGGGTTTGACACATTAAGCTTTTCTGTCTTTAAGCTCAGCTTTATTGTCGTGCTTACTTGTTTTATACACGTTCGATTCAGTGCCAAGACAGTATATTGTACAGTTAAATCATTAAATGCTTTTGTTTTGCTTTATTTGGGGGTTTTGGTTTTTTTTTTCATCCTATAAAGAAAAAGAATTGACCGGAGCATATAGCAATAGAGATGCCATAAAATATGAACTTTCACATTGCCACCAGTGAGTACACAACGTGCATGAACACAGCGATCCGAAGACGTGCTGGACGGCGGTGGAGGACGATGCCCGGTGTACATCCTGATTCTGTTTCTTGTGTTGTGCTTCTCATTTTGTACATACAAATTGATTTTCTGGATTTCATAATGACTCATGGGTCTGGATGTGTCGAAAGGAGCACGCCTGACAGCGCTGAAAGCCCAGAGAGATGGCACACTGTGACGTGGTTTACCCCAACACAGAATGTAACACTGTCAACGTTGTCGAAACATTTTCTAATGGCTAATATTATTACTATTAATATGATTATTATAAAGCTATTTTAGCGAGGTAAATGAGTGGGTGCTGCGTCTTCTTTGTGTGTGTTGATTTTTCTGATTAATGACCAAATAAGTAGGTGAGAATATATAAAGTGCATGTCACCCTAATCATATTTCATCGGCCTCGGCCTCACCTGCTTCAAGCCAGCAATGAAAGACAGGAAACAGTCTTCTGACTTAAATGGATCTGCTAGGATTACAGGATAAGATTGATGCAACTCATCCAAAAAATCGAAATGTGAAAATGACATTGTGCCTTACGGGCAATTATGACATGGTCTTGACCTTCGCAGTTGCCATGCAACCAGGGGCGGATCTAGAGAAATTTTCTTATGGTGGCAAAGAAATCAAATGGGGTGGCAAAATCAAAGCCTTTTTTTTTTCAAACACATGTGCAGGTGGTTACATATGGTTAAAATAATTCAAATGCAGTAAGTATACACGTTTTTCATATAAATATAGTCTATAACTTAATTATTGTCTGTAGCCCACATAATTACACACTTTAGTTACATAAAACATGTGAGTTTTGATCTTATGTACTGTATAGCCTGTATAATAAATAAATATGTAGCCCAATAACTATAAAACCCAGAAAGCTACACAACATGGGGCGGTTCATTTACAAACACAAGTCTAACTTACATTTCACACTGTTTTTTGTTAGAAAACAATCACATTGTTACAGCTTAAATTACACAAAATGTCAGAAATCTGCACTGTCATGAACAAAAATTTAAATCTAATTTTTCACGATTTGTTGGATGAACCCTCTGAGGTCTGAAATACAACCGGCCATTTTTGACTCCTTTTGAGTTTACGTTTGTATTTCACCCTCAAATTGTTTCATTTTATTTTTTCCCCTTGCCTTGTTTGGTATCTTTCTTTTCAGCTCAACTGAATTTAACTGTTTTTTTCACTGACATACTGCATTAGTATTACTGATCTGAAATCACACAAAGAACTTAAAATCCTAGTAGTATTTCTTTACTGTAAAAAAACCACAGACATGTGGAGTAAATTTTTATAACTTGAAATGCAAATATAAATTGTACATTTTGTAAACATATACAACAATTTGCAGCCAATAGACCTGACGTTTTTTTTTTCATTTTGTACAACCATTTAAAAATATTAACTAAAAAACTAAAATGAGAGAACAATCAGGTGTTGCAATAAGATGCCCCACAAATGTTGTGTGCCAGTAAAAACAGGAGAACAGCACAGGGATAAACCTGCAGGCCTGACAACAGGAGGTGTATCACTCCGCTGGTTTTCTACTTAGTGACAGTGTTTACCTTGCAAATGTGCCTCTGTGACATTAATTAGTGCCCTCACTGACACACAAAACAAAACGACTACACAACAGAACAACTACACAAGACAACACAACACACTTATACACTCCACACTAAACGTCACAAATCTCCCACATCTAAAAACTCTCTCGTTCTCTCTGTCTCGCTCTGTCTCGCTGCGTGGCTGCAGCCTGTTTCTATGTCAGCTTACATCAGTCATGTGATTTGGAGGTGCAGCGTGTCCGTGGACCACAGAGGGTTAATAACACTCACCTTCCTTCCATTTCCAGACTGTAACATCCAACCACCCATGGTGTTGTTCAAAATGTGCTCTGGCACAATCATAAACATCACTTATGATGAAAAAAGCCGGTCCTGCTATGGGCTGAACCATTTGTTAATGATGGAGGGGGGAAACACTATGCAATATATTCAGTTTTAGCATTTATATTAACTGTTGATTGTAACTACGCTCAAACTGTTAATGCTATCTTATTTTAATAAACAAAACTGTCATATGGAAAACTGGGGTGGCACTTGGGGTGGCAAGGGATCATCTTAGGGTGGCACTTTCCACCCCATGCCACCCTTCTAGATCCGCCACTGCATGCAACCAGTGGAGACTCCAAGTCACAGGCTGGTTTTGACATAAATAGTCTTTGACTCTTGGGTTATTCTGAAAGTCAGATGTCAGGAAGAGATCTGAATTTTTTTACTGAATAAATTTGTGCAGTTTGTGACTATTGTAAGCAGGGAACCAACCAACAAAACATGGGTGGGGGTGTCTAACTTCTGAAAATGTGTGTCTTATATGGGAAAACTCCCAAAGAACTTTAGCAACAACTTTTAAAAGAATCTAACATGAATACAAATGTGATAACAGGAGAATTAACCACCTAGGACCTGGCGTCCACATATGTGGACATCACATTTTGGGTTATTTAGACCAAAATACTCAATTTTGCTCTACAAGGGCCTGATATCCACTTACGAGGACAATATACTGCTACTGTTCTACAAATATCCTCATATGTGGCTCTCGTTTTCTTAGAAACAAAAATCAGGTAAAAAAAAAAAATCTGGTCATTCTTTGTTTTTACATTCATTGGGTCCCAATATGCCCAAATATCAAAGAGAAATCAAAAATGCATGACGTGGAAGAGTTCGGATCTTAGGAGGATAAATTGCCACTAATATATTTATATATACTGTATGTAAAAGACAAACGAAGCCGAGTAGTTCTTGGATTTGATGCCCATCTTCGAAGCAACCACTGCAAGAGGAAGTTTACAAGTTCATTACCAGTGTTGGTCAAGTTACTTGAAAATAGTAATTAATTATTAGTTAGAAGTAATTACTGATTAATTATCCAAGAAAGTAATCTAGTTACTTTACTGATTACTTATTTTCAGAAGTAATTAGTTACTTTATTACTTAGTTACATGATAGACAACCTGAATACGTAATAAACAATAGACCTTTCAGCCCAATTCTATTTTTTCTGCATATTTGCAACTGCAACTTTATTCATCAAGCAAAAATTAAATTATATGCAACATTCTCTGACTTGAAGAAATTTGTTTAGCATTTAAACCTATTATCTGTATATTCCAGCATATAAAATAAAATGTTTTGTTTTTACATTCACTCTTTCAAATAGATGCAAGTAAAACACAGCAAAAAATAAATAAAATCAAAGATTCAGCGCCACTAAGTCCTATCATTCTCAGCAGGAGTGGGGCCCGGTGCCACAGCGGTCATGTCAGTGGGGGGATCCGGGGGTTTCTCTATGAATTTCACATTCCTGTGGTGGCTTGGTAGATGCTTGTTCAGATTTGAAGTTTAATTTTTTGCTCTAGAAAGAAGTGTACAGCGGACACTAATGTTTTTGTCACTTTTTATGGAATAAAACTCAAAGTAATGTCAGTACATCCACGCTCTAAACGCTGCATGGTCGTACTCTCTCTCCCACACTCAATATTATCCTTGTTGATCTGCACACGTCTGTTGCTGCCACAGGTGTCGCACGCTCTTACATCATTGTCATAAGAAACTCTCACAAACAAAATCACGGTTTAATAACGCAGTTACGCAGCGTGCTTATGGGAAAGTAACAGTAATCTAATTACTTTTTCGCAATATTAATCCCTTACTTTACTCGTTCCTTGAAAAAGTAATCTGATTACAGTAACACATTACTGCCCATCTCTGTTCATTACACACGGTCGCAATAGTCTCGGCAGTGATGTGATTTCCCTTTGTGGGACTAAGGTGAAGTGGAAATGGAATACATTTTCTGAGCTTTTTAGTAGTTTTAGATGTTTTAAAAAAACATTTTTTCATGATGAATATTTCAGATTAAACTCAAGAGTAAATCACTTTATAGATTCACATCTTTTTGCAGCATTGATGTATTAACCTCGACAGCACACAGCTAAAATGCAAAGTAGAGGTCAATGATAAGGATTCTCCAAACCGATTTTCCATTTTTCTCACGTCCGTCACCGCCTGAAAGCATTTATAATAGAAATTCTAAGTAGACCAGATAAACCTATTAAGAAAGCCTAAAGGAGAGGACAAAAACAATTTAACGCATTCTCTGTCAAATGCTCAGTCCCTGTGGCCATTCACTTCTCAGTTAAGTGCAAAGTCAGACTGACACATTCAGGGGACATTTTTGTCAATTCGGACAGCCTAGGAATTAAAAGCAGTCAGTGGTTACTTATATATGAATACGGACCTCCTGTGGCACTTCAGGGGTTAGAACATCAATGCAGTCATCCATTAGTACAGATGTCATAACATTATCATGCCCCGCAGGTTTGTTACTGTCAACTGAGGCACTGATGTATTAAAAAGATTGAAGGAGGATAAAAGTACCATTTATGCTTTAGCAAATGCTAAAATACCTGCTTGCTGACTGACTGCATTGGAAGCTTAATAATAACAGAACAATTAGAAGATGAATCAAGTTGTCTTTTATTCCACCAATTTCAAAAGGAGGCAAGTAGAAAAAATAAGTGCTTTGTATATAATCTGCTCATTTTCAAAACAAACCGCAGGCATAATGAATCATTTCTGAAACGGCACTTAGCCGAGAAACTGCCAGAAAAGCTCCACAAGCTCAACAGCAGAATCCCGTTTTCATTCATAAACACTCTCTCATGACAAAACAAACACAACTGAGACAGTGACAGTAAATCTTTAAGCCTTCAGAGCG
Organism: Diplotaxodon limnothrissa; assembly: GCF_057381915.1. NCBI lineage: Eukaryota > Metazoa > Chordata > Actinopteri > Cichliformes > Cichlidae > Diplotaxodon > Diplotaxodon limnothrissa. Next base: position 24,970,066 of record NC_140616.1, read on the forward strand.
TCAAAGCGAAATCACACAAACTCATTACACCGGTATTTTCCCTTCAAGACAGACTGGAAGTTTCCCCATTAATCTAAAATCATTAAAACCTGAGTCGAGTCACTTAAAAATAATTCAACATTTTGGGCGTTTGTAGCTTACTGCAGCAGTCCAACCTTTTTTGCGCCACGGACCGGTTTATGCTCGACAATATTTTCACGGACTGGCCTTTAAGGTGTCACGGGAAAATACAACAAAATAAAACTAGTACCGGTACTGAAAAAAAGAAGATTTATTCATAACACACATGAAAAGACCCAGGAAAACCGAGTTAACCATAAAAACAATAACAAAATAACGCTGAAAACAGATAAAAACCCTGAAAACCATACATTTCACACCTGAGCCTCTACTCTCGCAGCCCGGTACCAAACGACTCACGGACCAGTACCGGTCTGAGGCCCGGTACTGGTCGGGGACCGCTGGCTTACTGCACTAAGTCCAGTTCAAGCGTCCATGCCTGAGCAGGAGTGTAAGGCAGCTCTGGCAAAAGGACAACAAGGCCACCACCGGGGTTGACTGGGGCCCAAGATAAAGGTGTGGGATTCCCCACCAAGAACACCTGGGCAAGAGATAAAAGCAGATCAATAAAAATTTGTTCATGTTTTTCAACTCTGAGTACAAACATGGACAGCATTGTTTCTTTACCTGTGTGATGGCTGAAGCTTTGGGTGCCAGCAGTTTCACTGTGCTCATCGGGGGTTTGGCTGTTAGGATGGCATAGACTGTCAACCCCTTAGATGTATACCTAGAACAGTGAAGAGCATTACAGAGTTTTTTTTCTGCATACAAAAATACCAGCACCAAACAAAGGAAAAATCACCAGGACCAAGCAAGGTAACACAGACTCATTGCCTAACTAGATCAATACAGGCGATCATAGCAAGCTTTATTATGCACTTTACTCTGAAAATTCTCAGCTTCCCCACATCGAAACAAACACCATGCTATTTAACATACGTGTTGCCAAGTACAACAGTACACATCCTGTCTGTATCTCCCCGTAACCTGCATTAATCCTCAGAGACGATTAGCTCTCCCACTGCACTAAAACTTTCATACAGTTGACAGATTGTCGATAGACTCATCTTGAGAGTCAAGAAAATACAGTGAAAGTGAAGTGATCTGAGTCACATCTCCCTTTTTTCTTACCAAACTGGTACAGTGGTGTTTTCTGACTGCACCCTCCAGGGTTTGGAAGAGTAAATGGCCTGCCCGTTGACCTCCAGCCAGTCTCCAAGACCTCTTAGCCTCTCCTCAAACAAAGGGGGGATCACCCCGTCAGGTGTGGGACCCACATTCAGAAGGTAGTTACCCCCAAAAGCCACAGTGCGGACCAGATCCTGCAACAAAGCAACAGCAGACACAAGAGGAAGCAGGCAATAAAACAGTGTTACATTCCAGATGAGCAAAAGATTACCATTATGGCCTAACCATCAGAAATAAACAGAACAAAAGGACAACACACTTGGCTTGGATTAATTGATTAAATACAGTCATTATGATTACAAAAGTATTTCCTGAAGGCTGCATGCACAAGCAAAGATTAAAGGTATTCTATAATAGCCATATACAAATAAAAACAACCTTAACTTTAAATGTAGAAGCTAATATCTGTGCTACTATCACCTCGATAATCGCAGCCAATGGCAAAAGTTCGTTCATCTTCATGTTTCGACGGTAACCCCAGGAAAGAGTATCCACAGATGTGCATTTCTCCCACTTGTGTGTGGGCAGCTGGCCCGGCGTGTACTTGTCCTCGCAGTTGTAGTAGCCGCCATGTTTACAGGCACAGCCAGCTCCCCATCGGTCATTAGTCACAACGGTATCCTAAGAAAAGGAAAGACAGGCAATCATGAGGACTACTTTTGCTACCTGCAGTTCAATACACCACAGCTAAAATCCAGGAAGCACAGGGGATGTCTGCTTTGCAGCATCTGAACTTTCAAAATAAAAGCAAGTGCACCATCTATGACTACCTTGTCATAAAGACACTCACTTTAACCGGGCTGTCGTTGTAGAGCCAGGCCAAGAATTCGGTAGAGTTCCAGTAGGTGTCAGGTGCTTCCCAGTCTCCGTCAGACCAGATGACTTCAGGTCGATACCTCCAAGGCAACAGGAGAGCAAAGGTTTAAATATACTGCTGGCATGCATGTATAAAGTGCGATCAGCTGACGCAACATTTTAAGCACCACAGACCTTACAACCATGTTATAAAGCTCTGGAAGTAGTTTCTGCAGCACAAACTCCTGCGTTTTGAAGCCATTTTTCTTGTCAATGAGATAGAGAGGGTGGAACCACTCATACAAGGAATTGTAGAGTCCATAGTGCAGTGACCTAAAAGGGGAAATTACAGACATTTGTTTAAAAAGGCAATACGTGCAATTTAAATGACATTACTTGGGAACACATCTGATCTAACCAACTATTACAACTGATACACATGGCCGCAACATTTTTAATGATTAATCTTGACCCAACAATCACCTGGTGGTAAAGAAGTTTACGACAAGCAAGTTCCACAAATATGAAGCTTTAAAGCTTTTCTGCATCGTTAATGACACTCGACTGACACGTGAAGAGCTCTGTACAGGCTGATCGATGTGAAAATACAGGAAGCTCTGTAGGAGGAAGGCAGTGGGTTAAAACTGACTGGCCTTTTCTGCATACCAGTGTCAGCCCATCTGTCAACAATAACCACCTTTTTTTAGCATCGTAACTTAAGTTTTTCACCTGTTGCGCACTGCCTCTGCCAGGTCTCCCACCAGGTCTCTGTGAGGACCAGTATCAACAGAATTCCAGTTCCATGAGTTTGGAGACTCCCAGTTAGTAAACCCTTCGTGGTGTTTGGCAGTCAGGACCACATACCTGCATTGACGAGGGTGTGCAAGTAACACAGGGTACTGTGCAATAATAATAATAATAATAATAATAATAATAATAATAATAATAATGTGTGTACTGAGAGAAGGGGAGGGTCAAAAAGACGATACAATGTTACAGAGAAACACTCACTTTGCACCAGAAGCTTTGAAAATATCCGCCCACTCATCCGGATTGAAGAACTGCGCGTGAAACTGACGAGCAAACTCTGGGTAGGTGAAGCCTGGTGGGTAGTTCTGGGACATGTAGTTCACATATTTCTGGTCCGGGGGCTGCTGGCCCTGCCAGTGCCACCAGAACCACTCGCTGCCAAAGCCGGGCACAGAAAACACGCCCCAGTGGATGAAAATTCCCAGTTTGGCTTCGTCGTACCATGAGGGCAACGGCCTGGCGTCCAGGCTCGTCCAGTCCGGGGTGTAGTGAGCCGCAGTTTGAGAAACAAGAGCAACGACAACAACAAACACGGTTAGCATGATGACAGACAGGTGAGCTTCCCCGCAAACTGCAGCTGCTCGAATGAGGATGTTGAAGGAGCGTCACATTTACAGTTCCCCTGACTGTGTCCAGAAACGGAACTGCACAAAGTCCAAATGTCCCACAGGCAGCTCGGTAATACGACGACGTTTTATATCCTTTCCGTTAAACTGTGCCAGTTTCATTTCCGTCATATGACTCGGAGTCACTATCACGTGGTTGAGTTTTTCTTGGTTTTTTTTTGTTACAACTTTATTGAAACCGATGCCAGAACAAACAGACACCTGCACATGTAAGAATAAAGAAATACGTAATTATTATACCTTGTCTGCTTTATAATCAGATTACTGTTATTTTACTTGGGTATTTGTGCAGTATTTTTTCTTGGTAATATTAAATCTTTTTTTTTAAATTAAAGAAATCTAAGAATATCTTGATTTATTCTTAATCAGGAAATTACAGAAAGGCAATTCTTTTATTTTTGTGTTATTTTTCTTCAGTAATTTTAATTTAATGTAATGTGTGTATATGTATTCATGTATTAATTTATTTAATGTTTTCATAAAAGGTGCTTTAAAAATAACGTTCTGGGCGAAGAGTTTTCAGTGGTCACTCCTCCAAGTGACTTCAGTCTCTGTCTGCAGCAACAATAACGGCTCATAACCATCATTAATTATCTTCAAATTGTTTTTGACCAGTGTGTACTGAAACCAGCAAAATGAATCAGTCGTGATCCATCATTATTCCTGTGTTCTCGATATGAGTGGTGCTGTATTGATGGCTCTAGTTTTGCAAAACACACACACACACAAAAAAAAACAACAACAAATAAAAACAGGTCACGATCAAGATACCATTATAACCTGTATTTTATAGACAGAACACCTGACAGATGTTAAGGTAAGGGACAAATAAAAGTATCCAACATCTGGAGGCAGATTTCTTTTAATGGTTTTGAAGATGACTGAATTATCTGAGGAAGATGTTCTCTGCACATCTGATTACAAAGAAATAAAAATCCTGATCTGGCCCCAAAACAAAGTGTGTCGTTTTGCAAGTCATAAAAACTTAATAATAAACTCGAGGAAACATATTTCTAAGGCATATTTTCTTTAACTTTCTTTAATTAATAACGAACTGCTCTACAGTGGACAGTTTTCTTTTGGAATACTAGGATGTCGAATGGGAATATTCCAGTTCTTTACTACTACATTCATGTCTCCAAGTCATTCTCGTTACTGCGCGCAAGCTCCGTCGTGGAGGACTCGATCTTTGGCTCCTGTTGCACCTCACACTTCATGTCCGTCGAGGTGTCCGTGTGTTCTTGGCCGGATGTGTACTCGGCTAAAGCTTCCAGCCCTGCCGCGATGAGGACGTCCTCTCCCTGCGTCTTGCGGCTGTAACCCAGCCTCTTCAGGGTCCGCCGGGCAGTTGCGAGTGAGATGGGCTTCTCCACCCCGCTGCTGTTGTACATGGCATGGATCTCCTCAATCGTAGCCTCGCTGTTGGCTTCCACCAGCCTTTCCAGTCTCTTCTCTCCGTTGTCATCCACGAGCCGCTTCCTTCCACACGGTCCCCGCTGACTGAAGGTTTTCTGCCTCTGGCACCATTCCCTGTAAACTCGAGACACCGCAGTCTTTGAAAAACCCAACAGGTTCACTGTTTGCGAGATGCTGAGCCCGCCGTCTCGGGCTCCCACTATCATACCCCGCTGAAACTCACTTAAATCCCGAGACTTGCCCATCATGGTGCACAAACGGTGAGAAGCGCTGCAGATAGAAATACTCATTCTACTTCGGTGGTTTTCGGTACATTAGGCTGGAATGAAGGCTTATTGTCGCCCTCCTGAGTTGCATTGGTGATTTTTCGATTTTTGCTCTTAAAATATGCATAAAGTCCCCCGGAAAATCAGCTATGCAGCCATACTACCACCAGGCCCACCACTAAAACTAACTCATGTGTTCATACACACACACTTAAGCTAAATCAGCAGAACTTTAAAAAGCTCATCAGACTCGTCCTGAATTAATGAGAGACAGTGATCACAAATTAATCCACTAATTCACAGGATGATTTTGTGACAAATCATCTCTCCCATTCAACATTATCATCTTCGTCAGAAAGGTGATTTATACTAGCTGTGACCTAGAGGATTCTGCAAATCGTCATCATTTTATGTCTGTATGCATTACCCAGCAACTTTTGCTGTGTAAGAGTTATCTTTAAAAGTTATGTATTATTTCAGTTGCAACTCTGTATTTTTGTAGTTGTTTTGAGAACAAACTACACGTGGATAGGTAAAAACAGATGGTAAATGGTAAATATTTGTATAGCGCTTTACTTAGTCCCTATGGACCCCAAAGTGCTTTACACTACATTCAGTCAGCGTGTGAATGGGTAAAAGTATTAAATAAAATCGTCATCCATACTTTTATTTTCCCTTCCAGTTTTTCCTAAATGAAGCCACGTAAAACACCCTGAAAACTTTCACATGCTTACTGGGTCTAATTCCCTGTTTACAGCCTGCACTCCTATACTGTCACAGGTCATACTGTCCCATTTCCAGCTTTCCATTTATCTCTGAGATTCTGGAGCATGCCTTGCAGCATCACAGGTCCAGGCTTACTTAATTAATAATAACTTTAAGAGCCATTCAGACACAGCAGGAAAATAGCTTTTGTTTCACCAGGGACCTCATCCTTGCATCACATGCATATCCTTGACCTCAGTTCTGCTTTCGATTCCATCTGTCATCTTCTGTTATTACGACTGGCCAGCACTGGAATCAAGGACACAGCACTAAAACGGTTTACATCATACATGGCTGACAGAAAGCAATTTGTTCAAGGCTAGACTCCCCACTAAATATCGAGTGGCCCCTTTATACCCAAAAAACTTTCAGTATGCAAATGTGCTTTTTTCTTCCTTTTGGACAAAGCAAAATGTTTAAGTAAACACTGTCTGTCCTCTGCAAGCTCAGGAATCCCACGCTGACAGTCATGTTTTTCTTATGTACAAAATACACAGAAAATCATTTTCCTTTATTTCAGCTGTGCAATTATAGAAAATTCAGGAAAGAAAAGGCTACAGTGATGATTTAAAGCAACCATTCCTAAAGTTAAGCGTGCTGTGGTCTAACTTAGAAAACAGAAGATCCCATGGGACCCACCTAATTTTAAATCTTCACTCTAATCAACATACAAGAGAAAGTGATGCATTTCCTTGAGAATTTTATTCCAAAAAGATAAACAACACAGGGGATTGGCTATAAATCTCTAATGCAACACAGTCATATGCAAACTTCAATACAACAGCTGTAAATTTAAGTCAAAGTAATGAATAATATCACAAACTAACAACCTCCTGTTTGAATTCATTTTTATATAAATAAATACATTTAGATAAAGATGTAACTGTACACACTTGTGTGTAATCACCCTGATGGGAACTGCAGCTGTAACACAAACAGATTTGTGACAGCATCTTGCATAAGGGTGACGAAACTGTTCACAGACAAACATGCAAACATACGCCAAAGTACAACCCCACGAGTGGATGACTCCAGATGGCACGTTGGGGGGAAAAAGTGTTTAATGTTAAACTCCAGGTTGATTAACTTTTGTTTTCAGTTCCAGGGACAGTAATCAGAGTTAGCTCGATCAGCTGTGTGTAAGGACGGATTGAAGAGGTGCTGTGGTTGAGTTCTGTAAATTGTTATGAATGAAAAGCAAACAAACAAGAAAGACCACTTAAAATATTTTTATTATAGCAAACTTCCCTGATATGCTACCTCAGGGTGCTCACGTTACAGCTGCAGTGAACAAACTGGGTTGTGGATTACCTCAGTCCAAGTTTAATCTAAGTTAAGTAAGTTGAAATGCAATAAAGCACACGGCTCCTTCTGATTTATTAGACCTTTGAACGCTTTAAATAAATAGCACCACTTTAAATCATATTTGGCATTTGCAGAGACTTTTCCCATAAGCCACTGCTTACCGGTATATTAATTTTTACAGTTGACTGAAATGGTGTTTGCTCTAGTAATGACAGTGCAAACCCTGACAGCGATCGCCTTATTTCAAATGTGAAAATGTCCATGGTTCAGGAGAGTTAACGTGCTTGGTTGAGACTGCAATAACAATGATTGATTAGAGCGATTGTTATAGTCTTCAAATTGTTTGTTGACCAGTGGGTACTTAAACAAGCAGAGTGAGTCATTTGTGATCCTTCCCTCATCCTGTACTCTCAGTATGAGTTGTTACCGACAGCCAGGTAGTTTAGACTTTAACAGCAAGAATCAAAACTCCTTTGTTCCTCTGTGGAGACTTTTAAAGGTTAGCCTAAAATGAGCTGAGGCTACACGGCACCCTGAGCGATGCCTGCTGTTAATAAATGTGTCTGTACCTGCTGGTGCTGTGTTTATGGGTCTAGTTTTCTACAGTCCAGATCAAATTTCACCATGAGGAAAATAAAGGATCTATCTTTAATATATTAATGGTTATTTTGGCGTTTTGAATTTTAAATTTTTTATTATAACATCCACGTTTCTGTTCCGTATAGACAGAATATCTGACAGCTGTTAAGATAAGGGTCCAACATCTGGATGCATTTTTCTTGTTAATGGTTTTGAAAGTGACTAAATTGGCTGAGGAAGATGTTGTTTGCACATGATTACACTGAAATAAAACTCCTGATCTGGCGCGAAAAACAAAGGTGGATATTTTGTAAGACATCGGAATAAACTGGGGGTGGTTTAAATAACAGCTCTACAGTGGGCAACTCTGGAAATATCGCGACATCAGAATGGTTTAATCCAGTTCTTTACTACTACATTCATGTCTCCAAGTCATTCTCGTTACTGCGCGCAAGCTCCGTCGTGGAGGACTCGATCTTTGGCTCCTGTTGCACCTCACACTTCATGTCCGTCGAGGTGTCCGTGTGTTCTTGGCCGGATGTGTACTCGGCTAAAGCTTCCAGCCCTGCCGCGATGAGGACGTCCTCTCCCTGCGTCTTGCGGCTGTAACCCAGCCTCTTCAGGGTCCGCTGGGCAGTCCTCAGTGAGATGGGTTTCTCCACCCCACTGCTGTTGTACAAGGCATGGATCTCCTCAATCGTAGCCTGGTTGTTAGCCTCCACGATCCTTTCCAGTCTCTTCTCTCCGTTCTCGTCGACGAGCCGCTTCCTCCCGCTAGCTCCGCGGTCGCTGGAGGTTTTCTGCTTCTGACACCATTCCCTGTGAACTCGGGACACCGCGGTCCTTGAACAGCCCAGCAGGTTCGCTGTCTGTGAGATGCTACACCCGGCGTTTCGGGCTCCCACTATCATACCCCGCTGAAACTCACTTAAATCGCGCGACTTGCCCATGAATCCCCGCTTCTTCACACTACCCAGGGGTAAATATGTGAAACCATGGATATTTCCGATGCTAAAAACCAAAACATCCTTCTTCTTTTGTCGTATATCCGGCAAACTAGATGCATTACAGTTGCATTGTTGCCCTCCAGAGGACATTTGAAGAATTGCAACGAAAAAACCCCTGAATCAAATGAAAGACTTGTTACCAGGCCTTTGCCAAACTTCATGGCATGCCAAAGAGATAATCAAACCATTTGATTCAGCTGTGTTGGAGTAGGGATGCATCTAAAAGCTGCAGGACAGTAGCTCTCGAGGACTGGGATTGGGCACCCCGTTGTGCAGGTTGGGTACTCAGAGGGACTGGGGAGCCGGATTTAAATGCAAGCGTGATAAATGGTAAATGGCCTGCATTTGTATAGCGCTTTACTCAGTCCCTAAGGACCCCAAAGCGCTTTACACTACAGTAGTGATGGCCAAATGAAGCTTTCCGAAGCACTGAAGCTTGTATTGAAAAACGGTTCATTACTCGAAGCTTTTCAACACAGTCCTCTCCGGTGACATCTGGTGGTGAAAATTTTGAAGAGCAGCTTGAATCTGCAAAATAAAACGGACTGCTCAATTATCACTGCTCACTCAAGAGTGGAGTTCTCTCTGATATTGGGCCACCGTTCCGTTGCTTTGAACATGTAATTGGTTTTGTTTTCTCGATTGGGGGGCTGAAAAAAATGTAATGCGTATTTGCGTAATACATTTTGATCAATAAACTTTCCCTATTTAAACATGCACTATGGTGTGGCCTTTCTTTGCTCATAACTCCTTGATGTTGGTAAATACAATAAGTGAGCAATATATATAATATACATATGAGAATGCACAGCACATTATGGAGTATGCCCCTGCTGTGAAGTCCTGCCTCCATCTACTTGTCGTTTAATCACTGGACAGCTGGACAGGTTCATACAAAATATTAGATGAGGCCAATTGTCCTATACATATTTTTGACCTAGGGGTGGGATTGATTGTGAACTGGAAAGGGAAAATGCTTAGGGAGCTGAGTACGGCTGCATCGTCACTGATTTGTAGAATCATTTTTGATTCGATACAGGATCCGATTCAATTTGATTGGAATCTGGAAAGTTTTGCCTCAGTCAGAAATATTACAAGTCTGATCATTTAACAGTATATATCCATAATTTCGTATCTATTAAAAGAAAGCTGACACATGTGAGACTTAATTAGAGATGTAAACAGAGAGTTATGAAACCTGCAGCTGCAGAAGCCAGCGGGGAAAAAAAGAGGCAAACACAGCGCGGACCCGACGACGCACCAAAATCTGACTCTGACGCGTCGGGTCCGCGCTCTGTGTTCACGTTTGTATGCAGAATCCGTAAACCTGCTCCCAGTTACTGTTTTAGCTGTATGGTGTTTGACGACATGTTGTGAGGTTTAACCTGAGATGCTGGCGTTTCAGGCATAATAACGTTAATTTACAAATCGACACGGGATTTTAATGAATCAATATCACTTTATTCAATTTAGCATGGATTGTAATCAGAAAGGCGATAATCAAAACCCACCCCTAATCAAGAACTTGTAAAGTAAAAACATGATCAATGTAAGGTAGCCCTTTTGTTATTTACATTTAAAAAGAGGATTAGTGTTACTGTGCGCTGGCTGAGTCTGTTTCTTTTCTTAGAAATAGTTTCTCCTGCCCTGGAGAAAATCCACTTGCATGGAACAGAAGAGGCTGTGGAGTGCAGGAACTACACTGCAAGCTGGTAGATATGCAGGTATTCCTGGGTCCTGCAGACTATCACCTAAAAACAATAAACAAAATGATTTTCTAAACTGTAGCAATGTCATGTACGTATAGTGTCAAATACATTGTTGTAGTCTTCATTAGCTTTAATTCACATGGAAGTGTTCCTAAAGTCATATGCTGTAATGATATTTACATTATGAAAACATGATTTTGGACATTTCAAGTTTTTCACTTCGGCAGATAAAATGAATTGAGCAAAATCAACTCAAAATATTCCCACACGCCAGAACGTCCTCTCTTCCTCGCTGGCTCCATATCTGTCAGTGGAATGGTCACCTCTTCGCTCTCTGTCACCATCAACACACTCCACGAATCCCGTGGATGATTCACTTCCTTATATCCGTTTGAATCAGGTACCGAAGCAGTTACGTGCGTAATGAAGCTTCGGACGTCACTGGTCACGTGACTTTTGCCAAACGAAGCAAGCCTCGACACAGTGCTTCTGAACCAGTGTGTTGTTTTTTTCGACACACGCTCCGGAGCGTCAGCTTCAAGCGGGCCATCACTACACTACAGTCAGTCATTCACCCATTCACACACACATTCACACACTGGTGATGGCAAGCTACATTGTAGCCACAGCTGCCCAGGGCCAGAGGCGAGGCTGCCGGACACTGGCGCCACCGGGCCCTCTGACCACCACCATAAAGCAAAGAAATACAAAATGAGCAACATTTGAGAACCATTTTTATTTTTAGGCGTTTTCCATTGTGGAGGACGAACGGTTTCAAACTTGTCCCGGCTATAAACCTCATGTGTCCTTCCTAGTACTAGCAAATGCATAAAAATACTGAAAAACACTGCATTTATGGTTCAGTATTGAATATTACATAAAATAAACTATATACAAACTGTCTTTGAATGGCAGAGATGCAGAAATGTGTGCATGTAGCACAGAGGCTCATGGCTCATTGTCTCAATGTCTAAATAAGTCTCACAGGCCTGAATGTATGCTTGAAGCCATTTATAATTCCTAAGTTGTTTGTCTTAAGTTGTCATCACAATGAAGCACAAGCAGAAATGTTGGATTTTTAGCTGCTTTTTACAGGTTTTCCTACTGATAAAAACCTTCCTTATGGCCATTCATACTACACAAAGTAACTAAACAATAAACAATTAACCCGTTGAACCCCAATGATCTCGGTGTCGGGGGCAAGAGGGAGAACATCTGATTTAATGGGATGTACCACCAGATCTGTTATTTAAATGCAGACGTGTGCTATCCACAGAAGTGTCAGAATCCCAGCTAAAAGCTCACAAAAAAAAATTCATCAACCAACAAACAGCTACAACAGCAAACGATCAAAGAGCAGGTAAAAAGATTCCACAAAAAGATGTCTGCCTTATTCGCTTGCTTATTAAGCACCAGTCTGTGTGCAGTGTTGTCGGCTGCTGTTTTTTAATTAATTTTTTTTCCAAAATGACCTCTGACAGGAATGTCTCATTTGTGCAATTCAATGCTGAAGATTTTTAAGCTTTCGCAAATTATTCCAAATTGCAAACCGCTTAGCCGTGTCTGTAATAAAACCTCTGTAACGTTGTGAAAATAGGACAAGTTTCTCTTTTTCACTTTCTAGTATGGTAATTTCTGGAGGGGGGGGGTTACAGTTAAGCGGGGGGAAAAACTGGAGATTTCTGTAAAAATGGAAGGGAAGTGGAGGTCAGCCAATGAGAAATCAAGACCAAGCGGTCTTCATCATGTCCACCATGGTGGATTCACAATCACAGAGAGCATGATAATTTTCTTTCAAAGTTTTGTTTAGTACATTAGCACTATGATTAATAAGGAAATCAACACAGACTGGGACTCATCATTCCCCAATGGGGACAGCAGCAAAAACCAGTGTGAACGACCATTTTAGCTAACGGTACTGATGTTAGCTAACTAGCAACCCAGCTTAAATAGCGGTAGAGTTGTCCCCTCCCTGTCTGCCACTGAGGGCTAAGAATGGGGTTCTCAAAATTATGGTTTCTTTGCTTCTGTGTTTTAAGTAGGTTTCATTCTTTTCAAGTATCTTCTGACTAATACAATTTGGCATGTGGGGACATTGAGTCTACTTGCCAAATAGCATTATTGAATTCTGTTCATCAATAAATCATGTTTAGTCCCTTCTAAAGACCTCTCTGTAATAAAATATGCACCCTCTGTGCTCCCAGTTTCTGTTAAGTATATTATTAATAAATATATATTTCTCTTTAATCTGGGGAGTTGTAAATTTTTTATGTTTTTGCAAATTAAGTTTTAAGTTTTGCCTCTTTTCCTCGTTTCAGGAAAAGAGGCAACGATGAAAACCTCAGTTTACTGTGTACTTATATTTCTACTTTGCTTATCATGTGTGTTCCCATGACTTGCCAACTTTTTGTCTATCTTCCATGTTGAGTCCTTTTGTCTTGTGTTTTCTATATTTAGTTTTTCTTCCTCTCTCTGTTTTCCCCTTTTAAATCTGTTTCCACTCCCCCCATACCTTGTTGAGTATTTATTATCCTCCACCCTCTGTTCGTTGTCACTTCCTCCGTCACTGCTGTGTACTCAGCTGCTCCGTTTTAACAGAAGTTACTGTTAGTTTTCTGTGCTGTATGTCCCCTCGCCCTGTGCTTCCTGGGAGTTATTTTTACCCAGTCAGATTTTCAGTGGATTATTTAAAACGTGTCTCATCAGTCAGCACTAAAATTCCCAGCTAAACCTGTTTTGGTGATATTATTTTGGCAGTATTACACAGGAGTTAAAATGAATGGAATTGTAGTATTTGTAGATCTAATATCAACTACCGGTGTTACAATAAATACATGGGAGGGGGCCTACAATGGATCCCCTTTTATCTTTATTTTAATGTCAATTTAATTCAATGAGTGTGGAAAAACAGAGATAGTGCTGAAATTTAGCTTCTTCGTTTTAAGCCTGCTCACCTGTTTACAGAATGTACCACAATTTTAAAAAGCACCTGCCCAGGCAGAGGCAGTCCTCCTGTGTTATGGGAGTTGGGATAGTCGCCAGCATGGTTGGATCAATTTATAGACATTTAAAGATTTAAAGGTATGATCACAATTATTTTTGAAATATCTGGAACTTCTCTTGCTTTGTTTTTCTATTGGTGAAACTGGGCAGCGAAAGGTTTGCCTATTAAAATACAAAAGCATATCTTTACAAATTCTTGATTACATTATTCACATGTAATTGGATTTCTAATTGTTATTTATTTAACCCTGTACAACAAAACATTGCTCTTGGCAGTGGAAAGTTTTCTTGCATAGTTTATAGGAGTAGTACATTTGTATACCTCAGCCTTTTATGGCTTCTCAACTAAAAATCAACATAAATAAATATAATGTTTGTAAATGAAACACCCCATTTGTGTAGCTATCTAAATTTTATACTTATGGGGCTACATGCTTATTTATTACATTCCTTTACACTACATAAAATCAAAATTAAAATGTTTTATGAAACTGAAATGTTTAATTATGTTGGCCAAAGAAAATAAAGTTACAGACTATGTTTATATGAAATGCTTATGCTTACTGCTTTTTATATATGTTAACCATATATAATGATTATTACAGAATGCAACACCTGCATATGTGTAAGAGAGAAAAAAGGTTTTCATTTTGCCACCCCGTTTAATTTCCATGCCACCCTGAGAAAATTTCTCTAGATCCGCCCCTGGATCCACCTGAGGGCGACCTGCGTTGTACCAAGAACCATAGAAGAAGAATGATTACTAGCGGATATCCGCTGCTCTTCCCCATACACCTGTGTTAGTGTGAAGGAGGGGTGATTGATGGGCAAGTCGCGGGATTTCAGTGAGTTTGAGCGGGGTATGATAGTGGGAGCCCGAAACGCCGGGTGCAGCCTGTCGCAGACAGCGAACCTGCTGGGCTGTTCAAGGACCGCGGTGTCCCGAGTTCACAGGGAATGGTGTCATAAACAGAAAACCTCGAGCGACCGCGGAGCGAGCGGGAGGAAGCGGCTCGTCGATGAGAACGGAGAGAAGAGACTGGCAAGCATGTTGGAGGCTAACAGGGAGGCTACGGTCGAGGAGATCCATGCCTTGTACAACAGCAGTGGGGTGGAGAAGCCCATCTCACTGAGGACTGCCCGGCGGACCCTGAAGAGGCTGGGTTACAGCCGCAGCAATAGGACCACCGTGGCGGGGATGGAGGCTTTACTCGAAGAGACATCAAGGCCAGAACAGCTGGACACCTCGGGGTTACAGTCCGAGACGCAAAATGACTCAGAACAAAAGATCGAGTCCTCCACGACAGAGCTTGCGCGCAGTAACGAGAATAACCCGGAGACATGAATGTAGTTGTAAAGAACTGGATTATTCCAATTTGGCATCCCTGTATTCCCAAACATAGTTGTCTGTTGTAGAGGACACAAGCGTTTACATTTTTCTTTTCTTATTATTGTTATTCCAAATGGAGGCAGGTTTTCATTGAATGTAATCAGCTGTGCAGAGTATATCTTCCTAACTGAACTGAGTTGCCTTTAGTGTGGAAGGAGAGCTGCTGCTGTAATGCTTGCAGGGAAATTGTTCAACAGCCAGCTGAATAAGCACGACATAAACATTACAGTAAACATCGCACATTAAGCAGTGCAGTTTCAGGTGAATTCCTATGAGTTTTGAAGCAGTGTTGTCCCTTTGTTTTGCAAAATAAAGCTTTGATTTTTTTCCCTCCCAAAAAGGGAAAAAGCACAGTTACGGCTTGTTAGTGCTGATAATATTGTAATCTGGAGACAAAGTCAGGCAAATTTCAGAGTTGTTGGACTTGTTTCGAGACACCGAATCCAAAAGTGGCCCATCATATGCTGCTCCTGGACTTGTATGCCAGTGCTGCAAGGGTCATCCTCTCTTTAACTTCTACCTCCCTGTCGAGTTTGCTCAGCATACATGAAGCGAGTTTATATGAGCCTTGGTCTGACTGCATGTATTCACATCTGCCAGGAGGGGGCACTAAAAGATCTGTATTTGCACTGCACACGATGAAGTTTCGAAGCCTTAAATGTTTACCGTGAGCGCTGAAGGTTTGTCTTCATGTGCATTAAACTCGAGGATGATGCTGTTCAAGTTACATTTGCAACAGTTTGATCACTTACTGTGAATAAAGCACAGGCTGTTTTGGATTTTTCTTAACGTTTAGTAAGACTCCTGTGTTCTTGCCCAACATGCACCTTCACTGTCTTTGCTAGATATTATTTTGACACGCCAAAATGTGATTCTGCAAGTGTGTTTTGACCTTTTTAAATCTCTCAGAAGTAGCTGATGTTGGGACTGCCTACTGCTACTTTAAATAGCTTGCAATGCAAAGGCAGGGAGTGCTTAATATCCATTTAAGTTCTAGCTGTTTTGACCTCGGCCTTTTATCACATATGATCTCAATAATGTAATGAGCCCCTGCTGAATTTGTGTATTTAGAAGTGCATGTCAGGTTACGTGGAAGGTTACAGTGTATGTCTCCAGTTACGATGTAGATTTCCCATAGAAGTATAAATCAGGCCTTACTATGCCAGGCTCATTAATCTGGTCGAAGGTTAAAAATCAAATGAACAGCAGTCTACCTTACTTGAAATACTCTTATATGCTTTTCTTTCCCCTTCCTAATTATCTAAGGAACTGGTTCTCAGTTCCTTTGTTTCACACAAAGAAATATTTCTGAAGTTATTACAGCGACACAGCAAACTGTCTTGCAATGGTATAGATGCTGTATCCAGAAGCTGGACTACCTGTGCAGCCTGATTGGGCTGTGGGTGTCTTTATGAGTAGTGACAAAGATACTAGCAACAAAAAATAGTCAGAAGGGATAAGAATAAGGCCATCACCCACAAAATCTTTCCCTTTGGGGGGGGGGGGATCATGTTGTTGCTTCTTGGGTGCACCTTTTGTCGGCTTTATTTGCACCAAAGCAGGTGAACTGATTTATGCTTCTTGATATTCTCCAAGTTTAACTATCTTTGTGTTATACTGTCACAGTCAAATGTTTCCTAATTCCTATGGGTATTTTTTTTCACCTTTATTCAAGAGTGGAGCATTGAAGACAGCACCTCAGTTATTGGAATATTTTATCTTGATTGAAAAAAATATAAGAATAGTTTAGTTGGAATTACAAAAGGTTAATCTACTAATTTCTGCTCTGTAAAAACACAATATGAGACAGGCATCAACTGGTATGGGAAAGTTAGGGACAAATAAAATAATACATCTAAACATTTTTTTAACAGTACTGCGCAAAAATCTAAATGTAGAGGAGACAGACTTTCTTAAAATTTCCAAAGGAAAAGGGTTTTCCTTTGGAAATTGGCTGCTATATTTAACTTTTTTTTGGCTCAAATCATTGTCAGTACGTATGGAAGATATCAGGAGAGAGGTACAAAAGTAAGCATTTACAGCCATCTAACACAGAGCGGAGGCTCTGCCATGATTTGGGCAGCAGCAGTGGTATTGGGGATCTTTTCAAAATTGCTGGACCATCCAATTTTGGGCCACTATATATACACCATCTGGAAAGCATTTTCTCTATAATAATGATCCCAAATGCACTGCTAACATGGTAAGAGCTGTCTGGATGGAAAAAACACACCTTCGAACACTATTAGTCACCGATTGGCCTCCCCAGATCTCGGACATCAACATTATTGAAGCAGTGCGGGATCATCTTGACAGAGAGAACAAAATGCAGCCAAGAGCCAAAGAAGAGCTTTAAATCTACCTCAAGAAGCCTAGAGAACTATTTCTGAAAACTACTGAAAGAAATAACAGGAAACCTTTCCTAATAGAGTTCAGGCTGCGTTGAAGAATAAAGGTAACAAATATTGACTTTCAAGCTTGTTAAAAATGTACAAACTCTGTTTTCACCTTACAATATTTCCATGCATGTGTGCACATTTCATTAAACTGATGCACTTATAGAGATGTTGTAAAAATGGGAAATAAGGTGAAAGAAAAATTAAAGATCATAAAGAATTACTCTACAATTGGCAAGTTCTAAATACAGGGGTGCGATATTGGAATAATCCAGTTTTTAATTACTACATTCATGTTTCCAGGTTAATCTTGTTACTGGATGCACGGTCCATCGTGGAAGGCTCAGTGTTTGGCTTGGAGTTGTTTAGCTTCTGTTATTGTAAGTCACTTGAAGTGTCCAGCTGTTCTAGGTCTGCCGCCATGAGGATATCTTGTCCATTCCCCTTGCACCTGCGGATCCTACCTCACCGGACACCCTGCATTCTTCTTCTGAACGACACGTGTCGCCACTGAGAGCGAAAAAGAACCCGCCAGTAAAGAATTTGCTTCAAACCTATTTTCAGAATTTTCTCCAGAAAGTCAGATTTTTGTCAAGCCGTCGCAGCACCCCCTTCTGTATAACCTGGGAATCTCTTGAGTTCCTCAGCTGATTACATCACCGAAATGGCGGTAAAGTCCAACCTGGCCGCAGCACGCGAGCAAACTGTTGTCATGTCACTTGTTGCTGGCTCCGCCCTCTGTGAGGGGGTCATCGACTGGCAGAAGGCACCTGTAACCCAGCCTCTTTAGGGTCCGTCGGGCAGTTCGGAGTGAGATGGGCTTCTCCACCCCGCTGCTGTTGTACATTGCATGTATCTCCTCAATCGTAACTTGGTTGTTAGCCTCCACCACACTCTCAATCCACTTCTCTCCGTTCTCGTCGACGAGCCGCTTCCTCCCGGTCGTCGCGCGGTCACTCGAGGTTTTCTTCTTCTCGCACCATTCATTGTAAACTCGAGACACCGCAGTCCTTGAGCAGCCCAGCAGGTTCGCTGTCTGTGAGATACTGCAACCGGCTCTTCGGGCTCCTACTATCATACCCCGCTCAAACTCACTTAAGTCCCGCGACTTGCCCATGTATCTCCACTTCGTCACACTTCTACGCGATACCTGTGGAAAACGTTGCGGATATATGGTTCTTCTTCTGTGGTGTTCGGTACCTCGGCCTCAACGACGTGTCGCCCTCTTCAGCGGCCTCGTTGATTTTTTTTAAATGTAATTATACATAACATCCTGAAAAAAACGAAATTAAAACAAAAATTATGAACATAAGATACACTGCAGAGCAATAGCAACAAACTCGGTGCATTGAGTGCTACAGTTTCAAATTAAAAGATGGGAAACGAAAGACTTATAAAAAGTTGTGTCATTCTCCAGTGAACCTTCATCGTGTAACATTACATGAGGGAGCCCTACTTTTGTCTTTATAGAAAACGACTTGAGTGCTTAGGTCCTATGGTTGGCCATAAAGTGTCTTGCTGTGCATATGATGTTTAGACATTCAAACCCTGTTGATAACTTCATTTACACCATTACTGAGCCCTGGATCTTAAACAGTGCGGCTTGTTAATCTTATTATGACAAATAGCGTTCTCCCTCAAGTTTCACTGAGTGGCCATTTGTAGGCGATATTTAAATAGTAGGCATAAAGTCACACATGACTGTGTATATTTGGTTAAGTAAAAGTGGATTTCATGATTATGATGAAGATATTATGAATTAAACCTATAAACTTAACTGTTTTGTAATTTGAAAAGGTTGCTTAAATGACAGACACTCCATTATTTTTATCAGTATACCTATCACAGGATTAAACATTAGCTACTAGGCTACTGTGAGAACCCATGTCCTCAATGATCCAGGTCCAAGAGCCTGGTAAGTGCCAGTTTGTAAAGTCTTCATGGTTTTTACATATTAAACCTGTATGGCATACCATAGTGTACAAGCATGTATGGAAGATGGCCAGGATTGGTTCTCAATTTATCTCGAATAATATAAATATGCATTCAAGTAGTCAGAACCTAAGTAAGACTACAGTTTACAACTGCATCCATATGAACTGAGTAACTACTAGTGTGCCACAGACTGATTTTAATTTGCAGAGCTGTACTGGAAGTCTGAGCTGTATCATGTGAACATTAACAAGGACAGCACACAACCCTGTGAAGCTTCTGTACTGCACATCATCAAACCAGACAAAATTCTGCCCAGTCTCTGATACTGTGGCCTGTCCAGTAGTTAATAATGCATGAGATATTAGTTATATTTTAGTGTCATTTCCTGTAGCTTCTCTCATTAACTTAAGTGTGTTAAATGCACTTGAGAAATAAAATATAAAATATAGTGATCCTCACCTGCAGGTACTATCCAGATCCAAGTAAGCTCACTGCAGAATGTTCTCTCTCTCTCTGTTACACACACACCTGTTTGCACTCCTCTGGATCACTAAATAAATGACTATTCTGCAAAGGACAAATGCAGCTGCTAATTTAATGCAGAAACGCGAGAAAACAGTTGCTGGCACGAATTTGTACTGAATAACCACTAGAGTGCGCCGCAGGCTAGTTTTGTATATGATCCAAAACTACATCAAGTACAAAGTTTACTTATACTTCAATAATAAAGAAGAAGTGACTCCGGGACTATTGAAAGAAAAAGATTAAAACAAAGAATGACAAAGCAATGACACAATGTCCACAGTTTGAGAACACATTTATTGCAGTGATAACTCCAGTGGCCCCTCTACATCAACAAGACTGTTTTTATACACAAAGTGTAATTTTCTGGACAAAGCAAAACATTTGAGAAGACGCTTTGTCTGTCCTCTGTATATTCAGAAATCCAGCTGACACACACACACACACACACACACACACACACACACACACACACACACACACACACACACACACATTTGGTTTTATCAGTTGTGCAAATATAGGAAAGGAAAGACTACAGTAATAATTAAAAGAAAGAAAAACACATACACACGCATACACAATCAATGAACCTAGTTCCAGTCAAGCAAGTCACTGGAGTAAAATATCTGAAAAACTTTAAATTTAAATTTAAAATACAAATTAGTTAATAAATAAATCATCTTACAGTAAATAATACTAACTAGAGATCACCCTGATGGGAATCGCACCAGCCATGACACATAGCCTCTGACTAAAGATCTGTGACGCCATCCTGCACAAATGTGATGAAATCTGACAAACATAAATCCAAACTACAACCCCAACGTGTCCAGGACTACATTTTGGCATGACACACTAGCTCAGACAGCAAGTTCAGAGAAAGACTTTCTTCCTGGGTATAACTGACTGAATTCACAACGCGTGAACTACATCACTGCAGACAGCCAGCTGTCTTTCAAGCATCTGTTTCTCCACTAAGTCTTCCACTCTGCCGACCTCCACCTCGTCCACCTCATCTATAAAGCTGGACCAATCCGTACTGCCGTCTGCTCGTTCCACAGGCTCTGACTGGCTGGAAGGGTGAACAGGGGCTGTTTCATCATGAGTGGTGGTCACACAGTTGCAGCTATCACAGATGCCGAAGCGTCTGAGTCCGGGTGAAACGCTAGAACCAGTGAAGTTTCGTCTGCAGCTCTTGCATGACACTGGCCAGTAGTGTCTGTGGACCTGTGGATGATCAAGACATGGAGGATGTGAATTCATCTGTTTGGACAATACCAACTTTTCCATCAGTGTAGATGAGAATAACAGCACAATATTTTTTTTTTTTTTTTTAAATCCCAGCAGTGGATAGTGCTAAACCTCAGACTACTAACAGATGCACTTATGGTGCCAATTTGAAACTCTACTCCACTATGACGCTTCATTCTCAAGTTATCACATTCACAAACTTGGGTGTCCACTCCAGCCACCTGCCTGCCCGGCAGGGTAAGATCAGCTTTTTATGGCTGAGGGGTAAAAAATTTAAAAAAAATTAAAAAAAAAAAATACTGCACTAATGAAACTTACGTCACACAACGGTGAACAGTGAATGCAATTTCAGTTTTCACTGAATTTCTTTAAGTCACTTAATGAAATTTACTTCAAAATGTCATACTTGCACCTAATATTAAAACAATGTTTAGCATCAAATGTCCTTAAAGTACCTAAAGAAAAAAAATACTCATTATGAATCTGATACATGAACATAATCTTTTACAGTATCACTTTAATGTCGCAGTTGGAGACTATTTTTAATATTCATGTGACTTTAAAATATTACACTGCACAATGTATTAGTGTGGAATGATGTTTTAAAGTAGAAAAGCTTTAAAATGAGTACTATGGAGCACAATGTAAAATATTTCCATCCATAATACGGTGCATTGTAAGTTGGAAGCAGCATGACATAGATACTTTAATGAAGTCTTAGCATACAGAAGCTGTATTCTAGTATTGTATCAGGTCTCTGTCATTGAGACTCCTGTAGTAATTACTGACACATGTTGCTGTAATTGTTCAGTGCAAGAGGCCACAGGAATGCAACAAAAACTGAGATGTGTCTCTTCTCAGATAATATAAATGTTGTGTACAGATACACTTAATAAAAGAAAATCTAACCTGTTCATGCTAATAGTTTGGGTTATTCGAAAATTTATGAACTAAAGTTGCATAAGGTTAACTCAGAATGAAGTCGACCTGCTTGCAGTGCATGAAATTCTTACACTAAGGGCGTGGCTGCGTAGGTGCTCCTGTCGTGTGAACCTCTTGCCACACATGGGGCAGGGGAATGGCCTCTCTCCTGTGTGGCAACGGATGTGCCTCTTCATGATCCCCTTCTGCTTGGCAGTGTATGGGCAGAAGGGGCACTTGTGGAGTTTTACTGGCACTACTAAGCCATCACCTGAAGGAGGAAAAACACAGCAACAATTCAAACCTACCCCTATCTATTCCGGTTGACAATTTACTAACATTGCTATATAGCTTTTTAATCGATTAAATGTCCTTGTATTTATTCTGCTAATTACCTGTGTCCTCTCCAAGCCAATCAGACTGGATCTCCATAATTGATGATCCTACAAATCCCAGACCTTCGTCCAGTCTGCTTCCTCCAGTGCTGCTACCCAGCCCTTGGGTGAAGCGCTGCCCTACTCTGTCCCCCAAAGAGTTGGGACCTTCACCTCTGGCCAGCACCTCCATCAGCTGCCTAGCATTAAAGGATGAGCTGTATCCCAAGGGGGAGCGTTCGTTAGATGGAGAGGGACTTGGGGGAAGCAGCCTGCTATGATGAGTATTGTGCAGAGGAGGCCCAGGATAGGATGTGATGACTTTGGTGTCTGGTGACTCCATAAGCTCTTCATCAGGGTCATATTCTATCTTAGGGTTCACCAACTCTGGAGTCAGAGCAGAAGATGAGGATGATGAGAGATTAGTCTGATCCATATGTCCCTTCTGCCCTTCACTCCCAGGTGCAAACTCTTCCCGAGAGGGATAGGAGGTGTCCATATCCCTGGTAGCGCCTGGAGTGGTGGTGACAACAATGGACAAAGGTGTTCTACCTGATGTAACAGACTCCTGACCTAAACCTGACCCCCTATCTGCCTCTGAGACCTGTGAATGAGGCTCTGCAACCCCAGCACCACTGGAAATTGTTGCAGAAGGAGTGCCACTGTCTGCAGGACCCATTCCTCCATCCTCTGTCTGATTCTCTTTCTCCGTGTTTCTCTCCTTCTCCTTGCTGCAGATTTCCAAAGACGACCGGATGTACTCTTTGCAGAAGTTCACCAGATCCGTCATCTGCAGGTAGCTGGCTGCTGACATCACCTCGATGACATTGCTCCTGTTCAGAGCCAGGCGTCCAGAGTAGAGGAAGTCCAGAATAACAGAGAAGGCGTCAGCTGTCACAATGTCCAACGACGCTGTGCTGTAGCGCTGTCCGCTGTCCTGAAAAGAGATGTTTTCAAAAGATAGACAATGTTGAGCCAAATGTATCGGAAAACAAATGCTGGAACAGAAGATATTTAGAAAGTGGAACAGGGCTCCAGAGAAATACCGGTATATTTCAAATCATAGTTTTTACAAAACAGCTGAAGGTTTTCAAGATCTCCATTTTCCTGACTTCAAAAATGCTGTTACGCTACTTTCTAGGTCATAGAGCTACTCCCATATTACCCAACCAATGTCTCTTCACCGGCCCTCAGTAATGTTAAGTATCCAGTTAAAATTCTCATCCTTACCTATACAGCATTCACAGTCAGGCTCCCTTGTGGCCGACCTTCTTCATGTCAATCCCTTTAGTCAAAACAATTTAAAATTAATGTTTTTTGGGAGGTTTTCCCCCCACATCCACCGAAGGACACACTGTGACAGAGTACTTGAGGCTGTGACCTGACCTGTGTAACTCTGCCTGTATGCTGGGTGAGTTGTCATTTCTGTGGACTCTTAAAAATCTGTTTACGTGCGGATATTAGTAATATATTTATATCAGTTCTTCTTTTGTAAAATGCATAATTTGTCTTAATTTTTGTACTGCTTTTAACTAGGGCTGAATGATATATCGCATTTGCGATAATATCGCGACATGATCAAGTGCAATTTTCTAACCGCAAAGGCTGCGATTATACTCTGGACATGTCCAAATTCATGGGCTGCATCCTCCTGAGGCCGCATTTGTAGACCGATTACGTCACAGCGACGCGCCGAAGGCTGTCCAAATTACTACCATATCCCAGAATTCATAGCGCGGCCCAGCCAAACTCCAGTTTCCAGCAATGGCGGCCGCTACTAAGTTTTAAAATTACTCATACTAATCTTTCTGGGTCACAAAATAAACTTTTAACATATTTTCAGGCGAGAAAGTAGTTGTGTAAACATCAAATATCTGCTCGGTTTATCAAGATATCCCATATTTGCAAAAGTGCTTCGACGTTTTCAGAGGCGTCTGCTACCCACCAGCTCGACAGCTAGCCGGGAGCTCGAGGGTTACTGATGCGGCCGAGAACGGCACAACTCCCGGCACATCATTTTCAGATCACCGCGGAGTTTCGCTGCTCGGGTTAAACGTAATATATAAGTCACTTAGACAACCTAAAAATGTTATTGTTGGGCTTTTTTCAGTGTTTTGTTTGTTCGTGAGTAAATCGGTTTGGCTGAGATTAAAGTTATTAGATTAGATAAAATAAAACTTTATTAATCCCCCGGGTGGGTTCCTCCTTGGTTTTCACACAGCTGACTAAACGTCAAACAGAAAACTTATTAAACAGAAGTATGAGACAGTCGAGAATTTACACCAGTGTCTGGTTATATTTTAGATAGCAAGAAGCAGACGGCCGAGTTTATTAAACTCCACCGAGACAGCGGTGACGCTAATCAGAACTAGCCTTCTGATTCAGAAGGCTAGACCGTCCAATTTCACGCCTTTAAACTTTAAAGGCGTGTTTGTGTGTGTGTTTATACAATTGCTATTATGTTTGCACTTTATGTGTAATGTTACTGACTGCAGAGATCAGTAAGATGTGTGTATTTTTTATTTATTAGTTTTATTTATTTAATATTATTTTTTAATTGAATGACTGTCTAGTAGTTCACAGATGTCGAAAAACTGAGTGTGGTAAAGCCACTGATTTTTTTTATGTATATTTCTGCAATCTGCACATTGTACTGACTTTCATTTTAATGTTTACACCAGGGTTCCTTGTCAGCACTTTATGCTCAGATGTTTGTAAGCTAAAAATAAACTATTGTGTATGTTCAAATATACTGTTGTGATTGAAGAAGTTAAATAAAAATGTCAGTCATCAATTCATGCATCACCTCATGTCATCATAACAGAGGTCTGTCTTCCAGGAAAGAACAGTTTAAAATTAATGTAATATAGTATTGGCCATACTATATGATGTATTGCTTGTCTTTGTTTAATAATACAGAAGACAAAGACCTTAAAAAATAATCGCATATCGCATCGCAATCGCAATATTGGGGCAAAAAATCGCAATTAGATTATTTTCCATAATCGTTCAGCCCTACTTTTAACACAGATTTTTCTATTTGTAGCACTTAATGCATTATTTCTGTTGTTTAAATATGACCTCCCTTCATTTTGGAATTTTTACATTGCTTATGTTTGTTTTCTGTGAAGCACTCTCTGCCTCTTGTTTGAGAAAAGAACAATATAAAAAAATACTGCTTGTCTGCAGATTTTAGTTGTGACTTTGACAAAACACAGTGCTGTGGAAAAAGTATTTGCCCCCTTCCCAATTTCAAATCTCAATTAGATAAAAAGAGAGTAAATGCAAAATTGAGTTTTTTTTAAATTATGATTTAATTTATATAAAAAGGAAACAAAAGTCTTCCAAACTTTTCTGCGGGACTTTTAGCCCCCAGAATTGTTTTAATTCAGCCACATTGGAAGGTTTTCAAACCTGAACCACCTGGTGAAGGTCATGCCCTAGTGCCTCAATTGGATCCAGACTTTGGCTAGGCCACTCCAAAACCTTAAGTTGTTCATTTATTTTATTTATTTATTTGTGAGCCAGTCAGGTTTGTTTTTGATCATTGTCCTGTGGCATAACTCAAAAGTGCTTGAGCTTTAGGCCATGAATTGATTGCTTCATGATTTTCTGATAGGGAGCAGGTGCCAGCTGACTGTTCCATAAACTGCAGCAAGTCATCCAAACATTCAAGCAGCAAAGTAGCAAAGCCCTAGACCATCAAAACACCAACATCTATGACTATTGGTATGATGATCTTTTCATGAAATATTGTGTTTTAGTTTTATGCTAGATTTAACACAATTCAAACATTCCAAAAAAGTTTATGTTTTTATCCCGTCCACAAACTATTTTCTTAAAAGTCATCACGATGTTTTTTTGGAAAATGTGAGACAAAACTGTGTTATTTTCGGTCAGCAATCGTTTTTTTCCTTGGAACGCTCCCATGGATGGATAATGGCACTCACTGTGGTTCATTGCGAGTCCCAAAGTCTTAGAAATGGCATCTGTTCTTGAGTTTCTCTAGATGATGTGTTGCTTTTTGAGAACTTTTAGCCTACTTCATTTTGTCAGACATCTTCTCTTTAAGTAATTTTTCAACTGAACAGGTCTGGCAGTAATCAGGCCTGGGTGTGAGCTTAATTTAACAAGTGGGGGCAATTACTTTTGTTTTTTTTAAACACAGGGCCAGGTAGAATGGATATAAAAAGTGTAGACACCCCTGTTGAAATGCCAGGTTTTCTATGATGTTAAAAAGAATTACTACAATACATCATTTTAAAATGTTCCCACCTTTAATGTTACCTAAACCTGTACAATTTAATTGAAAAAACAAATCTGAAAAATATTAAAAGTTAAAAACACATAATAAGCTGGTTGTATAAGTGAGCACACCCTTAAATCACTACTTTGGTGAAGCAAATTTTGATTTAATCACAGCATTTAGTCTTCTACACACCTACTATCAATAAAAGAGACTCCTCTCCACTGCTGGAGGTTTCTTCCTGCTCATAGGGGATCATAAGATTGTTGGGGTTTTCTCTGTGTTGTTATTGTAGGGTCTACCTCACAATATAAAGCGCCTTGAGGTGACTGTTGTTGTGATTTGGCACTGTATAAATAAAACTGAATTGAACTGATTAAGCCCAAGTAAAGTTAAACTGTCCTAGTAGGAGTTTCCTGGTGGCATGGTGGTGGCAGTAACATGCTTTGGGGTTGCAGCTGGAACTGGGGCTTTAGTCAAGATGGAGGGCCCCAAATCTTCAGGCATCTACTAGAAAGCTGAAGATAAAGGGGAATTTCACCTTTCAACATGACAATGATCCCAAGCCAATTCAAATGAACAAAAGAATGACCTCACCTGAAGAAAATTAAAGTCTGTAATGGCCCAGCCAGACATAAATCCAATGGAAAAATCTGTGGTGTGATCTGAAGAGGGCTGTTCACAAGAGATACCCTAGCAATCTGACATATTTGAGTACTTTTAAAAAGAAAGGTGGGCAAATATTGCGAAGTCAAGATGTGCCATGCTAATAGTCTCCTACCCAAGGAGCCTGACTGCGTTCTTTAAAAAGTGCTTTGCCTAATTATTAGTGTAGGGGTGTGCCCACTTATGCAAAAAGCTTTTTGTACATTTTTTTAATCATTATTATTTATATTTTCCTCCAAGATTTTTTTTTTTTTGCTTTTCAGTTGAATTATGCAAGTTTAGGAAAAAGTTTAGGGAAAAGTGTAAGTCATTTATATCCACTGCAGGTTTGGAAAGCCTTTTCCCCCTTTCGACAAGCGGTATGTGAAAGAACACTCTGGGAAACAGCTGTCACAATAACACAACACACTAGACCTTGAAACTAAAGATGAAACTGACTGTAATATATGCCAGTCCAATAATAAATACATTATTCTTGACCAAATTGTTGAATTTACGTCCAAGAAGCCACCTTAGTTTAGTCAGCTCTCCTTAACAAACACTCAGAGAAAACAATGGAATCCGTGCTTATGTCCTTACCTGTAGATAGTGAACGAGAAGAGCTCGAAAATAACCGCTTCCTGCAAACAAGACATTCCGATGCGCCTTGAAGACACGGCCTTCAACAAGGATGCTGCAGTCACAGAAGAAGTCACGCTTCCGTTGCTCATTGAGCTCGAACAGTAGTTTGGACAGATAGCAAGGCACTTCCATGGCTGAACTCCTGGCGGCTCTGCCAGGATGAGGGAACAGACGGGTAAACGGAGGTAAACAAGCACTTGTGATCATTAACTGTTGGAGGTGTGTTATTTACAATCGTATTACCACTTAATAGTCAACTCCGACAGAGTTGTATTACAAGCTTGACTTATACATCGTTTAAAATCTCCAGGTAAACAAACGTTAATGATTATAGACTTTAGTCCTAACGGTGAACAGTTAACTCAGCTAACACACACTGGGTCTGACAAACTGTAACCACTGACGCTTGACACTTTAAAAACACAACAAGGATAACGGAGTTTAAACACGCAAACATTAACTCAGACACACCTGAACTAACAAAAGTGGAATCACTTTTCTCTGCTTGCTTGCTAGCTAGTGTGTGTTGCTAACGCTGGGTAGCTAGTTGGCAGTACTTTTCCTAAAATAGCCGACTGACGAGACCAGCTGCTTTTTACAAAACCTGTGAAAAAACTGAAATAAAAAGGCGTGAAATACCGACTCACTTGTTTAATTACGCTGACCGTAACAACTCTTTTACAGTAGCACCGCTAGAAGCGAGGCTCTTTTGTCCCATATCCACGTTAGCCAACAACTTCCGCTTTCGGCCAAAGAAAAAAAAACAGTGACGTTTTTGTTTATCTGTCCAATCAGTGGCCAGTTCTGCGTCTGCTGTACTATTTTTACCTGGAGGAAGTTATGGTCAGATTGACAGATTTACATCTTGTTCTGTACATGTGCCTCTGACTTCTTTGTGTAAAGGAATAAAACAACATGACTTGCAAAAATACCAGGAATATGTTAAGTAGTGAGATCACCAACTATGGCAAGCTTGACCCCAAGAAAATGGATTTCTGTCTTCCATGTGCTCTTAATTCAGGATGCATATTTTACTTTATAGTAAATGATGATGCCATGCTTTTAACTATTAGAAAACGGATTTGTTAAGCTTCTGGACAAATACAGAAATAATCTAAAACGTTTTCGTAACACTGTCTGCACTGAACTTTTTTTTCCTTACTATATGGCAGTATTCATTAAAAACCAAACCAGCTGATTAATGCTTACAATTCAATTCTAGATGTCTCCAGGAGAGACTGTATATCAAAGATGGATGTGACCATCATGAGCACACCGTTAGTGTCTGGATTCGGCATTTTGAAGTCTCAGTATATTTTGGCCACAGCTGGCTAAAATAGCTAAATGATCAGCTCACCATCAGGTTTGGCTAGAAAACTGCACTCACAGATGGGTGCAAGTAAGGTCCAGCTAAGTGATTTGAGTTAGAAGTCAGCTTTTGGCTACAGCTGCCTGCCAGTCAAAGTGGCCACACCCCTGACTTTAAGTTTTAACATAATCCATTGGAGAGCCGTTTAACAAATTCATCCAGCACACAGCTGTTACAAAGCAGGAAACTATCCATAAAGAGCAAAACCGTTTTTTGTGATGATGATGATGATGATGATGGTAATGATGTTTTGGAGGAAGAACCTCCAAGTGTCACCCTCCATCTCTTACCAAGTCCAGCATGCCGCTGTACAACCACAGGGGGCTCGCGCCTGCCAACATTGTCTGCTCAAGAATACTTGTTTATTTGCCTCCCATTTCGGAGAGAAAATAGATCCTTTTTTTTATTTTATTTTCAGACATAGCAAGAGTAAACAAGTAGTTCCTTTAGCGCTGCACCACACCCTCTCAGCACAATCCACAGCTCTTAGAAGTGTTTTTTACACTGATGGGTGCCGACTGGGCAACTTATTTGTTTCAGATATTTTCCCATGGCAAACAGAGTGAATACAAAGGCTTCGTGGTGGCCTGTGGAAACCACAGGGTAGGCGTACATGAGCCTAAGCACTCACCCCTTTTCTTTTTTTTTGAAAATGAAATTTATAGCACCTCATAAAAACTCTATTCATGCTTATAAGCACTAAATATAAACCAGTATAAAGCAGAAGGCTTTCACTCAGCTCTTGTAAACTTGACCTGATGGAGCGTTGTGTCCGGCTGCAGGCAAGTCCAGCTGTCAGTTGACCCGACAGGCACAGCCCTAACACGAGTCCATCCCAAAACAAAGCTAAAATGGGCCGAACACTGATGTTGCTCTGCTTATTGACCTTCTTCTGGTTGTGACTCAGGGAAACACAAGGCCTTTGTTTTTGTCATTTGTTGACTTCAGGGCAGGAAACTCCCTCTCTGCAGATCGTAGCCAAGCAATCACACTGGACTTTCTACAATACTGCCCTATCTGTGTGGCAGTTTAGCGCCGGTTTACACCCAGCAACTTCTTAGGAACAAATAACATTCATGATTCATGATTGGGTTTCTTGCCTGTCCCTGTGATTACAACGTCGTATGATGATTTACTGATTGAAAACCCAGACAAAAAGTAAATAGATGAAGTGATGGCTGTTATGTAAGGTTACATCCAGACTTGGGACCTCACTCATTGTGTGTGTTAGCCACTCTGAGACCCACGGCTGGCACAGAGGGCTCCAGCAGCACCCCTCTGGGTCCCTGTGGTCTGCGCCTCAGCACATAACAGCCACTTAGGCCGGCATTTTCCCAGGCTGAGACAACACACCATGGTGGCAGCGTGAGCCACAGAGAGGGCCTGATTAAAGAGTAGGGACAATGGAGGGAGAAAGAGACAGGGACCGTGGTGGCATTTTCCATCTCTGCCGCTGTCTCCTGGGGGGACCAAGTATGTGCCGTGAAACGTTTGAATTATCCCAGAATCTCTGGAATTCAGACTGAGGCACCACGGAGAGGACCCTCGACCGGGGATCAAAGAGCTTTGAGAGGAGTGCGGTGGACTCGTGGTGAAGTCGAGTGCATAGCGGAGTATGAATGTGTGTGTGCACGCGTGCTTGTGTGTTTCAGGAAACTAACTTGAAAAAGATTAGGAAAATGTTTGAATTTGAATCCCATGTTCTTTTATGGCTTCATGTATAAAGAAAAAAAAACATGTTTGACTTCTGAGTGATCACTGAGCAATGAAATGCAGGCATGTGGTGTGTGTTTCATCCCTTATGAGATCAGATAATGCAATCATAGCCAATCATTCGAAGTCTAATAGAGTGGGCGCCCCTCTTAGTCTGTGGTGGCAGTAAAGGAGGAAGAGAAAAGCGAGAGGGGGAAACCTCGTCCCTTTCTTTCTATCTCTCTCTGTAATTATCACTTAATGTTCTTTGGTAATCTGGAGACGTCTGTCTCTTTGCTTTGTCCTTTCTTCCCTCGCTGGAGAGGAAATGTATAAGTCTGAAATAAATCTGCTAGCCTTTTTATTATTGTATATTTAGCACCAGAACAGAGTAGTAAATGGAGCCAGCCCAGACCACAAGCTTCCGGTATCGCAGGGCCGCAGCGCTGGCTGTCTTTGCCACAGCCAAGTCCAGAGATCAAAGCCTTCTGCACCATATACAGCTAGCAAGGCGCTCTCAAGCAATGACCTCAAGCAAGTTTTCATGTCTGAGATAGACAGTGTTTGTTTGTGCCCAAGATACACGTGGAGTGTGTAGAGTGAGTCTACTGTACAAGTATGCCTTTCAACATTTGTATGAGCATCTGTTACGGGCAGTTTTATGAATGTGTGCCTGTCCTTTGAATCCATATGTCTGTGTGGATGAGGAATTGTCTTGTGTTTGTTTGATTTCAAAGCAGGCAGCATTGCATTTACATACATATACACATTTACATATATTTACATATATATATTTACACACACAACACACACACACACATATACATATATATATATATATATATATATATATATATATATATTTTTTTTTAGGGGTGCAATGATACTTGTATCGATATTGAACCGTTCGATACAGTGCTTTCGGTTCGGTACGCATATGTATCGAACAATACAAAATTTTTAATTTATTTTATCAACTTTCCTTCTGACGATGCTGTCTGTGTTGAGCGCTCAGTGGATCTGCGCTCGACAGTGCAGCCTAGGCGGAGTAGTCGAACGCAGATCCACTGAGCGCAGCACAAGCTAGCAAGACAGAAGCTAAGCTCGTTGCAACATGGCAAATTGAACCTCCCCCACCCTCATTCAGATGATCTGGCGTTTGGAACTATTTTGGTCTTCATGTGAAGCATGACCCTGATGGTAAGCGCGTCATGGACAAAAGTAAAACAGTGTGGATGTGCCACGCAATGCTCAATTACATGGGTGGGAACTACTGCATTAGCGCAGTTTGCTCATTAACGTGTTGGCCGTCCAGCCCCACGCACGGGGCGATCCGCGGTAGCTCGTTAACGGAGATTTGCCGTGTTGTGGCGTTAACATCATTTCAGATTAACGCTGACAGCACTAGTGGGAACAAAATGAATATGACTGCACATTTACTCCGACATCATCCTAGTGCAAAGACAAGTGGAAGCAGACAAAAACAACAAGCATGCATGCTACAAACTTTACCCGAGTCATTTAGACAGCCGTTAGCACATGATTCTCCTTATGGGGACCTGATATGTTTAATATGCTGCTGAGAATATAGCCCAGAAGAAGCGTATAGTATAGCTTTTATTTTGGAAAGAGACAACTCTCTTTTCCAAAGATGAGTGATTTCTCAATCAGATAGATTTATTTTTTTTATTACTTTGTTGTTTCAGCAACGTTAAATTTAAAAACTGTACTTTTGAGTTAAAATATATATTTATAATTTTAATAAATGGCAAATTAAAAAGGCATGAACATTTTTTGTATCGAAAAAATATAGAACCGTGAATTTTGTGTATCGTTGCACCCCTAATATATATATCTATATATATAGATATATATACACACACACACACACACACACACTGTGATTCTATTTTTAAGAGACACGTGAAAAATTTGTACAAAGGAGAAAAATGTGTTTAAAAAATGCCCGTTTGTAATAGATGAATTTGAAACATGTCTATAAGTGGTGCTTGAGCTGCCAGAAAGGTCAGGCGGTCACAACAGTTTTACTTGTGTTTATTTTTTAAAGTGAGATTATTTTTGTCTAATTTATTAGTTTTATGGAATGATGATTTGGCATCTGGAAAAAAAAGTGCTCAATCAAACCCACTTCAGTGTATCCTGTATTTCAGTTTTCTCAAAAAACAAAAAACAAAACACTGCTGTACTGACACCAATAAAACCAACTCCCTCAAGGTGATGAGAATGATGGCTGTTATTGCCCACATCCTTCCTCCATCAGCGTCTTCTCTTCCTTTCGCGCACACTCACCATAATCCCCGTCTAAAAATGACCCAGCATTGTGGTGGCGGTGAGTTCTTATGCTGGGTTTTCAGGGGTTTACGCTCGCTCTCCTGAGCTGCCATCGGAACAAGGTGTCGGCAGGTCGCCCCCCAGATAAGGCTGTAATCTGAGGTGTAAAGTTAAACGAGGGATTTGGGAAAGTGAGAGGCTGTCAAAGAGCAGCAGCACAGGGGTGTCTAACAGGGACGGGGAAAAGCGTGGCCTGGCTTTGTCTGAGAATCCAGTTTTATTTTCATCTCTGAGTGCAAAGCACAGCTTGGATTAATATACATATATGTAAATTCAATCAATCTCCTCCATAAATCTAAACGATGGGCAGCTTCCAAGTCAAAAGTCAGTAAAACTGAACTGAACTGAAGAAGCTTCTTGGATAAAAGTTTGAAACATCTCCAAGAAACTTAAAGAAGTCCAGTTGCTGTTCTTTCTAAGCTCCTTAGATTACCGTGACCTGGACATGACTGAGAACCTACGCAGATTTAGTCAAACTTGTTTTACAGTGGCTAATATTAGCTGAGTCCTAAACACCCCCCTCTCCACACATACACTCATCAAAATCAGGCACAGTCACATGCATGGCTGAGGGGCACTGCGGATTAGCCTCGAACTCTTTCATTTTTCACTCCCCCCCCACACTCCTTTTTTTCTCTCTTCTCCTCCTTTCTCTGTGGCTCGTTAAAGATTGTGTCCTGTGTGTGATGTGGCAGAGGAGAGCAGTCAGAGTGAACTGATTACGGACGAGGGCCAACGTGCCTTTGAGTCATGGCACCGAGCAGCATTCTTCACGTGCTTAAAAATAGTAACAGTCGAGCTTTTTCAGGTTTGTTTTTCCTCACTGGATGACTTTGGGGCATCCTCTGTCAGACTGTAATCATAGCCAGATTCTCTCAACCCCCCCAACCCCCCGCCTTCAATTTTCTTTCACGTCGTTATTGGTGAGCTTGTTTAATCTTATGAAGAAAATTGGCTTAGCGTGGGAAAGGCGAGATTGTTTTGGGGATAGGTTTTCTTGTTTTAGAGTTGTGCACATTTTTTCTTCTTCTTCTTCTTCTTTTTTTTCAGTGCAGGAGGAAGAAAAAGTGCCAGCTTGTGCCAAACCCTCACGAAGCACAGATAAAAAGGAGTTGAGTGAGAGGGAGGCCGCAACACCACGACAAAGATATGGGCTGTCTAAGCAAAGAGCTTTACAAATGACGATCTCCAGGGGGAAACAGAGTGGGTGGGGTGGGGACAACATAAGGGAGAAGAGGAGGCGAAGAGGAGAAACAAATGTGGATGAATTGGTGGGAGGGGAAGGAAGATGGGTATGGTTGGTGGGGGTAGGGGGTGGTGCAACACAGTGCAGTGTGGAGGGATGGGGGGGGGGTGGAGGGTGGTAGATGAGAGGGGAAACATTCCCCTTGCCCACATTAAAGACATAAAAAAGAAAACAAACAGAAAAACATGTCTGACATAAAGAGGCTGGTTTCCGCGGCGACAGCACAATGGCTGCCTGTGGCTCTCGGGGCCCTCGCCGTCCCGTCTGGGGCCCGGCACCAGCGAAAGTCACCGCAGTCACAGGGCCCATCAGCGTGTGTGTGTGCCTGTGTGTGTGAAACATGGTGAATGTCATCACAGGCCCAGTGCTGTGGGAACCGTCATGAAAGGGACCCCACTCGGAAGCCACAAAAGCTCCTTTCTGCTTCTTCTCTTCGGCTTTTAGCCTCTTTATTTATCTTTGCAAAGGGGGAGCCAGATGAGGAGGGAGGACTCTCTCGCCCTCTCCCTGTTCTCTCTCTGTGTCTCTCGCTCTCCGATAGACGGCACGACCCGTAGCCGCAGCCATTTTGCCCTACTGACACCTTAAATCACGGCAGCTACTATTTCAGTCATTCACTCTGGCTGCGTCTTGCTGCGTTCCTTTGGTAGTTTATTCACAGCTCATCTTAGCTCAATCAGATCATAAAAACACAATGGGTTTCTTTGGAGACACCCTGTGGGCACAAACCTGGCGTTCCCAGGAATGCCTCATATATTCAGGTTATTTGGAGTGAATTGTGAAGACAGCCAGACAGCAAGTGCATCAGGTCCCAGCATTCCTTATGTGTCTGAAAGGCAGATAAATCCCTCATGGGTCCGGCCCAGAGAGTGCCAAGCCAGTCTGATGCCAGTTCCCATGCCAATCCATTCCTGATCCCTGCGACAGAGCAGCCAGCCACAGTCGGACTATTATAAAGGCCTCATACCAATACGGAATCAACTGATTTTGAGGGCATGTGTCAATAGCGCTTGCATGCAGCAGGGCACCATGCAGGGCCCCTTTGACCACATTTGGCCTTTCACAGACTCACTACGGGGCTTCAAGACAGTGAATAAATATTTAACTTGCTTGATGGTTTGATGGTATATTAGCATTTTAAGGACCACCTTCAATTTAAATAACATATTTGGAAACATATTTGTTTTCTTGTTGTTTATTTTCTACTTTCTGTGAATAAGATGTTATATTATTATTATATTGTGAATGTGAAGGTGTCGTTTTTTTAGCTTGTTCTATTTGCAAGATTTACATTTTATTATTAATATTTTAACATAATAACACAGCACTCTTTTGATTTCCATACAGTTAATCAAATTTTCTAGAAAATCTGCATCGTTTCCAAATATTCACTTTTATTAGAAATTTAAAAAATGCGTTAAAAAGACCCTCCTTCAGATTTATGATACATAGGATTTTACTTTCATGTCTCTTTTTTCAGCAGGTTTAGGTCCCTTTTTTTGTTTTTAAACTGGTGCATGTACATTACATTTTGACAAAAAAAATTTGTTGGTGTACTGTTAATGAAAGCAAACCATGCAGTGAGACGTATCAGTGATCAGTTATTTAGTTTCACTGAAAAATGCGGAGAAAAAAAGTCACAAACACAATACCCCACTGAGCTTGTTCCATCTCACAGAGTTTCAAACAATAGCAGCAGTCATGCTTTAGAAAGAATAATTGCAGCTGAGTGTTTGTGCCTTATAAATTGTGGGTATGTGCTGTCCACATTCGTGTCAGGGAGTTTCATGTGTGCGCTAGCTTGTATGAATCAGTGCGTGGCCTCCCGCGCGTGTGTGCGTGCGTGTCCTCATGTTCATATTTGAGTTGCGCATGTGTGCGTGTGTATGCAAATTGTAAAAGTATGAGCTTGTTAATTTCAATAAGGGACTTTGCCTTGTTGTGGTTTGGTGGGATGGGAGGGAGGGAGAGTACTTGAAGTGGCCGACCAAGATCGCCAGAAATCTCCCAGAATTCCATCCAACCACCCAGTGCCAGCTCTCGTCTCCCTCTTATGTTGGCTTTACCGTTCCTTCGCACACGCCCCCACCATGAAACCATTTTCATAATTAATATATCTATTTAATCATTTATCTCCTTAATTACTTTCCATTTCTTTTCCCTTTTTTTCTTTTCTTGTAACTTGCCTCATCTCGGAACAGCTGGGCGGTGTGGCCGGCAAACCAGAGCGATCTCTCTCTCTTGTTTTTAAAGAGACGTGCGATACAAATGGGAAAGTAAACCTTTGAAGAGAAGTAAAGAGTGGGTGATAAAAATAGCAATACGGAACACTGAAGGCTGACTTCATAGATGTCTTTTCATCTTTCTTTCCCCCCAGTTTTCTGATGCTGAAATGAAATCCAGATCTGAATTAGAGAATGATTAGTAATGAAAGGATATGTGAACTGGGTAGTGGGGGTTGTTTGCTGGGAGAGAAAAGGGATTTCTCCACTCTGTTAGTCCTGACTCATATCCACCACACTGCGAGCCCCCTGGTGATGGTCACACTGATTACTCACACTTGGCTATTGCAAACACACTCACTTGCACATGTTTTAAGTTATTCCACTACTTTACACATGCGACATGACAAAAATGATTGTAGGAAAGGCTCGATTGTCGTCACGCTGAGCAAGATGAAGCTGAAAAGAACATAAAGACTACTGGAAATCCATTTAAAAGACGACCAAATTAAAGTTTTAAAAACGACTTCACTTGCCCAACTAGTATACACAAAGACCTCGCACTCATTCATTGTCGCAGCCTATGTTTAAACTAACACACCCTTCCAGTCTGCCAGGCAGGAAGAGACACCCTCAGCTGGGCATTGTGTGCAAGAGGGCATGCCACTTGGCCTCTCTCAGTCTTTCACATACACATATGCGCACACTGCTGGGTCACTTAGGCATCGCTCCTAACAACCGGCGCCTGGGTCTCATGTTTCCATGGCAATCTGCACCAGCAATCTTCCCACGGTGGCAGAGGAAACAAGTGCCGCGAGTGAGCTCTGTGTGTGTGAGTGTATAGAGAGTGCTATCTTGTCCAGTGAAGAGCCCAGATGTTCAGACACTCAGTGGGGTGACTTCTCTCCTTGACCCTTCAGTACCTGCCCTCATCTCTGCACACACAGGCTGAATAAAAACGATTTGAATAAGCTGGGTTTATCTGTGCCTCACTTCTTATCTTGAAATACTTGAAGCTGTAATTTCAAAAAGATAGTGACAAATCTACATCTTGACATAGAATGCATATGAAAGATAGATGTATAATTAGTTGGATATTTAAATATATAAATGGTTACATATCCCAATATTTCTGGATAACTGTTTTAAAGCCTGTTTATGCTGTTCGACTGTTGCCAGAACCAATCATATTTAGATGAGAAAGTGGAATGCTGAGTCCTCAGATAGCGCTAGCAGCATCATTTGGCAAGATGGCATGTTTTTAGACCCACACATCTATATGTATAGTTTACATATACTGTTCTGCAGTCTCTTTAATGGCCAGCAGGGGCAACTCTTTAAAAAGACTTCCAGTTACTCAATAATAGTTTCCTGGTAATTTTTGGGGTCCATTGCTAGTTTCAAGTCAGTGAAGGAAACATTATGTTTTTGGCATACATTACTGTCTTCATTAGAGTAAAAAAGGAAGATGGTACTCTGACCGTTGATTTCACAGTTAGATCCACCTAGTAACAGGATGGCAATACTAAAAAAAACTCAGCTAATGGGACACTAACTGATAGCTGATATCACAGTGGTTATGTCTATCTTTTTTATACAGTCTATGGTGGATTTCCACATTGAAAAAAAAAAAATCACTCACTCACTCTCTGAAATTTACAGCTTGTTACCAAAACCCTTTCCCACCAGATCCTTTCTGTAGCCTACTATTGCCAATTTTTATCGTTTCATAGCAATTTTTCATAAACGTCAACTATGAGTGTTAACTGATAGCTGAGCTGTGTGGTCAGTTCTGGCTCCATAAAACAACCACAAAGCAATATGTCCATCTCTTCTACACAGTGATATGCTTTCTTTTAAAGTTTTCTAAAACTTTGTTGACATTATTTGTCACACTGGAGATTGATGCTTGATAAAAGTGTTATTTTCAAAGGTGAACATAAATTATTGGCATTGCTTGTAAATCCCTGTAGTATACTCTTGTAATGATTTAGGTACTTTAAATATCACCTTTTAAAACAAGAGCAAAAAACAGCCAACACTGTTAGTTAAACTGCTGACACGGCTTAATTATTCCCATAAAATCTTTCTATACAAGTATAAAACTTTTCTATTTGTATCATTTATGGAGCTCAAAGGTCGGCGCTGGCTGCGTTTCATCTCTGCAGGCGTGTTTTCACTCTGTGTCGTTTCTCTCTCACAACACAAAATTGCTCAAGAACTCGAGTCAAAAGTGACTCGTGAGACTGTGCAAGTATCAGATGTTGTGCATCGCCTCTGTATGATGGAGTGCTTTCACAGTTCATAATTCCCACACTCCTCACCTCGCTCTCCCTCCTGTTGCCATTGTTCTATGGAACAGCATAATTAAAGGAGCAGAATGAGAAAGAAAGCAGGACAGAAGGAAGGAAGGAAGGAAAGCAGGATGAAATTGGAGGCTAATTGACAGAGGATGATTGAGCAAAGGGGTGGAAAGATGAGGCTGAGGGGGGTGCAGGAGAGAGGGAAGGAGGGTGAAAAGCCAGAGAAGGGCAGATTAAAGGGAGAGAGGAGGGACATGGAAAGGAGGCGGGGGAGCCAAAACTGGCAACCCTGCCCAAACTGCCAAAGTCCTGTTTTGTCATTGGGTGGCTGTGACAGAGCGAGCGAGCCAAGAGAGAAATAACAGTGAAAGAGAGAGAGAGACTATGATTGGATGCCAGTGATAGAGTACAAGACTAAAGCAGCTTGTGAATTTTCTTAGTTGTCATGGGCCCTTGGGGGTTGATCAAGTGGCACCACTGACTCACAGAGAGGGAGAGAAAAAAAGAAGACGCATGAAGAACCGACGACAGCGAAAACAACAAACACGAGTGACAAGAAGTAACTAAGGACAACAGAGCTCTTATAAGTAACCGTGCAAGAGAAGCAGAGAGTGACGGGCACGCAGGGTGAGTGCTTCATCCAGAGGGAGACTTCCTAAAGAGGCAGAGGCAGGAACCAACGAGATCATCCAGCCAGACCTGTCAGTCTCCTCGTCCTTCTGTCATCAGTCGTCATCGCTCCAGCCAGTGAGGAAGGGGCAGCGAAATGAAGAGACCTCACGATTACAGCTCTCCGGACTCGGACACCGACGAGTTCATTGACGTGGGCCAAGAAGATAGCTACTGGTGAGCCTCCTTCAGTCACACCTGAGATTGTAACACGTTCCCTCCAGTCATGTTTGAAAAGAAAATTACATGGCGCGCGGCTGTATTTAGCAGACAAAGTTAAAGGCAAATTTGCCCCGAGCATGTTTTCCAGTCTGCTGTGCAGTAACGAGTTTAAAAGACTGTGGGAAAAGTTTGAGGTCCCACAAGGTTGTGTTTATAAAGCAATTACAGCAAAATAGAACTTCTTATTATTTAAAGATTCCTGCATTCAGGTACAAAGTTTTTTATTTTTATTTATTTTTTAAGTCTTGACACGGTTTAATTAGCATATTATAAATCTTTAAGC
This sequence comes from Diplotaxodon limnothrissa, assembly GCF_057381915.1. Lineage (NCBI taxonomy): Eukaryota > Metazoa > Chordata > Actinopteri > Cichliformes > Cichlidae > Diplotaxodon > Diplotaxodon limnothrissa. The sequence goes on from NC_140616.1 coordinate 25,010,278, forward strand.
AAATTTAAAAACCACGTCAGTGATGTCAGTGTAAAAACTGACGTGTCAACGAAGTTTGAGGCTCAAATCAGCAAATTTCTCTTGTTCAGAAAAGCAGATTTATTATAGATTTATGTTAGATAGATAGGTAAGATATACAGTGTTCACTTTCTGTGTAAAACAGAAGCTTTACAGCGGTTGTTGCACATGTAAGTGTAGGGGTTAGTCGAAAAAGCTGCGTGCATGACCATCCATGTAAAACAAAAAAGGCCTGTCAACGCTGAAGTGTCAACACAGGAGATGAAAACATGAGCAGGAAGTCATTCACTCAGGAATATTAATTGTATATATGTATATTTATAAAAAATCTATTGATTTGAACCACAATGAGTGATTATAGTATTATGTCTTAAAATGAAATGTCTGCAGTTGATGTAGAAAATTTCTTCACATGAGAAACACAAGTGAAAGCTCATGAGTTGGTTTTAATAAACAACTCTAAAATAGTTTTAATATTTTACGTCACATTAAATATGAAAAAAGTGCATTTTCCCACATGAGTTTAGTGTTATTATTCCATGCAAACAGTGTGTTATTTAATTAGCAACTTTATGAAAGATCTCCTCGTCTATGTCAGACACACATTTTTGCTGCATTTCCAAGACTGCATTTTCAGGCATAGAAAAACTGCTTTTTCACAAACAAATGAGTTTTTCTATGCTTTTATTATAAAGTTATAATCCCAACACTGAAATCTTGCTTTTGCACTGGAAAACTCCGATAAAAAATGTGAACTACACAGTTAAAATGGCTGGTTAAACGCTAAAATACTTCTGGAAGAGGAAAAAAAAATCTTCTAACCTTTGAATGCAAACGCGGCCTGCAGTGCCAAGGTGATTAAGTGCAGTCCACTGCATGTAACTTGTTCCATTGTTGTGGAAAATGCCCGATAAACAGTAAAATTACTCTGAACGCTGCACACTCTATTTTAAAGTCATTAAAGCGTTTTGCTTCTTAGATAAATTTGTCAAATTCCTTGACTCAGCATTAAAAGACATTTGGATTCAAAGCGCCAGTCATTAAAGTGTATTTGTAACAGTATACAAAAACTCATTCCCAGCAGTGCTGCTTACATCACAGGCGCTGAGCGAGCCAGTAACGCTAAAGACGGTTTAGATAAATTAAATTGCCATGTGACATGCAAACAGAAGACAGCGCTGCTTTTTCAAGTCAACCCCATCAAAGATTTACCTAAACAAAAACACACAGCTAAACTGGCAGCCCTCATGTTAAAATCTAATAGAAATAAGTCTCTAGCGGGGCAGTTTGGAGGGAACTGTGAGGCTCGGAGTCTCTTTCAGGCCTGTAAGATGAGAGTTCACAAACAAACACAATCCATATTGGATGACTGTACTCGGAGGAGCTCATGCTCCCATTGCAGCGTGCTGGAGCCCCATGTGAGCGCAAGCATCGCCTCGAGGCTATATAATCATCTTTTCTAAAAGTGCTTTTGCTCAGACGGAAAGGAGAACAGCATGTCATTTCACTGAGACTAATGTCCAGAAATGCATTAAAGTGAAAACAATCTCATCTTCCCTCCTCTCCCGGGCACTGCTCTTCTTTTCTGTGCCCAAAAAACAAATTAGATTGAAGGGAGTTGGTGTGCCATCCTGCCTCTGTGTCATATTAAGGAGGGTAATAATAACAATATGCAGGAAAATCAAATGATTTTTTTTTCTTTCTCCCTCTGTGTCCCTTCTTACTCATCTCGCTCTCTTGCTTCAACACTATCTTCGCGGTACAGCCCAGTCACTGGGTCCATGTCTCCAGGCAGCGCCTCGCAGATTCTGGCTCGAAAGAAGAGAAGAGGGGTGAGTGGATTAGGTCATTGGATGTTAGTCGGTTCTGTCTCTTTTTCAGTTGAGTCTGCAACTCAGTTTGCTTTTTTTTTTCTTATGCAGATCATAGAGAAGAGGCGCAGAGACCGCATCAACCACAGCTTGTCAGAGCTCCGTAGACTGGTGCCCAGCGCTTTTGAAAAACAGGTAAGGAATGAATTTGAGATGATGATATTTTTTGTCATAGTTAGACAATAAAACTAAAAGACTAAGCAGCTTTCTGTCATCGTGCCACTGATCAGAATGTTGCTAATTTTCACTGCAGGGTTCATCAAAGTTAGAGAAAGCAGAGATTCTACAGATGACAGTGGACCACCTCAAACTGCTGCATGCCATGGGAGGAAAAGGTGACAATTTGGACTCTTGCTTGCTGCCCTATTCGGATTCTCCCAAACAGCCGTTCCACATAAAGCAGTGATTCATAATTATTTATTATCCTCCTCTTTAGAAAAGAGATTTTTACTGCCTCCCCCTGCATTTATTCAGCAAAGACTAAACTGAACTGTTTTTCCACCTCAGGATACTTTGATGCGAGGGCTCTGGCAGTCGACTACAGGACCCTGGGCTTCAGGGAATGCGTTGGAGAGGTGGTACGGTACCTCAGCTCACTTGAGGGGGACTCCCCAGACCCTATAGGAGCTCGTCTGGTCTCCCACCTCTCTCACTGCGCGAGTGAGCTAGACCCTCTTCTCCTGCAGTCACCCCCTGCTTCTGCCCTGCCCTTCGCTCCTTGGCCATGGGCATCCTTCCCTCAAATCTCCCCTAACTCCCCAGCCTCCTCCTCCCCTCCTTTCCCCAGTGGGCGAAGGGATCTGGCCCTGCTAGGGAGCTACCCATCGCCCGCCTCCCTACGCCTCACCCCCCTGGCCGGGTGCCAGCAGGGTGCACCACAGCTCCTTGCACCTACAGCTCTTGCCACCGTCCACAGGGTGCCCTCCCTCGCAGCGTCTCCAGTCCTAGCCCCCTCCAGACCGCCACAGCCGTCTCCTCACAGCTCCAGCAGGGCCTCACCTCTACCTCTCTCAACCCCTTCCTCTTCCTCTCCTTCAACCTCCTCCTCTTCCACTTCCTCATCCTCCGCCCCTCCACAAGTCTCTTTCAGGCCCTTTGCACCTATGGGGTCTCCCACAGTCCAGCGCAGGGGCTTGAGCGGATCAGCCAAGGCGGCCCAAGGATGGGGGACTGAGATCGGTGCTTTTTGAGGGTCAGCTCTTTATTTGAGCGGACATGGACCTCCCATGTGCTCTATGTAGCAAATATTGGTTCCTTTGGAGAAAGAAGTATTCAACCTTTGATGATTGTTTCTGCTTCTAAAAAGCCATATCCGGTGATGGGTAAAGTTTCAGACGATCACAATCATATGTTACGGAACAAAGAGGGAATGTGAATGAGTAGCTCTGAATAAAGTCGTATTGTTGATTTTGCTTGACAAATACACACAAAGAAGAGTGTCCACCAGAGCCATAATCACAGTAAAACACTCAACAGAGAGTGCGGTTGAGATTTTACTGATCCCAGAACTGTGATGTTTCTGTTTTTCCAAAACATTTATACTTTTGATCATGCTTTCTGAATGTTTGACAAAATTTCTATAAAGACCAAGTGCCTTTATCTCTTTGCTCAAGTTTTCTGTGTTTTTCTCCGATTATATCAGTAAACGCAAACATGTAACTGCAGATATGCCATCTGCTATCAATACAAATGGGAAAGGAATGGTTTAAAAAAAGAAAAGAAAAAAGACTGCATGTTAGGCGTTTATCCGTATATTAACTATGTCTGCAAACACTGCCTGCATGTTCCCCAGCCATAACCCACTTGGTATCTGAGCTGTTTCCAGTGACGGCTGATGGGAGCTGTGGTCTTGTGGCTGCAGAGGATAAACATGGTGGGAGATGGTGATGTTTTTGGGATGCCGCGGCGAGGCAAACAGGCCCATCACTTTGCCCTCTAATTGGCGGTCCCCTGTAATTAACTTTACCCTCGTATCAGTCGATGTATCTTCCTCTCCTCTGCTGTCTCTCTGCCATTCTTTCTCTTCAATCTTGCGGTACACCAGCGGATATCTTCTCTCCCTGTTTGTCTGCGCCACTGTCTCCTCAACAATGGAGAGACAGAAAAGACGAGGGCGAAAAGGGAGGGATGGAGAGAGAGGAGAGACAGACTGAGAGAGGGGAAAACAAAAGGAAAAGATCTGAAGGGCTGTGGTTGAGTGACTGATTTGGTGTAGACGTTCAATAACAGGGTGGGAGGGAGGCAGGAGACAGGGTTACGGGGACTGCGAGGGTTTAAAAGGACAGGAAAAGAAGCAGTGTGAATCACAGAGAGTGGGCCAGCGTGTACGGGGTGCACGAGAAGCACCCGAAAGCTGATGAATGACACTTGCAACAAGCTTGTTTCTCAAAAACAGCATAATTGTGCCATGCTTCACCAAAACTGCTCTGCGGGGATGAGAGGGCAGAGAAGAGCCTTGTGTGTGTTTACTGCTGGGGAACGCTTTGATCTACTTCAGGATGCAATGTCTGTGGTCTGTGGTCCAAAAATGTGTGTGTTCCGCAAAGTGCATATTGTTTATTTGAGTGAGTGTGCTTTTGTGGGCTCGAGCCAGTCTCTTGCGCTTTCTTCTTTGTGTGTGTGTGTGTGTGTTTTGTTGAGTGTTTTGTTTATGCAGTGTGCATGGTCGTGTGTGTGTATGTGTTTGTGTAATGTGAGTATTCAGGGCTGGCGTCAGGACTGAACCGCGGTGACGGCGTGGCTCTCGTGCGATGCCGGCCGGCGGTCGGACCGACGGACAGTGTGGTGGTGGAATGTTTGTGGAGGGTGTACGCACACACATACACATATACACACACAGATACGCACTCAGGCATACAGACAACACACAACACAGACACACATAGGCTGGCTGGCACTATTCTAGCCCCTGCGTGGAGGAGCCAGAGTCACCACCACAGCTTCCAGGAAGGACAACCACAGTCACACTGTGCTGGGTTTCCCACGGGGGAGGGGAGAGAGTGAGGGTGGAGGGATGTGCAAGGAAGGAGGGAAGGAAACTTTGGAGAAAGAAGGAGGGAAATGCTGTGTGTATGTGAGTGTGCATGTAGGGCAACAGGACACGGTGCAAACTCAGTGAAGAAAAGAGGAGGGTTCAGCAAGCAGGAAGGATGGCCGAAACAAATCGGAGAGAGAACAAAGTAAACTCAGCCACATCAATGCATCACAGCTGATTTTTTTTAATTACATGTCTATAGATATAATTTTCCGAGAATAGGAACATGGTTCATTTTTTGTTTGTCTGTGCCATAGACAGGGGAGTAAAAGCCAGTCTTTCTAATGGCCAGCCTGCAGATGACATGCATGCATCACTATTGATTTTTTAAATTTTTATATAATTTTATATATATATATAACTAAATATATGTGGCTAACATTAGCTTAGGCGACCCCAGCCCATTGTTACTTCTTAAGGATTTTGTGGGGCAGCTGTTGCACTCATTGAAATCAAATAAATCTGATTATCATGAACTCCAAGTGATAAATTCCTCCTGTCTCACCCCACATCTAATTTATCTGGGGTGAATAACTGCCTGTCAGCTAATGACGGACAAATACTATAAACAAAAGGCCCCAAAAACTCAACTTTAAATTTATCTAATGAACAGAAAATGAAAAAGCCATCAGTTCTTTATTTTTTGAAGGAAAATCAAACTGACAAGCGGACCGACTACAAACCAGCTGATAATGTAATAGCCATGTCCATCCTTACTATACAGTCTTTTTCCAGGCTAACCCTAACCCTCAAACCACTGCACCACCGTACTGTTCTCAGGCCCATGTTTTAAAGGTTTAAAGAAGCATTCGGATCCCCAGACGTTGTATAACACTATTACCCAATAGGGTTTACTTATTAGATAATGGTAGTGCTAGCATATAAATCTAACGTTAAAAAGATCACTGAAAATTAAAGTGATTAGCACATCCACTGGCAAGTAAATGTCCAAAGTCTATACTGAACACAGTATGAGCACCAGTGGTTTATGCAGTTAATTTAGTGACCTCTGCTGTCAAAACTACAAAGGTGCAAAAGCAAAGGAAGAACATGTAGGGACAAAGATTCATTTCCTTCTATCAAAATGTAATAAAACAAATAAACTGCACAATGCAAAAATTGATCATTTATAAACATATAACAACAAACATTTGTAAACAGTTAAAATTCATTAAAACAATGTTCATCCAGAATTGCCACCTTGCACGTATATTCTCTGTTCACGTCACTGTTTGTTCAGGATAGTGGACATTATATTTGTTGCATGAACTTTAAAACCACAATTTTAGCTGATTTTATGTGAACATAGTGCTGTAGCCCCGACAGCAGTTTCCATTACACCTGTTACTGCAAAGTGGTTCAACTCCTGATGTTTAGAAGAAAGTCCTCCAAATTTAAAACAAGACGGGTACATTTACTAGAACACAGAGAAATGTGTGTATCTGGGAGCATTTGACTGTTAACGCTGTTAACGCTGAGTCCCGTCTGGACTACAAAGTTTCTCTTGAGATGTTAGGATGCCGATAAACATGTTCTTTCTTCGTCCATGGTGTAAAGTATTCACTTGAGGTTACAAACATCCGCCACAAGGTGGAAGCATTGCAAAGAGGAGTGGTTATTCTTTACAAATTTTGCCATCTTGGTCTATGGTTTGTGTCATGTTTATTTAAGCTGGAGGTGGGCTTGCTCTGCAATTTTCAGGCAATATTTTAAAGAGGCCGGTGTATATGTTTATGTAGCTGTTGGTGTTAGAGATCATGTGGCTAGAGACTGCCATGTCCTCACATGTGTAGAGATATCCCATTATGATTTGGTGGTCTGGGCTTGGCATTAATTTGCTTTGTTTCTCCTTTGTTTTCTCCTTTCTTTTGTAGCCAGAGCCACTGCCAAATGTCCTGTACATATTTTCCATAGTATGTTTTTGCTTTTTTCTCCTTTCTGAATGTTCTCTGTATGTCATTAAACTGCTGTAAGAACCCCTTTTATTGTGTCTTGTGTGGCAACTAATTACCCGGGCAGAAGTTTTGGGAGCTTGTTGGGGCTGGAGCATGTACATGTGTGTTAATACAAAACCATAATCCTCCCAGGAGCAGAGATTCCAGCAAATTCGCCCTAAACACAGAACGTGCAATCCTTTGAGAAAACCCAAACAAAACATAAAACCCAAGAGTTCGTTTATAGATTGCAAAGGCCTCAGTTAACATTTTAAATGTTAAAGTTCATGTCAGCACGATCACAAAAAACTGAACAAGTGGCTTGTTTGGAAAGTTTACAGAGAAAAACTCTCATCTGACTAAAAAGAACATAGCAGCACATTTTAGGTTAGGTTAGCTGTGTTGCATCTAAACAAACAAAAATTTCTGGAACATTTTCCTTTTGGTCAGATGAGACTAAAGTGGACATATTTGTTTAATAAACATGTCAGACAGACAGCTCATGTTTGAAATGATTTATTTAGGTTCCACAAAAATCCCACTGAGAGCTGTGAAGTCTTCAAACTTAATTTCACACATGTTACAAGTAGATCCCTGAGTCTATGGGCAGTTTTTAAGGGAGAAACCCGACACAACATTGGTGACTTTGATGACTTTGGGAGGAGCAGGGATGGTGATGACACGCTTCAGGTAGCAGCGACGCCTACAGTACAAAACCCAACAGTTTAAATTAGAGACTGGAGATATAGTTGTCATCAGATTACAAAAAGTGTGAATACAACAGATTAATAAATGTGACGTGGTTTCTGGGTGCGACGTGAATTACTAGTTTAAAGTGTGCACAGAAGTATTCGTAATACTTCACCGATAACTGCGATCAAAGAAGGTTTCATCAGCGTAGGTGTAGAACTGGCAGTGAGGGTCCTCAGTGCATGTCTTCTGGCATGTGTCTGCATCATCCATCAACTCATAGCGAATGTCAGAACCTTTGAAATCTACTCCTTCATAAGCCACTCTGGCCCAGTCTGTTAGCAGAAACACATGTCACTGTGCTGAAGGGATGGACACATAAAATATTCCTGTGCATAATTACAGTGTCTTTAACAATATTAGGCTACCTTTACAGAACAAAGCCCAAAAGATGATTGTCTCACATCCACATGTTGTATTAGAGGAAAATGACATAGATTTGGTTTGTCATCATGTCTGAAATACTAATTTTTACATTAACCCTCTCGAGGCAGGCGTTGCCGATTTGCAACAGTTAAAAACTAACAACCCGATTACCCCACATACATATTTCTGTTTTGTTTGAAGCTAAAGAAACACTTTCAAAACAAATCAGATTTCAGTGATGTCAGATCTATACTTGTATGACCTCAAAATCCTCCTTAGTAGTTTGTTTGGCCCCTAGACGTGCATGCCTAAGCCTGTTCTGAAGCGGCCTAACCACATCAGGGCATGCATGTCTAATCATACTTATGAGACAGTCGATGGTGTCCTGGGGTATCTCGTCCGGGATCTGGACCAGTGCAACCTGACAATGTGGGACTGAACCATAATGCCCTAGAGGTGGGGGAATCAATTACTTCATCCTCCAGGAACTGCCTGATTGAGTGTTTCTTAAGGTGTTCCAGGTTCCAATAAATTGAACATTTATGTAACAGTGATATAATTCAGTATTCACCCACATTTATTTGTCTACTTTTTAAATTTGTTTGATGATCTAAAACATGTAAGACTGTGAAATATTCAGAAAAATGAGAAATCAGGTAGGGGCCAAATACTTTTCACAACACTGTATGCTGTTCAGTAACTGTTCGCTCACAAACACGTTCATGCGGAGCATTACAGGTTGATTTGCGCTACTCACTGTCGTCAAGCTGACAGGAACGGTGTGGTAGCCCTGAAGTGCCTGTATCTGCCCTGGTGACTATTTCATGTGTGTTTTCCTTCAGGTAACAAACAAAGGTATTCCTAAAAAACAAACAAATAAAATCAAAAAGCCTTAAAATCAAAATGTGTAAGAGGGTCTAAATGTTTGCATATAATGTAGAGCTGTAGAGCTATAATTCTGCACTTAAGTACAGTTTTATTACACTGCCTGTTAGACATGAAAGAAAAAGAAAAACACATAAGATATTTGTTTCACTCTCAGATGAGACGTTGTCTGAAACACAAACAACTACCTGTTATAAGTGAAGTAGGTGCAGCGCGGATGAGTTGAGCACAGAGTCTGACAGTGTTCAGGAGAGGCAGCAGGCAGAGACTCAATGTCACTTCCTGGGATGTCAGTGTTTGGAAAAAGCTTTCTCTGACATACTGAATATAAAAGAGGAAAGACATTTGTTTTGTTTGATATGCTTTTATATTCCCATGTGAAGCACTTTGTAATAGATTCTAGTCTTAAAAGGCCCATATAAATACATTTTACTTACTTACATTAGGAAAACACACAGGCAACAAACAGGAAGTGGGCCGAAAGCTACAACTAGGTCTATGTACCTTTGTCAAAGTGCTGAGTTTGGTTTGTTTTTTGGGAGAATCCAGATGTTACACCAGCTTTTCTTTCAATAACAGGAGTCCTTGGTACAGTCCAACTGAATTTTAGGTAACACTTATACCTTAAACAGAACAAGAAATCATATTCTCCTTTGCTGTTAGAGTGCAAAATATCATGGACAAACATGGACATGCAGTTTAAAAAAACAAGATGTGACGCAATAAAATGCAATAAGATGAACTTTGGGAAATGCAGAGGTGTAGGACAAATCTTTTGTGGTTAAACAATAAATAAATATGGAAACATGTTTAAAATAAATACACTATCCTAACTCAAATTTACCTGACTTTACTATTTGAGAAATTCTGTTTTACAAAAGTGAAGAACTGACACGCAGGGTCCTGAGTGCACACTCGCTGGCACTCCTTGTGGTCACCTGTGAACAAGGACCTGTAGTCTCCCCCGATAAAGTCCATGTTTTGGTACAGCTCAGACAGGCAAGGTTCTGTTTCAAACAATAGAAACATGCATAGAGAAAGGTAAACTGGAGGTGAACATACTTCATGAATTGCTTAATTTTTAAAATGGTTTATTAATGGTTGTAAGCCTACGTGGGCCTGGGCTGCAGGATTTTAGAGAAAAACCAGAAGTGACACCCTGTACTGGAGTCTGAGCACTGGGCTCTCCTGAGGGAGTGGACTTTAGGTAGCAGTAGAAGTGCCTGCAGAGACCGACAAGTGGAAGGAGCCATAGTAAAACCAATATAACACATAAATAACAGATCCTGAAATAACATGACATACTGTGCTTCCTATAGCTGGATATGGGTCTTTAGACTTTTGGCTGAACTCTGTGAAATCTTAAGTTGCCATCAGTGAGAGGCAGTAACCATGGGTGAGTATACTGGTATACAGTGTGGGACAGCTCTGTAACATCTCGTGGAAGTTGGGGAGAGTGCCTCTGGATTGGCAGACTGGAGGGATGGTGTGTTCAAACTTCAAGGGGATCAACCTCCTCACTCAAAAAAGTATATGCCATGGAACTGGAGAGCACAGTCTGTTGAATTTTGTGGTGAAAGAGAAACAAGCACAAAGGTGATTTTGATTTTTGTCAATCTAACTTCTCACTCTCACCCAGGACCAGGAGTAGATCACAGATACAAGAAGCAGAAATTAGTTCAGCTCAACTTTAGAGATACGGTGCAGAGAAAGGTCATTTGGAAGGAACTCGTCGCCTTGTTTGGGAACACTTTGGTGGTGTTGCTTAGACTGCTGCACCTTACAACCTGCCACTGCAAGATGGACCTGGATAAGTACGTGTATATATTGCAACTCATTTGTGCCAGTCATACCTGTCATCGTGGGTCCAATCAGCACGAATAAAGCTAAAGAAGAGGCAAGAGGGGTGCTGGGTGCACAGGAGCTGACAGTGGTTAACATCAGGGGAGTAGAGAAATGTTATGTCATTTCCCGGGAAATCCATGTTCAACAGAATATTTGGATTACATGCTGAAGAACAGAAAAGGGAAATATTTAAGGAAACATTTACATGTACAAAGACGTTGTTCATATATCACAAACATTTAACCACACAAAAGTGCCAAAAAAAGCATAATGGTACATGAATAGGTAGTTGCATACGTTTAGCCCTGTCATAACAATATATTGCATAGTGCATCATACCTTGACATAAAGAAGAGCTGAGGAGGGAGAGAAGACCAACGAAGATCAAATGTGTTATCATCTTTAACGTTTAACATCAGAGGAAATGAAACTCATCAAACACGACTACATTTAACGAAAACGCTGATACACACAGGTGTGCACACAGGTGTACACAGACACAAACGACACCTTTCTTGGCTGCTACCTCAAAGCACATTGTGCGCTGTCGGTCCTGCGTGCTGCATAACAACATTCAATATTTAGTATTTACTGTTATTTACTGTTAGCTAGATTAATGCGATAGTGCTGTGTTTATTATGTTGCTCCCTCTTTTTACTTGTTTTCTCTTTTTCTCTTTTCTTTCTCTCAACAGGTGATCCGTGAGATTTTTTTTCTTTTTAAGTGCCCTTTCTCACTGTCCCTCTTCCCCTCTGTGTTTTGTTCCTTCATCTTTCTTTCTCCCTTTCCTATCCCCCAGTCATGTCTGTCCCATCTGTGACAACTGAAAATAAAATAAAATAAAATAAAATAAAATAAAATAAAATAAAATAAAATAAAATAAATAATAACAGCAAAGGTCGATCAAATGGACCAAAACAGCAAGGCCGTGATGATCCACTTGGCAAAGTAAATCCATTAGGTATCTTTGTTGCCTTTCAGACATCAATTCTGACGGCTAAAAAACCATATGGGACAGGCAAAAAATAAATAAATAAATAAAATAAATGATAACCCATGCTGACCGTGTCTCAGTCATATATGTGCACACATATAGATACCTTCAAAAACAGTTTTTAACAGTGAAACTTGACAGAGCATTGGTGGCTTTGGTAACTTTAGGATGAGCAGGCAATATAACAACACAAAATTAACAACATTGCGAATTAGACACCGGAAGTACAGCTGTCATCAAATTACAAAAAGTGTGGCTTTAACAGATTAATAAACATAACATGTTTTCTGGATTTAACCTGAATTACTAGTTTTCTTTTAAGAATCAAAAATATATGTATTTAAACAATTGTGCATGTAAGCAACCACTTTTGAACATTATCTGTCCACACACTGCAAATTCTGAAATGTAATCCTTCACGAGCCACCGTAGCCTAGTCTGTTGTCAAACAGTTAAACTTACAGATCAGTTACACTATGCAGATTTTAAATGAAATTTCCAATGAAAATATGCTGAACTTTTCTTTACAAATTGTATACATTGTATCCAAATTATATCCATTTAAATGACAAAGTTTAAATGGAATGTAACTGAAAAAATGAAACCAATTATTTGGCTGAAACTAAACTTTATCAAACTTAAAATGTAACTCTAATAGTGTCACTTAAAATTACTTGTAATACTCAAATAATTTCCATGTGATGTTTCTCAACACAAAAAGGTGGAAGTGCACTTGATAAAAATTCTTCAAACGTTCTTTAGATTTAAAACGTATGTTTATGTCAGATCAACTGAATTTAATGTGACACTTATATGTTAGACAGAACAAGAAATTTATGTTATCAATCAGCTAATCACTCAATCAATCAGTCAATCTACCCAGACGATATACGAGATGATGATGAACACTGGAGGGAAACATAGGTATGGTGTTTAAAAAAATAGCCTCCACCACTCCATCAAAACTCCAAAGCTGAACTCTAGGAAGTCCAGAAAGTCCAGAAAGACGCAGTTTTGCCTGTTTATTCTTTCCTTTCCTTTCAAACCATTTGCATCAGTAATAGTGTAGAGCACTTTAAAAAGCACTGACTGACAAATCTAGACTTTTCTAATCAAAGTTTAACTGCTTTTGTCTTTGAAACTCTCTTGTGTAAAATATAAAAACTAACATGCAATGTCCTTCTCTCAAAAGCACAGCCAGCTTTATGTACAGCTACCATGAACACAAACTTAGAGTTTAGATGATATTGTGTTGGTATTTTCTGAAGTAACTGGGGGGGAGGGGGGGACGTAGAAGGCAACATACAAAACCAAGAGTATGAACTCAAGAACAGCATGCTCTAATTGAAGCATGGGCCACAACGTTTTCTTGATATACGAATCTATGGTTTGGGTGACAGTTGAAGCAAGCCACCACCTGCCCCTGTATCACTTTCAGACCTGCCCCTGTATCACTTTCAGTCACCATGGTCCTGGGACAATAGGAGAAACCAGATAGCTTTAACAGTGTCAAAAGCACGCTGACAAGATGACCACTCATATTTGATTTTAGCCTTCAGTTCTATGACAGCAACCAAACAGTGACAGCCAATGCAAACTGGGAGCTGGTTCCAGAGCAGGGCCCTGAAAGCTGAAGGTGCTGCCACCCGTTCTACTTTTGCATACTGTAGGAATGACAAGTAAACCAGGAGTCTGAAAAAAATGTTATGTTGGGATAGTATGAAACTATGAAATGATACGTGACTATCTAAGACCTTTTATGTAAGTTAAAGGATTTTAAAATTCATTCTCAATTTAACAGAAAACCAAGAGAAGCTGACGGAATAGATATATGTTCTCTTATTGTAGTCCCAGCTAATGTCTTCAAAACATTCTTGGAGTTTAACTAACTAACTGGACTGCATCATATGGCTTCATAGGTAAATAAAGCTGGTAAAATGTATATTATGCCATCTGACAATAGTGCCTAAATGAAGCCTGGATAATAGGAATAGAAATGGTCCTGGCATAGAACCCTGTGGAACCCCATAATCAGCCTCAGCGTGTGAAGAATACTCGCCATTATGGCAACACCCCAAAAAACACAGAAAGCTCATGAGCTCCTTCTTGTTTGGGGAAAACAAACTTGCTGGCTCATAAGAGACACATTAAAAAGAGGAAAAGGAAACAACTCCCTTTTAGGTCAACCGAGTATTTATGGGCCCTGAATTTTCTGAACTACACCTTGATAGAATTGATAGTCTATAACCAAACCTGGAGAAAATACTCACTCTCCCAGTAAATATTCTCTTTAGCAAAATCCCCATGGTGAACCCAATAAATCAAGTTGCTCTTAATTTGAGATCTTTGCTTGTTCTTTGCTTGAGTCCATTATGAAAAGAAATATTTACAATCTGAATAAAAATTGTTCAGAAACAATTATTTAGCTGAGTCTAGTGAGCTGTCTCTCTTTCTCTACAGAAGTTGCAGGAAGGATCATGTCAGTTTTCTTGAAAAGTGCATCCAAACATAAAATCTGCAGTGAAAGTTGTGAAAACCTAAAATAAACTCTAATAGGTCTTTTGTGGTCAATAATATGATATTAATAAAGCAGACAAAACTGAAACTTTTTTTATTGCTGTTTGTTCACATCACAATGAGAATCAGACAGTTTCAGAAACAAATGATGTTAAAAAAATATGAAAGGATAGAGCAGTACAACAACTGGAAATACATGAAAAACACAACAGGAAACGTTAGCTGGTTAACCAAAGAGCATCTGAATCTCAGATGTCTTTAAGTATGTCCTGTCCTGGTGTCTCCTTCCAAGTAGGAGGCCAGGTGGCTTTGATGCTGGGTCTGTTCATCAGATTTTTATAGTATTCTGTCAGTTTTGGGTACCGCTCTTCAGAAAGCCTGCAGGAAAGAAAAAAGCTGGAGTGAGTTCATTGCTATTTTTATTACATCCAATCATCTAGCCAGGCTGCTAAGAGATGTTTCTGGTCATTTAGTCCACTTACCCAAAGCGGTAGAGATAAGCAATGGCTGGAAAAACAATCACATCGGCCAGGGAAAAGTTCTTTCCTGCCAGGAAACCGCCTGATGTCTAAAAAGAAAAGGAGAAGTAGTTATGTAAGAAAAAATTGGAAAAAAAGCTAGAAAGCACACTAAGTAAAATAAAAATAGAAAAATAGCCATCACAGGGGGTTATAGCCTGGCTTAATAAATGTTCTGCATTGATTATGTTTCCTTAAAAACCAAGGCAAGATTGACTTTGATGAATAAGGCTTGCTTTATTCTACAGACATGAAGATTAGCACTGCAGACTGATTCAAACTACCAGCATGGCCTTGTTCAAGTAGAACTACATGGATGTCTAAAGATCAATAATTAACACATAGAATTTTGTGTAACACCCTTAAGGGCTAAAGTCTGAAGAGCTAAATTGTTCTTTTACAGCTTGCTGACCAGGATAGTAGTGTTAATGCTGTTAATGCACACCATTTCAAAACCTTTTGTTATTTTACCTCATTTTTAAAAATTGTTTTAGAAAAAACTGGTAGAAATATTCTGAGTTTTAGTTTAGCACGACAGACTGTAGGCATACACGTCATTCACATACCTTCTGCAGGTATCCCTCCCAAAGCTTGACCTCAGCGGTCAGAGCTTCTTTGTTTCTCTTAATGGCAGAGTCGTGTCTCTCTCCCTCTGGGACCTTCCAGTTGTAGTAGATAACATTTCCTAGAAAAATATAACACACAAAAAAAATAAACCAACAAAACCTGACATATAATTATTAAAGTGTATCTCTACAAAACCTAAATAAAATCTACCCACACACCAGCAGGGAATTTTACGAGTACCAAATCGCATGACAAACAAGTGACTTTACATGCAAAGCTAGTCTGAGCATGTGATCACTGGTGGGATTAACATGTGACCTGTTAACATCAGTGTCTGTTATGAGAGTTGCTCACCAGAGAAATGGACTAAGGGATTTCTTATGGCTTAATTATGTGAATGCACAGATCATTAGTGTCTGCAGTGTGTTTTGAACAACTAAAGGTCTCAAGGGGAAGCTGAGGAGGGTTGGTTGCTGAAGACAAGTGACAGTTGTTAGTGTGGTGTTGCCAAGTACAGCAGTTCAAAATCCCAGAGCACAGACCTCTGAATGGCAACATCAGCCAGGTCACACAGAAAGAGATTTAGCAGCCTTGATATATCCTTTACAGACTCACTAAATCCCTGTGGTTCTAATGTTGTTTGGGGTACACACACTGTGATGAAGGAAGTTCAGGTTTCAACAGTTATGTCACTGCACAGCAAAACAAAACTGAGACATATTCTGCATCTCCGAACTAACATACCCATTTTGTCTCCGAATGTGTTAACCTCAAACACACGCTGGAACATCAATGCTTGTTCCGCATCGCAGTCGGGGATCAGCTTGGTTCCCTGTGACTTGTACTTGGACTGTTGGGGGAAAAAAAACAGCAAGAAGCTCTCGTTCTTTACATCTGTGGTATAGTGTGTCTGTTTTTACAACGCACTGTTAAAAATATAATCACAAGCAGCTCTGCTACCTAGGAACTCCATGGCAACATAGCATTTCAAGTAGGGCCAGATTCAGAGTTCTCACCTCTAAGAAGAAGCATACACCGCAGGACTCATTGATGATTTTGTCCCCACATTTGAAGGCAGGAAGCTTTAAGAGACAGTGCAAGGAAAACCATAAACACTTTGTTTGGTTCAAGTCTTCTTATTTGTGAATGCCAAGTGAATACTCCATTTACTCCATTTCAGGAAGACAAATGCTGATTTCAGATATGAGAGTGTTTACATAGTGTGATATGAACCTACCTGACCCCTGGGGTTAATGTCCATGACTTCCTTTGACTTGTGCTCCCCCTTCTCAAAGGAGAGCAGTTTTTGGTTGTATCCTTGCAGGTTCTTCTCCTCCAGAGCGATCATTATCCTCCAGCAGGGAGGAGATCCAGAGCCCCACAGCAGAGTCATGTCCTTGGCCATGATTTCAGAGTGAAGCGCTTAACCTAACAGCTGAAGTCGAGGAAGGTTGAAGACTGGAGCTGCAGTCGATGAAAAGGCTGGCTTTATAGCTCCAGTCCTCTATGTCAGGTTTCCTGGAACAAAGCCCCATCCCATTTCTGTGCTCCAGCCAAAGAGCTGTCACACCAAGATAGCTAATGCCCGTAAAGGTTAAACACGACATGACGTCAACCTGATCCTGATGAATATTTAAGATGTGTATTCAAAAAACAAGATAAAGTGAGATTTAGTAACCATTTCAGTGTGAATTGTCTTTAAAATAGAATGCAGCCACAAGTACTACAAAAGACGTGTGGAGGAGAGGTGACTTCTCTTGCTTTTTATAGAAACTCTTTGATCCGAAGGCGGCCAAAGAATGTGAGGGTACATGGGAAAGAGGAAACATGAAAAAACTCCAGCGAGTCAGGAAAAACAAAACAAAAAAAAACAAAACCTTAACATTAACGGGTGGAACATTTTTCTAAGACACAATAAAAGAAGGATATAGTGGAAGTTAGAGTGTTACTGCTATGCGCCCGTGTGGTTAGGGCTCTTGCAGCTTTTTGCAGTTAAACCTTTTATCGCTAATAACTGTTGCATATCAATAATTCAACGATTCCTGCAGTAGTTCGTTGTTTTGCTCCTGCTGTTGCTGGTGAACGACGCCCTGAGAAGTGAAACCCGCGGTGATTCAACACTTTGTATTCAAATCTGCACACAGTTCTGACATGACCGATAAATCACAATTACACTGAATGCATCTAATAGGACCGTAATGCAAATAAAATAAAATGTGTATGACTGATTAAACTGTTGGTGCATACTCGGCAGTTTGCTTCTCTGAATCTTTGACCTCTTTGCAGCGGGCACATAAGCAGCTGTGAATATCATTGTATCAGTAAGGCAATGACGCAAACTGTGTGTGCGCCTACATTACTGCAGTTGCTATGTCAGCATTTTGAGTCCGTTTCAAAGGGCAGTTTGTTCGTGCATGCAAAGAACAGTAGTGAATCCGGTTTGATAATAAATCGGTATTACAAAAATAACAAAGGCAGCATGTACAGAATGACAAATGCTTTCTCTCTCTCTCTCTCTCTCTCTCTCTCTCTCTTTTTAAATGCTGTTGGTTTTGTCATGTTGAATTACAACCTGTTCCGCATGCATCAATCACCCTCGTGCATGTTTGTTCTCCCTTTCACTCCGAACATTCATTAATAACGGAACGTTATGTTTTTGTGTTTGGTGTTTAGAAAAGAAAAGTTTTTTTGAAGTATTTTGAAAAAAAAAATCCCAATATTTTACTTTTATTTTGGAATATCAAGCAAAACTACTCATAAGGTTATAAGAGAGTTCCTGTATTTAAGCATGTAAACTCAATGTATTCTAGTACACAGCTTAAACTAAATTCATAACTTGTACATGACTGCGATACTCGCTCATGACTCCTCCCACTTTTGTTTTAGTGAGGCTTTTTCATGAAGTGACATTGCAACAATCATGTGGTCTGTGTTTGTATGAGAGAAATCTGTGCCATCAGAAAATGAATTTGAATAAGTTAAATTCGAATTTGAATTGCTCGGATTTAACGTGAATTGTAACTTGAATAAATGCTTTTAAAAACTGAATATGAATTAGCCTAATTTGAACTAAAATTGAATTTTATAGTTTGAAAATGAATTCATTTGCTTTGTAATTGTATTTTATTGTTTAAAAATTTAGCTCTCGAATAATTTCAGATTCACTTCTCACCATTCAGTTTCAGTTCTACAATCCAATTTCAGTTCCAAAATTCAGTTTTTTGGGGACTTACATCCGGTTCTGGTTCAAGAGTAATCGAGCGCAGATTAATAGAACTACGTTTTACTAGCGGACGGAAAGTGTTACTGACGGGAATCTACAGCGTCTTGAGCTGAATTAAGACTTCAGAAGTCATTCATCATGTCGATTGACCAGCGGATAAACTCTCAGGTTGGTAATAAATGTATTACATGTATAAGGGATGCTGTGTAAGACATAAATAAAGCTAAAACACAAAGGTTTGGACACCGTTTTGATGTTTCCCTACTGTAGGGGTCTCTGCAAGCATACAGGGCTCTGACAGGGTACAAGATGACAACTTTGGAATTCTACTAGAAACAGTCGATCATATTTGTTTGTCAAAGCTGAATTAAGGGCAAACTACGCTAAATTAGCGTTTTTAGCTAACAGCTACAATAAGCATAAAAGTTACTGTACGGCTATCATTTGTTAACATGACGCTTGTTCTTATACATGTAATACATACATTCATTTTCAAACTATAAAATTCAATTTCAGTTCAGTGATGATCATTTTCAAACCAATAAATTGAATTTCAAATTAGGCTAATTCATATTCAGTTTTTAAAAGCATTTATTCAAGTTACAATTCACATTCAATCCGAGCAATTCAAATTCAAATTTAACTTATTCAAATTCAGTTGTTGATGGCACAGATTTCTTCCCATATGTTTGTGTCAGTATGCTGAGATGGCAGCAAAGTATTTAGAAGTTTTGTGTGTACTGATATTTATCTTTAGCCACAAGTTCACACACACATGTTTCAAGGCTTGTTCTAACCTGCAATGCAACTGTAGGCAGAGTAAAGTAGGACAAAGCACAGAGGTTAGCATGCCCAAGTAAACCACAGGCTGCTGGTTTAATTACTACGATCATAAATGTTTTAATTGCAGTTGCATTAAACCCCAAATAAACATAATGAGTAATACATTATCATCAGGTTGTTCTAAAAGTTTCCAGAACAGCCATCAGTTAATCCAAAGCTCTGTTGGGTTAGAGTGAGAGTGCTGACAGAGAACATGTAGATTTAACATTTAAAATTGTGTTTTAAATATAAAAAGTTACAAATATTTTACTAATTGTTGTAAAAAATGACTCGAAAAAAACATGTTTTTGTAAAGATTTGAGCTAAATGTGGAGAAATGTTGCCGTTAATTTCAGCGTGTTTCACTTTACAAACGGCACCACATAGTGAAAGGGACTGTGTTGTGAAAGGGCCGTCTGATTGTTGGGGTTGATTGTTTTCTCTGTGTTATTTCAGATCTTTACCTCACAGTATAAAGCCCCTTGAGGCAACTGTTGTGATTTGGTGCTATATAAATAAAGTTGAACTGAAGTGAATGTGCTTATGTCACTGAATAGCCACACCTGTAAGCTGCTATGTGACTCGACTATGTCTTTTTAAAAAAGCTTTTCTCCAACAGTGAAGTGGTTGAGCATAGTTTACATTTATAAACTGCTTGTATAACTGCACAGATAACCTTTCCTGTGCACTCTGCAGACACAGCTACTGGAAAATAATGGAAATGACTTTTTGTGATCCTTTTTTTCCCCATAGGACTTAAGCTGGCTCTCCCATTAAGAAAGAAAGAAAACACACACACAAACACACACGTAGAAGTTTGTTTGTGTCTGTAGACAGACTTCCTGATGTATTGTGAGTATGAATTGTGGGTGACAGGTTGATATTTCACATTAGAACATGTACCACATTATTTCTTTAATCACATCAAAAGGGACATCTCAGCAGTAATCATAAAAACAAGAACATTTTCATTTAATGTCCCCTTCTGTCAAGACTGCACAGGTGCAGGATGAATGTAAGGTGGGTGTCTCAAATAACAAATGTGACAAAGTCACTGCAGAGCAGCGCAGACAGCAGGAAAAGTTAGCTCAGTCGAAGATGCCTTTAAAAGTCTCACTCCAACAGTGTCCTTCCTAGCAGGAGGCCAGCTGCTTGGGATGCTGGATCTGTATGTTTTTTGTACATAAATAAAGAGGAAATTTTAAATGAAATGAATTCAACTTCAAGGCTGGGCGTGTTGGGGAGTTCAAAGACGATCTTCTGCAAACCTTGGTTGTAACGTGTGGTTACATTAGTTGCTGTTCCTCTCAGATCAAATGTGTCAAGCTGTTCTTCTCTGAACTCTGGCCTCAATATGACTGTTCTGTCCTTGCAGTGAGTTTCCATTTTTTAAACTTGACAGATCACTTACACTATGAAGATTTTCAATGGAAACAAGACTCACCTTGTCTTTACACCAACACACACGCACGCACACACACACACACACACACACGCACACACACAGGTCACCGTGTTTTCTGTTTTCTCTCTAGGCTGAGTCCACATGGTGAAAAAAGAGAATCCAGCAGCAGAGGGCAGTGAGGTTTTATATTCAGCGGGAACAAATTGTTTTCCGTGTGTGCCACACTTCTTTTCAAAGATAAAACGATTTCGCAAAGGAAACAGCGTAGTATTCTCAATAATTTCTCCTCTGGCAATTCCCACATTTGTTTTAGGAATTAAAGCATCCTTAAAAATGGCATAGCCTTTCTGGATCACAGGCTGGAGGAAAGAGGACAGAAAAGTTGAGGAGGCACACATTAGAAAATAAATAAAGCCTTGAGTAGATTTCTCCACAATACAGCAGGCGGAAATGCTGTAGTGACGTCAGAAACATGGCCTGTTCAGTTTCTTGCTCAGTTACCTGCTCAGGTTGCAGGTCATGCATTAGCTCAGCCATCAGTTCGGCTATTTACTCCACCACCTATTCAGCGATCACCTTCATCTGCTCCTCCTGTACAGCAAATTATGTCAATACAATCCGTAAAGGACTGTTTTGCAACCACTAATTCAAAGCAGAGAGACAAACCTGTTAAGACTATTTCGTTCCTCAAAAGGTGGCCTGCTTGGAGACAGTAACTCTCTCCAGGGCTTCCCCAGAGACTGAGTTTCAACCCTTAGCCGACTCTGGACCCCTGGAGGCTAAGAAGCCAGCTGAGGACTGCACCCTGCTGTCGTTGCCAGAGCAGAGTAAAAGCCCTGCGCAGCTCCAGCCTGCTTTGTGTTTGCCAGAGGTATCTCAGCCTGCTGGTTCCGTTCTGATCCTGCTGAAGGTCCCTTCACCTGCTGGTTCTGTCCTGTTCAGGAGGTCCCTTCACCTGCCAGTTTACGTTCCAGCTGGAAGGTCTGAGGGGCCTGTCCAGCCATCTGCCTCCACTGGAGGGTCCAAGGGGCCCTTCCAGTCGTCTGCCTTTGCTGGAGGGTCCGCGGGGCCCATTCAGCAGCCTATCTTCGCTGCTGAACGGTCCTGGTCCTGCCTCGTCTGGTCCTGCCTTGTCTGGTCCTGCGGCTGCCACGCCACCATCAGTTTCTGCTCAGTCTGCACGTCCATGTCCTTTGCCAGAACCTCGTCGGCACTGGCCACTTTCCAGGCCATCAGCTGGGCATCTTCGCCATCATGGGCGGCCTCCTGAACTGTTTTGCTGCCACCGGACCCGTGGCAGGCCTCCTGAAGGATGTCGCCAGCATCACCGCCTGCCGGGTAGGCCTGCTGATCTGCTCCGTAGCCTCCATTGACGTAGTGGTCAGTCTCCTGAACCGCTTCTATGCTGCCACTGCCTTTGGCACGGTTGGCTTCCAGAACTGTTCAGTGATGGACTGTTGTGCTGATTGGCCTCCGGGTTGCCCCTCTGAACTATGTTTTGGACTCTGTTTTTTTGAGCTCCACTGCCTTTGTGAACATTTTGTGTTTGGACTCCTGGGGGTTTCTGTTTTGTTTTGTGTCATTCGGCTGCTTTCCTGAGCAGCTGAATGAAATAAAGCCTTTGCTGGGCTTTTCTCACTGTTGCTGTGGTGTTGAGAGTCCAGCTCAGGTCTGATGCAACCTGCAGTCCCAGGAATCTGTGGCCGTTGGCCCTCTCCACCTCTGTCACTTTGACGATAAGAGGCTGCAGGGGAGGGGGGGTTCTTCCTGATGTCCAGTATTAATTCCTTGATCTTGTCCATATTGAAGATGAGGTCGTTTTCCTCACCATAGACAAGAAAGTTGTCCACAAGATGCTGCTCCTTTGAAGATGCTCCAGTCTGTGGTCTCTAAGCAGCCCTGCAGGCTGGCTTTTGCACTGTCAGTCCAGGTGTTAATAGTCCTGACTGTGACTGGGTTTGTCTTGAGCTTTTTGTTATAGGTGGGTTTTAGCCGGATTGCCAGGTGGTCAAACTTTCCGAAATTAGGTTTTGGTTGAGCTGAGAAGGCATTTCTGATATTGCTGTAGCAGTGATCCAGTATTTTATTTCCCCTGGTGGGGAAGGTAACAAACTGATGCAGTTTAGGCATAGTTTTCCTGAGATTACAATGAGTTTCCCATAAACAATTACAGCAGCGTTTGGGTGTTTATTTTCGTGCTCGTTGATCATGTCGTACATCTCCTTCAGTGCAGCCTCCTCCTTAGCAGAGGAGGGATATACACGACACTCACAATGATGCACTGCAGTTCTCTGGGCAAATAAAACGGCATTAGCCTTGGAGTCAGAAATTCCACATTTTCAGTAGTTTGAAATGATCTTACAGTCAGTACACCACGATTGCTTGACGAGGGCGTCCGTTCCTCCGCTGCGGATCTTGCCACTTTCCGTAGCGCTTCAGTCCGCTCTAAAGACCGTTTAGCCGTCTGGTGTTATTGCCACGCTCTTTGGTTCTGTCCATCAAAAGTTTTGGTGCCAGATATGTGAAGACTTATCAAAGTGTCTGAAATCTACAATTTCGGATAAACATAGTCCACATGGCTCTCGCCTCCTCATGCATTGCTAAGACTGTCAGTGTGAACTGCAAAAATAAAATCTGTCCGGGGCGACCTTATGGGCTGAGGTTTTGGTTGGCCTGTGGGACTTGGGTCCTGGCTGGTGTGCCACCGGGGTTGTGGGTTGGTGTATGCACTGAGGCCAGGCCCTTGCCCAGGAGCCTTTGGTGCATTGGGAGGTGTTCACACAAGTGTGCACACAGATACCCACAGACAAACCTTGTGCCACTGCCTTTCCCCAAGTTCACTTTCTTTCTTTCTTTTAATAAAAAAGGTAAAAGGTTCTGATAGCCCTTATGGTCTGAGAAGCTTTTTCATTTCCAAAACACAAAGATTTATAGCTGGGTGAAGTAACCTCTCTGCAAAGCTGATGGAAGGGTGTAATGCAGATTCTTAACTTGATATCCAAACATCAAACCTAAAGTTTGATTTTGGTTAACATTATATTAACAATAAATATCCCCACTGCAAAGAAACAAAACACAGATGAGCTATAAAATATAAACTCAGTTTTTATTGCTTATTTTGGTCACAGCACAGTAATAATCACACATTATTGTCACAAATTATATTTTAAAAAATGCATATGAATCACTAGTGCAGTGCAAGGAGTGGTAACAAATGAGCGCCTGAATCTCAGATGTCTTTCAGTGTTTCCTGTTTCGGTGCGTTCCTCCAAGTAGGAGGCCAGCTGGCTTTGATGCTGGGTCTGTTCATCAGACCTTTATAGTATTCTGCCAGTTTGGGGTAACGCTGTTCAGAAAGCCTACAGGAAAGAAGAAAGTCAGTGTGAATTCATTTCTACTATTATTCTATTCATTCATGTGTCTGGTCATTTAGTCCTCTTACCCGTAGTGGAAGAGATAGGCAACGTTTGGGTAAACAACCACGTCGGCCAAGGTAAAGTCCTTTCCTACAATGAAACCGCTCGAGGCCTAAAAATAAAAGAAGAAAAATGTTGTGGAGGGTAAAAACCTAGAAATCACATATAATATAGATCATTTAACTATGATAGATGGTTAACATTTGACTTAATAAATATTCAATCTCAATTATATTCTTAAATTCAAAGGCAAGATTGATTTTGTGATATAAGCCTTATTGCTGTCATGCTACACTGCTAATCACCATGCAGCTGTTTTACATCTACTTCTTCTGCTTTAATTATACCTCATATTTACATTTATGCTACTGTTTAAGGATTTTCTTAAAGGGAACTAAAATGAAGCCTCATCACTCCTATCCTGCAAAGATTAAATGTTTTTATTCAAAGAGAAAACACTACTTTTTCCAGAGCACCTATTTACTTTGTAATTCTGGAGCACATGTGTTATTTATTCCTCCAGATATAAGAATGAATCTTTTCTTATGGACTAAAACACGTTTTGCTGAAAAACTGAATATGGAACAAGCAAAGCTTAATACTAAACAATATATATATTAGCTGTATAATACCAGTAGGCCAGCTCTAATAGTAACTTGGTATGGCTTCGCGGGCCAAATGTAATTAGGCTGCGGGCCAAATTTGGCCCGCGGGCCAGAGTTTGACACCTATGCCTTAGGGCTATGCCTGTAACAATCTGCCTATTGCCATCATATAAAATAATTTTTATATTTTTGAACAATAATTTTTAAAAATATTTTGTCACGTCATTATGCGGGCTGCAAGTAGAAGTGACATGGGCCGCGAGATATAGACACAGGCATTTGAGCTTCTTAATGCGTTTTTTGTTTGGGTTTCCACTGGCGTGGAATTATCAAAAATAGAGAGGGCATAGCCTAACATATGAAACAGGAAAAGAAGGCCGTGTAATCCATTTATTTCAACAAAGTAACTGTATTCTGAATACTGCCTTTTTAATACAGTTACTCATAATTTGTATTTTAAATGTCATGTATTCCATTACTCCCCAACACTATGTGTGGCTAAAACAACAAAACCTAAAAAGAAATTTATGGACCAGCTTATTTCTGGCAAGGTTTAAAATCTACTCCTATGAATTTCCAACGTTTGTATTCTGGGTTTAGTTTAGTCGTTGAGATCGCGTGCACACAGGTCATTCACACACCTGCAGGTATCCCTCCCACAGCTTCAACTCAGCGGTCAGAGCCTCTTTGTTTCTCTTAACGGCAGAGTCGTGTCTCTCTCCCTCTGGGACCCTCAAGTTGTAGTAGATAACGCTTGCTGGAAATGTGTAAAAAGCAAAAAACTGAATTTTATATTGTGCCAAGGTGCTAAAGTGCCAAATCTCATGACAAGTCAATTACTTTACATGCAAAAGCTTGGCTGAGCATGTGATCACTGGCAGGATTAACAAACATCAACATGGGTTTTTAGTGTTGCCAAGTTCCGCAGTTCAAAATCCCAGAGCACAGACCTCTGAATGGCAACATCAGCCAGGCCACACAGAAAGAGATTTAGCAGCCTTGATATATCCTTTACAGACTCACTAAATCCCTGTGATTCTAACGTTGTTCGGGGTACACACACTGTGATGAAGAGAGTTCAGGATCAGAAGTGCGTCAGAACAAACTTACATGATTTCTCAACGAGCGCGTTAACCTCAAACACACGCTGCAATATCTGCGCTCTCCCAACCTCGCAGTCAGGGATCAGCTTGGTTCCCTGCGTCTTGTACTTGCACTGTTGGAGGAGACATGGAAATTTTTAACATGCAGTAAGAAGCACTGTTGTTGTTTTTACCTCTGTGGTGTGGGGTGTCTGTTTGTACAACGCATTGTTTAACATATAATCACAAGTAGTTCTCCAAACTAGAAACTCTGTGGAGACATAACATTCAGATTCAAGTCATCATTTGAGTTCTCACCTCCAGATGAAAGCATGCAGCACAGGACTCGTTGAGGGGTACATCCCCACATTTGAAGGCAGGAAGCTTTAAGAGACAGTGCAAACCATAAACACTTTGTGAATGCCAAGTGAATACTCCTTTTTCTCAATTTCAGGAAAACAAATGCAGATTTCAAATATGAGTGTTTACATAGTGTGATATGAACCTACCTGACCCCTGGGGTTGATCTCCATGACTTCCTTTGACTTGTGCTCCCCCTTCTCAAAGTAGAGTTGTTTTTGGTTGTATCCTTGCAGGTTCTTCTCCTCCAGAGCGATCATTATCCTCCAGCAGGCATGCGATCCGGAAGCCCACAGCAGAGTCATGTCCTTGGCCATGATTTCAGAGTGAAGCGCTTAACCTGACAGGTGAAGTCGAGGAATGTTTAAGACTGAAGCTGGAGTGGGTGAAAGCCCTGGCTTTATAGCGCCAGTCGGCTTTGTCACGATTCCTGGAAATAAGCCTCATCCCATTTCTGTGCTCCTACCAAAGATCTGTCACACTAAGATAAATGACACTCGAGAACGTGATGTCATGTCAACCTGATGTACATTTTTAAAAAGAGGTGACTTGTCTTGATTTTTTTTAGAAACTCTTTGATCCAAAGGCAGACAAAGAATTTGAGGGTAGATGGGAAAAAAATCTGAGTCAAAGGGAAACATGAAAAAACTACAGCATGTCAGGACTAAACATTAGACACTGAATGTTAAATAGTGAAAAACTTTTCTAAAACTTTTCTAAAACATAATAAAAGACAATGCGTTATTAAGTAACGCGTTACAGTAACTACGTTATTATTGTGGTAACGAGCACGGTAATTAGTTATTATGCCAAAATCAGGAACGCGTTAATCATTACTGGGATTTAGGTAAGGTCATTATTCGTTACTTTGTGTGGTAGCTATCACGGAGCTTCCACAGATTCAGTAACATTAGCAAGTGGTGGAGGCCAGCAGGTGGATGAGGGAAAGGGGAGGCCGGAGGAGCAGAGACCTGAGGTGGCCGCCGGTACGAGTGTCAGGTGAACTGAACTTCAGGTAAGAAGTTATGACCTGCAGTTTATCTGGGTCAGATATGAACCAAGTTTAGGTGGAGTTTATTTCCGTTATGCTGACTTTTTTGTAATGGGTACTAGCTAGCATGACGGAGTTTCTATACAGCTGGGTGGGTGCTATGATGTTACTGATGTTGAATTTTATTTTGTTCATAAGGTTAATTATTAGAGTTGCCAACCGTCCCCTAAAAAACGGAATCGTCTCGTATTCAGAGAAAATATTACGCGTTTCGTATTGAGGTGAAAAGGAACGTAGTTTGTCCCGGACTTCAGCTACGATGAAAAAGACACAAAGCTGGAGTTATTCTGTGTCTTTGCTGCACAGCTGCCTCTTCTTCTCTCATTCTCTCACCCTCCCTCTCCTGTTTCTACTTCAATCATGAAACTGATCAATGGTCACTTGCCCCTCCCTTCCTTCCCTCCCCATCTCCAACTGCCTCCCTCTTCCCGCTCCACCACAATCACCCACACATGCAGGGCCTTGGGGTAAAGGTGTGTCACCCGGGTGCAGGGGAGGCATCCCCCCCTCTGTCCCCTTCTGGCTGCCTGTGCCTCAATTTTATCTCACAACTTAGACATTCACATTACTCACACTCTCATAACACATACATATAGGATCTTGGGGGTTGGCACAAAAGACCATCAGGGTGTATGCCTCACCCCTGGTGTCGTTGCCCACCTCTCAATTTTAAATACACGTAGACATTGAGGGCTATCAGGAGGGGCTATGCGCTTACCTGCTGCTCTCTGGCAGGTAGCTCCATGCCCTCCTGGGTTTTAAATGCATCTTAGAACACACATGCATCAACACTACATATGAGGGGGCGGAGGGAGGTTTGGAGTCTTCTCTCACCCCCGTTCTCTGTGGCCTGCTGGAGCGGGGGGCTAGGAGGAGGAGTTGGCCGTCCGACTGGGGTTTGGAATGTGGGGCCTCCCTGCTGCTGCGGAGTCGGAGCGGTCTGTTTCTCCCCACCGCAGGGAAAAGGGTAACACCACCTGGGTCTGGGTGCAGTTTCCTCCTCCAGGGGCAGGGGTACCTAGACCCGGGGCTTAGAGTACGCTTGGGGAGTGTGATTGTGTGTACAGTGTCTCTCTATGTCTGTCTCCACGTTGGGTGATGAGATGAGAGATGAGATAGCCTTTATTTGTCAGTTGCAGGTCTTTTGCCCACAACCGAGATGACAGACCTTGCCGACCGTACATACAATACACAAACATCACATTGGGGAGACAGGTCAGGCTAGGTAGCGAGGAAAAAAGCATCGAAATGTGTAACACAAAAGGATAATACAGGAATGCACAGATATCAACACACCATAGCACAATAAACACAGACAAGCAACATGGGAAAGAGTTCCAGTGTGTACATCTGATCTGGGACCGCTGCAATCTTCGACTGCGCCTCCAACTGACCCGATGTCCACATCAGAGGGGAGGTAAGCGTTGGAGGTGGCGTTGGATCCGGGGTAGGGAGGGTGATGCGTCAGTGAGTGCTTATCAGTATCAGTATATGTATGTGTGAGCGTGTCCAGAGTTCAGCTGAGACAGTGTCCTTCGCCCTGCCAGGCTAAGTAAACAGTCTTCCAGCCAACCCAGGTGGCCTTGCATGGAATGGGAAGGAACAGACTAAACACAGTCGTTATCAGGGTGTTTTGTTCAGCTCCGGCCTTGCAGCTGGCGCCGAAGGGGTATCCGCATAAGTGATGTTATTTTTTACTTTAGTGTGAACAGCTCATATGAATTTCAAAGCAGTTCTACAGTCCAACACTGGTCTCTCGATCTCCCGTTGGAGAGCCTCGAGCTTCGCCATACTTGTGTTCTGTGATGTTGTCATTTCTTGTGCTCAAGGAGCCAATTTCTGAGAACTCACGGCAGTGTGCCTCCCTGAGATGTCATCCAATTTTGCGCCCAGAGATGTTATTCCGGGCTAGCCCTTCCGAGATGTATCCAGTCTGCAGTCAGAGATCTTATTCTGAGTATTCACAGCAGCCGTAGCCTCTCCAAGATCTTATCCGTGCTGACTCAATGGGCCCATTTTGAGAAACTCACGCCTCTCCCATCGTTCCAATCCCAGCGGGCAGCCTTGTGGGGGTTTGAACAGCCGGTTCCGCTTTCTTAATTCTTCGATAAGTCAGGGCCAAGCCAGCTCCGATCAGCCAGAACCCTGTTACCATGGTTCTGAATAGATATCTTCAGCACTCAGGCCCAAACTTCTCGTTGAGAAAGGGGTGTCAATTGCATTTAGGGACCATTTGATCCAATCCATAATTCCTCTTTTAGGTTATAGAGAACAGACTGTGAAAGAATTTTCCAGGGAAAATGCAAAAAAAACACGAGACTAGACAAGGACATAAGCAGGGAAGATAAGGGAGAAGCGAAAAAGTGCGTCCGCCTCCTCCGAGAGCCAAAGAAGCCAAGGGGGGGTTGCAGTGAGTTGCAGTGCTCTCATATGCAATTACTCAACAGTGAGTGTTGAGTAATTGCATATGAGAGCATGAGGGTGGGAATGGATGTCTGTATCTGTGTGTACCTGTATGTCTGTGTCCATATGTCAGGTCGGGTATCAGACGCCACATCTCTAGGGACATCTCGGGCCCTCCAAGGTATGGAGGCCTATCTCCCCCCACCACTTCCCCTGCCAGTGGCGGACTCCCTCAGACATCGGTGCGTTGGTGATTCTTTGTGTCCGGGGATGGGCGTCCAGGTACACACCGGCTCACTCCTTGGTGACTGCTTGTCGGGGCCTGGAGCCTGGGGCTCGCTTGGGCCACTTTGGGTGTGGGGTGCCCTCGGCCTCTCGGCCTGGGGCTCGGTCACTCTGGCACAGCTGGCTGCTGGCGGAGCTCACGGGCACGTCAATGCAACCCCCCCTGGCTTCTGCTCCGCGGCTGCTGAGTGAGCCCTCATCTGGGACTCTCCTCAGCTCTTTCTGCGATAGTGGCGCGCAGTGGCGGTCCCAGCCTGTTTGGCGCCCCGGGCGAACACCCCACCACCACCACCACACACACACACACAGAAGAATCAACAGTTGACAATGACTAATTAATATTAAAATCTGTAACATAATGTATTGTTTGGAGTTTAGTCTGTTACTGTTACTATTTTTACCATTTCTCTTTGGAGCAACTGTAACACACATTATTTCCTTGGGGATTAATAAAGTATTCTGATTCTGATTGTTTCAGGATACATGACCTGCCATTATCCAATGACACATCTGCTTACCTGTATCTTTTGCTCGTTTCTCCTCCTCTTCTTTTCTATTTTTTCTAAACTGAGCACCTGATGGCTTTGAACTTTTCTTGTCCATCTTCCATTGGTGTTCATTTTGCACTCCAGTATGAACACCCATCCCCCAACTCGAGGATCACCACAATATAACCTAATAGACCTACACCTTAGTTCACAGATTCACTTTGTCTAACGTGTATTTCTGGGATTTCACACAACCCAGGATTCAGATCAGGAATACATAATGGGCTTGGATTTACATCATTATGAATGAAATGCTCTCGCGCTCACTTTTCCCGTATGGAGACATAAAAGGTCACAATCTTCAACAATGCCCTGCGAGGGAAGCCGCATGTAGTTACTGTAAGAAAAAAAATGTTGCCAGGATGTGCAGAAACAAAAAACTGTGTGAAGTCAATGCTGCAACAGTTTCAGAGAACAGCGATACAGATGATGAGGTCACTTTCTTGGGTTCCCTCTCTGTGGACACCAAAGAGAGTCCATGGGTAACAGAGATACATGTGGACAAATGCAACACACTCTTTAAAATCGACACCGGAGCAGATGTCACAGCAGTCCCAGAGACTTTCTACACACAGCATCAGTTGAGGAGATTGGATAAGTCCAAAAGGGTTCTGCAGGGCCCAGGAGGAACACGTCTGAAGGTAAAAGGCATGTTCACAGCCACTCTCAGCAAGAACAACCTCAAAACCAAAGAAGACATTTATGTCGTACAGGGTTTATGCACAACGCTGCTGAGCGGGCATGCTGCAGTGGCACTACAGCTGGTTGCTAAAGTGAATCATATTAGCTTAGACTCTATTGATGCTGTCAAACAAGAATTCCCCAAGCTTTTCAGCGGCTTAGGCAAAATGGAGGGGGAGTACAATATTATTCTGAAACCAGAGGCACAGCCGTTTTCCCTCTCGACCCCTAGGCGAATCTCTCTTCCACTCTTACCAAAGGTTAAAGAAGAGCTGAACCGGATGGAGCAGCAGGGTGTCATTTCCAAGGTGGAGGAGCCCACTGATTGGTGCGCGCCTATGATGGTGGTTCCTAAGCGCACAGGCAAGGTGAGAATATGCAGCTATCTCACTGAACTAAACAAATATGTCATGAGAGAGAAACATCCACTCCCTTCAGTAGAACACACACTAGGACAGCTTGCAGGAGCAAAAGTGTTTTCAAAGCTGGATGCCAATGCAGGATTTCGACAGATTCCCTTATCCAGGGATTCTTCTTTGCTCACGACCTTTATTACACCTTTTGGTCGGTATTGTTATAATCGTCTGTGCTTTGGAATCTCATCAGCCCCAGAACACTTCCAGAAACGTTCTTGAGGGCTTAGAAGGAGTTCTCTGTCAGATGGATGATGTGCTCATCTGGGGGACGTCACAAGCAGAGCATGATGAGAGACTTCGAAAAGCACTGGTTCGACTACAGGAGGCTGGAGTAACATTGAACGACAAGTGTGAGTTCTCCAAGAACAGGATAAAGTTCCTGGGGCAGGTCATTGAGGCATCGGGGGTTAGCGCAGGTCCTGACAAGGTGCATGCCGTGAGTTCCATGGATGAGCCCAGCAACATAAGTGAGGACAGACAGTTCCTGGGCATGGTGAATCACCTAGGAAAGTTTCTTCCTCACCTGGCAGAAAAAACGCGCCCCCTAAGAGATCTGCTGAAGAAGTCCAACCTGTGGTCATGGGGGCCACAGCAGCAGCAGGTTTTCGACGGCATCAAAAAAGAACTGACAACACCCCCAGGGCTTGCTCTGTATGATCCAAGTGCTGAAATGTGTGTATCAGCTGACTCATCTTCGTATGGCTTGGGAGCAGTGCTTCTCCAGCGGCACGCTGATTTAGGGTGGAAACCAGTAGCATACGCTTCAAGAGCTCTCGGCGCGACAGAGCAGCGATATGCTCAAATTGAGAAAGAGGCTCGCTTCAACATGGGCCGGTGAGAGGTTTGCAGAGTTCCTAATTGGGAAAACATTCCACATTGAAACAGACCACAAACCTCTGGTTTCGTTGCTTGGCTCCAAGGGCCTGGACGAGCTTCCACCTCATATACAACGTCTACGCATGCGATTGATGAGGTTCTCTTATACCATATCTCATGTTCCTGGTAGAGACATTGCAACAGTAGATGTACTGTCCAGAGCTTCTGCATGTGACACAACTGAGGGTTTGCCGGAGGAAGAAATCAACTTGTATGTGGAGTCCGTCATAGCAAGTCTGCCAGCCACAGAGCCACGACTCAGAGAAATCCAGACACATCAGGACAATGACAGCAGTCTATGCCAACTGAAGAAGTTCTGTGTGGACGGATGGCCAGATAAGTACTCCATTGAAAGGGTTTTCCAGCTTTACCTGCCATTTTCAGGTGACCTCACAGTCCACAATGGTTTGCTTCTTTATGGGAGCAGAATAGTGATTCCCACATCACTCAGAGCAGACATTCTGTCTAAACTACATGAGGGACACCTAGGAATAGCGAAATGCAGAGAGAGAGCTAAACAATCTGTTTGGTGGCCAGGCCTGAGCAGTGAGCTGATAAAAGTGATTGAGACCTGTGACACTTGCTGCCGTGAGCGGACTAACCACAAAGAAACCATGCTACCTACGGAGTTCCCACAAAGACCGTGGGCCATGGTTGGAACTGATCTGTTCCAGATAGAGAATAAACAGTACCTGGTCATTGTGGATTACTTTTCCAGATTCTTCGAAGTTGCCAAACTGACATCTACAACATCAGAGGCAGTGATCGAGCACTGTAAATCAATCTTTGCACGTCATGGCATACCAGAGCGGGTTCGCTCTGATAATGGACTTCAGTTTTCATCTGATTCCTTCAAAAGATTTGCACAAGAATGGGGTTTTAGCCATGAGACATCCAGTCCCCACTTCCCTCAGAGCAACGGGGAGGCCGAGAGGGCAGTCAGGACCATCAAAAGTCTTCTTAAAAAGTCTGGCGATCCCTATCTCGCCCTTATGGCATACCGGGTTACTCCATTGGCAAATGGCTACAGCCCGACTGAGCTTCTCATGGGTAGAAGGATAAGGACAACTATTCCTGTCATCCCATCACAGCTAAATCCAAGAGGTACGGACACAGACAAGCTTAAAGCTATAGAACAAACGTACAGACAAAAACAAAGACAAAACTTCAACCGCAGACACAGAGTACATGATATGCTACAGCTCAATCCTGGAGACAAAGTGTGGGTCTCAGACATGGATACTAGAGGGACAGTTGTGTCCATGGCAGGCTCACCAAGGTCCTACATTGTTGAGACCTGGGGCACCAGAGATTTCTGGCGATCCACCAGAGGCTTCACCTGAGAACTCTGTTCCAGTTGCACAGAGTGTGTCGTTTCCAGACACTATCTCACAGGAGGCCAGCCAGCAGACTCCTGAAGCTGGGAGCCAAATCCCACCCAGGTCTAGGAGGCCTCCAGCATATCTAAAAGACTATGTTTGCTCATAGGGCTAGGAACTGAGTGAGCAATGGGGCAGAATAATCCCCACACTCAGTTAGAGGGTTGGGTAGTCTACACCATCCCTCATAGAGACAATGAGAAATAAAGCAAATGGTTGCACTGTTTAAACATGTTGTTTGTAGCTGCACCAGATAGTTCAGAAATGTGCACTTATGCTTAGTGTTCAGAGTTGTATACTTTGAGAGTTTATTTTTGGACATTCTGAGTAGTCTGGGTTTAAACCAAACGAGTTCAGTAAACAAGCTGTTACCAGATAAAGCACAAGGAAATAGTATACTTTAACCCTTTAAGACCTACCATAGAACCAAGTCCGCCAGAGCTTATATTATATTTTTACATGCTGTGGAGCCATTTTTGGGAGCATTTCAAGTTGCTATACATCAATACAACCATTATAGCCCAGATTTTAATAATATGTATTCATTAAGTGCATAGTAATTACATAAATTGCAAAAAAAGTGCAATAAACTACAAAAAAATTGAAAATCGTTTTTGATTTTTTAACATATATTTGTAGTTAGAGAAATTTAAGAGGCTTATCCCTCAAAACTGTAAATACAAAAAAGTTGCACAAAATAGTTTCCCACCACAGGAAATTTATTTTGAGTGTCTTCATAGTTTTATTTTTGAAATACACCAATTTTTATACACTGCAGGAAAAACGAAAATAAATATTATACTGCAAATTTGCAAAAAAGCAGCATATGCATCAAAATAAACTATTTCCAGCAGTGCAATATGAGTCCTAAGCATCCCAGAAACGACACAGAAAGTCATAAAGTCAAAGATAACTTTTAAAAAGAGCAGTATAGGCCCTGAGGCCCTGATCGCAAAAAAGACTACATTTCCGCGAAAATGACGTTACTTCCGGTTTCGGCCAGGTAATGGCGGAAATGCAAAAGTTCGCGCTGACGTCTATTCCAACGTAGGAAGTGTTTTGAACAGCTGATCGGACCGGCAAAGCGTGTTTCTGGAATATTATGTTTTTGTTCCTGCAAGTGCTTTTTATGCAGTTTTTGCAAAGCTTTATGTGGAAGGAAACCGTGACCTAGGACAAGCTGATGGCACAATATGTAAGTACAACTCCTCCGGTTTCATGTGCAAAAAAAATTTTTGCGCTAGCTTACGTGGTTGCAGTGCTACCGGGATTTAAAAATAGTTACGCATAACAGAGCGTTCCCGCTCCGATCGGCTCTAAAGGGTTAAAGCGTGCGGGTCTAATCTGTTTTCTTGGTTATATCCCAGCATCACATCCTATTTAGTAGGGGGGATGTAGTATCAGGTAAATGTTAAGAGGTAGGAACGTTTCTGCTGGGCTGTTGTGTGGGGGGTGGATGAAAAATAATAAAGGACACTCATTGGAGTAATGGCGCATCTTGTGTGTCTGTGAGTTATGCCTCCAGTCAAATAACATCCATAACCTCAAATAATGGAACATAAACTACTAACTCTTTTATGCTACGTCCACACCTACACGGGTATTTTTGAAAATGCAGCTGTTTCGTTCACACGTAAACAGCGTTTCAAATCACTGAAAACTGAGATTTTTTTTTAACTCCTTTTTTGCGTTTCCATGTGGATGAGGAATACAGAGTTCGTCACGCAACGTCAAAAAGAGAAGCTTATCCAAGATGGCGCCGAGTATGGCAGCCTCGTCGCGAGCTCCCCCAAGCAACAGCTTTTTTCTGTGTTTAATTTTACTTTTCCTTCATTTTTTCGCGAGTAGCACATGTCTCCTTGTGTACGACCGACAAACCTTACTGGACATAAAAGACGGTCTTTCTTATAACTTTCCGGAGTTCAAGTTTTGCAACACGGACGCTCCGTTTGCAGACCCCCCATTCATCTCACCTGAGACGCCTTTGTTCTCTGGCCCTGGAGGCCGCAAACGCCGACGCAGAGGGAGAAGATCTGGCGTTCTGGTTCGACTGAGACGGCGCACTAACAGACCACCGTTACCCAGTTTATTACTGGCTAATGTGCAGTCTCTGGAGAAAAAGCTGTGCGAGCTTCGGGCACGGATCTCATTCCAGCGAGAGATGCGGGACTGCTGCGTGATCTGCCTCACAGAAACCTGGCTATCGGACAAGGTACCGGACTCCGCAATACAACTACCGGGGTTCTCCGTGCATCGCACGGACAGGTCACAGGATCTTACTGGGAAAAGCAGAGGCGGTGGTGTATGTTTCATGATCAACAACAGCTGGTGTGATTATGCGAACGTGCACCCGGTCAAATCCTTCTGCTCACCGGACCTGGAGTACCTGATGATTAAGTGCCGGCCATTCTGGCTACCGAGGGAATTTACAGCAGTGATTATTACGGCTGTTTACATTCCCCCACAAGCCGACACTGACCGTGCACTCAGGGAACTGTACAGCGCGATCAGCAGCGAGGAAACCGCACACCCAGAGGCGGCGTTTATCACAGCCGGAGACTTTAATAAGGGAAACCTGAAGAAAGTCTCACCCAAACTCCACCAACACATCCATTTTAACACCCGTGGAGACCGGCTACTCGACCACTGCTACACCTCTTTCCGGGATGCGTACAAAGCCCTCCCCCGCGCCCCATTCGGCCAATCAGATCACCGCTCCATCCTGCTCCTGCCCGCCTACAGGCAGAAGCTGAAACAGGAAGCTCCAACCCGGAGGGCGGTGCACTGTTGGACGGACCAATCGGAGTCTGCGCTGCGGGACTGTTTTGATCACGCGGACTGGGAAATGTTTCACGTGGCCGCCAGAGACATTGATGAATACACAGACTCAGTCTGTGGATTTATCAGGAAATGCGTGGAAGATGTCGTCCCATCCAGAACAGTTAAATCCTTCCCAAATCAAAAACCCTGGATTAACGGAGATGTTCGCGCGGCACTGGCGGCACGGAGCACCGCCTTTGCCTCCGCGAACACATCGGACTACAAACACGCACATTACCAACTCCGGAAGACGATCAAAGCAGCCAAACGTGAGTACAGGGACAGGGTGGAGCAACAGTTTGACAACCCTCGGAGTATGTGGCAGGGACTAAACACGATCGCAGACTTTAGAGGGAAAACCAGCACACCGCAGACCATGGCCTCTCTGTGTAAGGATCTAAACGTATTCTACGCTAGATTCGACACAGCGAACACCATGAGACCGGACAGTGTGCGCACCGCGGATGACGTCAGTGCGCACACTGTGTCTGAGGAGGATGTGCGGAAGTGCTTCAGGAAGGTGAACGCACGCAAAGCTACTGGTCCGGACGGATTCCCGGCCGCGTCCTCAAGTCATGCGCGGCTCAGCTGGCTGGAGTGTTCACACACATCTTCAACCTTTCCCTCTCTCTGTCTGTAGTCCCAGCCTGCTT
Source organism: Diplotaxodon limnothrissa (assembly GCF_057381915.1). NCBI lineage: Eukaryota > Metazoa > Chordata > Actinopteri > Cichliformes > Cichlidae > Diplotaxodon > Diplotaxodon limnothrissa. The sequence continues at coordinate 25,047,602 of NC_140616.1, forward strand.
CAAAATGGCCACCATCGTCCCTGTACCCAAATCCTCCACCATCTCCTCATTGAACGACTGGCGACCTGTAGCCCTGACCCCCATCGTAAGCAAATGCTTCGAGAAGCTTGTCAGGGACTTCATCTGCTCTGCACTACCCGACTCACTGGACCCTCTACAGTTTGCATACCGCCACAACAGGTCCACTGATGATGCCATAGCCCTGACACTACACACTGCCCTGTCACACCTGGAGAAGAGAGACACGTATGTGAGAATGCTGTTTGTAGATTACAGCTCAGCATTCAATACCATCGTTCCCTCGAAGCTGGACAGGAAACTGCAGGATCTAGGACTGAGCAGCTCCCTCTGCAGCTGGATCCTTAGCTTCCTGTCTGACAGACGCCAGGTGGTCAGACTGGGCAGCATCACCTCATCCCCCATCACACTGAACACTGGTGCTCCACAGGGGTGTGTACTGAGCCCTCTCCTATACTCACTCTACACCTACGACTGCACAGCCACTAACAGCTCCAACATCATTGTGAAGTTTGCGGACGACACTACAGTGGTGGGTCTTATCACCAATGGTGATGAGACGGCTTACAGGGAGGAGGTCAGCGCCCTGACCCACTGGTGTCAAGACAACCATCTCACCCTCAACGTCGCAAAGACAAAGGAGTTGATAGTGGACTTCCGGGGGTGCAGAGAAGTACACACCCCCATCACCATCAGCGGCGCTGCTGTGGAGAGAGTGAGCAGCTTCCGGTTCCTTGGTGTACACCTGGCTGAGGATCTTACGTGGTCAGTACACACAAACAAAACAGTGAAGAAGGTGCAGCAGCTTTCTCAAGAGACTGAAAAGATTTGGCATGAACCCCCGCATCCTCAGGACCTTCTATCACTGTGCCATTGAGAGCACCCTCACTGGATGCATCACCACCTGGTATGGCAACAGCACCGCCTACAACTGCAAAGCTCTCCAGCGAGTAGTGCGGTGCTCTGAACGGATAATTGGAGGTGAGCTTCCCTCCCTCCAAGACATCTACAGGAAGCGGTGCCTGAGGAAAGCGGGGAGGATTATCAAGGACTCCAGTCACCCCAGCCATAAACTGTTCAGACTACTTCCCTCAGGAAGGAGGTTCTGCAGCATCCGGTCCCGTACCAGCAGACTGAGAGACAGCTTTTTCCATCAGGCCATCAGACTGCTGAACACGTCATAGACACCTCAGCTTCACTACTGGAACTTTAACATGATGCACTCCATACTGTACAGTAATGCCACTGTTTTGCACATGTCTCAACTCTGTATATTTTTATATATTTTATTTATTGTTTACTCTATTTAATTTGTAAAATATGTGTACACACACACACACACACACACACGTAGAAAAATATTTAGTATACACATCCAGAAATGCATATACTATTATATATTGTACATATATTTATTAGTTTCAGATGTAGCCATTCTTGTATTTTGCTTGTTTACATTATTGTATTTTGCACAACTCTGTTGCTTGTGAAGCTCGCACACAAGAATTTCACTCACATGTGCTGTACCAATGTACCTGCACATGTGATGTGACAATAAAAGTGATTTGATTTGATTTGATTTGAAATTTATGTGCCTTTTTTCACGTCACGCTGTGCGCCACGTTATTGTTTACATGAGATGAATTGCAGAATGGCAGATAGAGGCAAAATACTGTTACTGTTAATCTGACTATCTTCAGGTTTTACACGCTTACATATATACACGCAGTCCATTTAGAAAGACAGAGGCGTCACAGTGTGATTACTTTAGGTGTAGTTGTGTTTTTTCCTGTGTAATAATATTCAACATTGCTGTCAATTCATTTTCCAAAAATGCCTCTCTGTGCAAAATGGGTTTAAAAACATAAACAACTGTGGGATACTGTTTGGCAGGATCAGCCTGACATTATTTGTATCCCACTGTAACTTTACTGTATAAAGAGCTAACATCTCCAAAATGTCAGGAGTAGTTAGTCATTATGAGAAGTGTTTGTGAACTAAAAATCAAGAATGTGGGATGCTGTTTGCCTGTGATTTGAAGAGCCCAGCGCATGCTCCCGATACAGGGAAAACTAATTCTGCAGGGAAGACCTACCTCGGCACTTGTGCAGGTGAAGCCAAAGGGCAGATATGCTTCACCATATTTTCTAGTCTTTGGCTTAGAATGAAGTTGGTTTGGAAACATATTCAGCTATGCTTCATCTCCTGCTTTGCGTTTGTGTGGGAGCCCCGTGCTAGCAGTGTCCAAGCGTTTTGTTTTTTTCCCCCCTTTTTATACCGCGCACCCCCTGCAATGGCTCTGCCCCCCCCCCCCCCCCCCCCCCCCCCCCCCCCCAGGGGGCGGGCCCCACACTTTAGGAAGGTCTGTACTAAGAGATCAATTCAGTGTCTCCATCATTGTGAGCAAATATGTCTGATTCCTCATAGAGAATTTGCTGTACCTTACTCTGGTCATGCTCAGGCAGGTGATCTAAATCAACATTTGGTTGCCATTTTTCTTCTGCGTTGTCAGCCCTGCAATTATTTCTTCCCATTACTGTGTCTATTACTGGTTGAACTTACTGGGGTAGCGCACAGAAGGGTATCATTGTGTGGTTCTGCGAGCCTCTGTGTAGTTGGATGGATGTTTACAAGTGTACTTTCAACAATTTCCCCAGTAAATGCTTTTGGAGGTTAAAAAAACCCAAAACATCATGCCTTGTGGAATTCTGGATTGGAATTTTCCCTATTTTAGAGCCAATACTCTCAATACTGGGAGTGACTCTTCCGGGGGTGGCTTTGAGTTGATCACACAGACAAAACCTTCAGCATCACTCTTCTGAATTATCAAAGCCTCTGAAAGAAGATACACTAAGTTGGTGTTATCTATTTGATCACAGTTCCCTGCATTTATCTCTTGTATTACACTGAAGCCTAGTAATGGGCTGCTCACACCTTGTTGACTTACTAGCTTGGGAACATAAAGAGCAACTGAGGCTTATTTGCTACTTGTGATCTCATTAAGAACTTCTATCCACCCATCAAGTGGAACAGCTATCCAATGAGTTACAGTAACTTTGAGTGGGTGGTCTGAGAGTACACTTTCAAGTGGCTTAATTGTCACATTTGGCAAGGCTTTCTGCACCCAAAAATTCTCCACTATGCTTGCCTGGGTCCCACTATCCAATAACATCTAAAGTTTGACCCCATCTAGATAACAATTTACCATGCACCTACCCCCGATCAGCAGGCGAGACATCAAATCAAATCAAATCACTTTTTATTGTCACATCACATGTGCAGGCACACTGGCACAGCACATGCGAGTGAAATTCTTGTGTGCGAGCCCCACAAGCAACAGAGATGTGCAAACACAACAACACAAACGAGCAAAATACAAGAATGGCCAACCTGAAACTAATAAATATATGTACAATATATAATAGTGTATGCATTTCTGGATGTGTATACTAAATATTTTCCTACGTGTGTGTGTGTGTGTGTGTGTGTGTGTGTGTGTGTGTGTGTGTGTGTATACACATTTTTACAAATTAAATAGTAAAAAAATAAAATAAAATAATAATAATAATAATAATAATAATAATAAAATATATAAAATATACAGAGTTGAATATGTGCAAAACAAGTGGCATTTATATACAGTGTGGAGTGCATAATGTTGAAGTTCCAGTAGTGAAGCTGAGGTGTCTATGACGTGTTCAGCAGTCTGATGGCCTGATGGAAAAAGCTGTCTCTCAGTCTGCTGGTACGGGACCGGATGCTGCAGAACCTCCTTCCTGATGGAAGCAGTCTGAACAGTTTATGGCTGGGGTGACTGGAGTCCTTGATGATCCTCCCCGCTTTCCTCAGGCACCGCTTCCTGTAGATGTCTTGGAGGGAGGGAAGCTCACCTCCAATTATCCGTTCAGAGCACCGCACTACTCGCTGGAGAGCTTTGCAGTTGTAGGCGGTGCTGTTGCCATACCAGGTGGTGATGCATCCAGTGAGGATGCTCTCAATGGCACAGCGATAGAAGGTCCTGAGGATGCGGGGGCTCATGCCGAATCTTTTCAGTCTCCTGAGAAAGAAGAGGCGCTGCTGCGCCTTCTTCACTGTTTTGTTTGTGTGTACTGACCACGTAAGATCCTCAGCCAGGTGTACGCCAAGGAACCGGAAGCTGCTCACTCTCTCCACAGCAGCGCCGTTGATGGTGATGGGGGTGTGTACTTCTCTGCACCTCCGGAAGTCCACTATCAACTCCTTTGTCTTTGCGACGTTGAGGGTGAGATGGTTGTCTTGACACCAGTGGGTCAGGGCGCTGACCTCCTCCCTGTAAGCCGTCTCATCACCGTTGGTGATAAGACCCACCACTGTAGTGTCGTCCGCAAACTTCACAATGATGTTGGAGCTGTTAGTGGCTGTGCAGTCGTAGGTGTAGAGTGAGTACAGGAGAGGGCTCAGTACACACCCCTGTGGAGCACCAGTGTTCAGTGTGATGGGGGATGAGGTGATGCTGCCCAGTCTGACCACCTGGCGTCTGTCAGACAGGAAGCTAAGGATCCAGCTGCAGAGGGAGCTGCTCAGTCCTAGATCCTGCAGTTTCCTGTCCAGCTTCGAGGGAACGATGGTATTGAATGCTGAGCTGTAATCTACAAACAGCATCCTCACATACGTGTCTCTCTTCTCCAGGTGTGACAGGGCAGTGTGTAGTGTCAGGGCTATGGCATCATCAGTGGACCTGTTGTGGCAGTATGCAAACTGTAGAGGGTCCAGTGAGTCGGGTAGTGCAGAGCAGATGAAGTCCCTGACCAGCTTCTCGAAGCATTTGCTTACGATGGGGGTCAGGGCTACAGGTCGCCAGTCGTTCAATGAGGAGATGGTGGAGGATTTGGGTACAGGGACGATGGTGGCCATTTTGAAGCAGGCTGGGACTACAGACAGAGAGAGGGAAAGGTTGAAGATGTGCGTGAACACTCCAGCCAGCTGAGCCGCGCATGACCTGAGGACGCGGCCGGGAATCCCGTCCGGACCAGTAGCTTTGCGTGCGTTCACCTTCCTGAAGCACCTCCGCACATCCTCCTCAGACACAGTGTGCGCACTGACGTCATCCGCGGTGCGCACACTGTCCGGTCTCATGGTGTTCGCTGTGTCGAATCTAGCGTAGAATACGTTTAGATCCTCACACAGAGAGGCCGTGGTCTGCGGTGTGCTGGTTTTCCCTCTAAAGTCTGCGATCGTGTTTAGTCCCTGCCACATACTCCGAGGGTTGTCAAACTGTTGTTCCACCCTGTCCCTGTACTCACGTTTGGCTGCTTTGATCGTCTTCCGGAGTTGGTAATGTGCGTGTTTGTAGTCCGATGTGTTCGCGGAGGCAAAGGCGGTGTTCCGTGCCGCGCGAACATCTCCGTTAATCCAGGGTTTTTGATTTGGGAAGGATTTGACTGTTCTGGATGGGACGACATCTTCCACGCATTTCCTGATAAATCCACAGACTGAGTCTGTGTATTCATCAATGTCTCTGGCGGCCACGTGAAACATTTCCCAGTCCGCGTGATCAAAACAGTCCCGCAGCGCAGACTCCGATTGGTCCGTCCAACAGTGCACCGCCCTCCGGGTTGGAGCTTCCTGTTTCAGCTTCTGCCTGTAGGCGGGCAGGAGCAGGATGGAGCAGTGATCTGATTGGCCGAATGGGGCGCGGGGGAGGGCTTTGTACGCATCCCGGAAAGAGGTGTAACAGTGGTCGAGTTGCCGGTTTCCACGTGTGTTGAAAAGGATGTGTTGATGGAGTTTTGGTGAGACTTTCTTCAGGTTTCCCTTATTAAAGTCTCCGGATGTGATAAACGCTGCCTCTGGGTGTGCGGTTTCCTCGCTGCTGATCGCGCTGTACAGTTCCCTGAGTGCACGGTCAGTGTCGGCTTGTGGGGGAATGTAAACAGCCGTAATAATCACTGCTGTAAATTCCCTCGGTAGCCAGAATGGCCGGCACTTAATCATCAGGTACTCCAGGTCCGGTGAGCAGAAGGATTTGACCGGGTGCACGTTCGCATAATCACACCAGCTGTTGTTGATCATGAAACACACACCACCGCCTCTGCTTTTCCCAGTAAGATCCTGTGACCTGTCCGCGCGATGCACGGAGAACCCCGGTAGTTGTATTGCGGAGTCCGGTACTTTGTCCGATAGCCAGGTTTCTGTGAGGCAGATCACGCAGCAGTCCCGCATCTCTCGCTGGAATGAGATCCGTGCCCGAAGCTCGCACAGCTTGTTCTCCAGAGACTGCATATTAGCCAGTAATAAACTGGGTAACGGTGGACTGTAAGTGCGCCGTCTCAGTCGAACCAGAACGCCAGATCTTCTCCCTCTGCGTCGGCGTTTGCGGCCTCCAGGGCCAGAGAACAAAGGCGTCTCAGGTGAGATGAATGGGGGGTCTGCAAACGGAGCGTCCGTGTTGCAAAACTTGAACTCCGGAAAGTTATAAGAAAGACCGTCTTTTATGTCCAGTAAGGTTTGTCGGTCGTACACAAGGAGACAAGTGCTGCTCGTGAAAAAATAAAGGAAAAGTAAAATTAAACACAGAAGAAAGCCGTTGCTTGGGGGAGCTCGCGACGAGGCTGCCATACTCGGCGCCATCTTGAAGCATCCCCTGATCCTTGAGGCTCTTCAGTCATTTACTTCTCAGAAAGTCAAATATAAAATCAAAGAGCTCCATCTCAGTTACGTCATCACGGGGAAGATTTTCCACCTCTTCTTCTTGACATGATATTGCAAGTTTATGGAGCAATTCCGAGTTGGAGCCACTGGTCAGCTGATTAAGCTGTTGCTGGATCTCCCATTGTAGGTCGTGCCAAGTGGCCATGCCTGGATAGCTGAAGTCTGTCGCTCTGGATAGTAGTGCTGTTAAGCATAGGGACATGAATCCCACGGTTCTTAGTTGATCAGCACCTGACTACCACGGCACTAGTACCGGACAAGCGCCCAAATTTGTTTTCTCCCTAAGTTGGTGGTCAGAGGGGCAACTGGTTTCCTTTGCCAGCAACGTATAATGCTGTGATAAAGAGTAGAAACAGTACACAAGTTGAGCTTCATAACAGGAAGTTTTACTCTTCTTCTGTGCCCCAAAACACTACTCAATACCAACAGCGCACTATGCACCCTCTGGCGCCCGAAAGTTCAATAGCATTTTAATACCTAAAACTGCCATAATCCGACAATAATGTTTAAATGACAGGTTACCAAATACAAATGTAACAAAAAAAACCTTTAGGCTTGACTCTCTTTCTCTTTTTATTTTCAATATTATATTTTAACAGATGGCTATTTTCAACTCTCTAAATTTATATTACTTCAGAAGTCAGATGTTGAAACTCTGGAGTGATGTCAGGTATATGCATTAGTGGGTTGCAGTAGGAAAGTTGGAAAAAGAAGGAAAAACAGGATTTATTTTTGCTTCTTTGGCAGGTAGAGCTATTTGGGTATCACAAGCAATACAGCATAACATTTGTTGTTTGTGCTTCGCTGCAGCACGTCTGTGGACTCGGCATATGGTTATTCAGCAAGTTATAGTTTTACTGCTGTTTACATTCACTGCCAGCATTATAGATTGTTAACCTCCTGGTGGAGGAGTTGCTCAAACTTTCCAAATGAAAAATCCAGGTTAAGGGGGTGTTCCAGATAAAAATTCCAACTGGGAACTCAAAAATTCTGTCAATACATTTTGTCTTCCCTTCTGTAGTCTCTGTTTTTTCTGTCTCTCTATGCTTTGTTTGTGTTTCCTATGTTATGTTTTAATCTCTGCTTCTTTTTCATTTCTCTTTCAAATCCTGTGATACATTTGTTCTCCTGGGACTTAAACTAGCTATCCCATTAAGAATTAAAAAGAAATAAACACACACACACACACACACACTTGTTTGTGATGCTGAATATAATTCTAGTGTTTGTAGAACATCTTTATAATTTGTGAGTTGGACTGTGGGTAGCAGGTTGTTTTTTTGAAGCACAACATATATCAGATCTTTGTTTTTTGGTGTTTTGTTTGTTTGTTTTTTGTCCCCTGGATTTTGTAGAACAGATCAGTGTTTCATTTAATGTGACTTTGATGTCTTTACAAATCCATACAGTGATTGCTCAAGTGTTGCTACCTAGATAGGAAAGCTCAGTTTCAAAGAGAAGAATGACAACAATCAAGTAAAGCGTTAAAGTTTTGATTTAGTGACCTTTCCTGTCAAAACTGCACAGCTGCAGGATGGATTTAACCCTTTCACACATAGTGGTCACTGCAGTGGACAGCAATTCAAAGGCTTTTTTTTGTATTTGTGTTAGTGTTGATGGTATACTTGCAAATAAACCACTACATTGGACACTGATGTGTCACTCCATATACATCAGTTGTCCACCTAAGTGGACATATAAAAAGGTCTTTGAAAATTATATGTTAAAAAAAATATTCATCATATTGTACTGAAATACGAGGAATAGTAACAAATTAAAAACACAACAAGAAAAGATTGGCTTGTCAGCTGATGAGCCTCTCAATCTCAGATGTCTTTCAAAAAGTCCTGTCCAGGGGTGTCCTTCCAAAGTGGAGGCCAGGTGGCTTTGATGCTGGGTCTGTCCTTCAGATTTTTATGGTATTCTGACAGTTTGGGGTAACGTTTCTCACTTAGCCTGCAGGAGAGATCAAAATCAGGGTGAGTTCACTGCTGTTTATTATTGCATTCATTCATCTTGCCAAGCAGCTAAACGTCAGCCTTAGTAAAATAGCTTACTTACCCCATGCGGAAGAGAAGAGCAACGGATGGATAAACAATCACATCAGCCATTGAAAAGCTCTTTCCCGCCAGGAAACCACCTGGTGTCTAAGAGAAAAAAAATAAAGCGCTGTGAGGGGAAAACAGTGCAGAACTCAGATTCTAAATATTCCACAGTGTGTCTTTACATTTAAACATAAGTAAAATTTTTAGGTAAGATTTTTACACAAACAGTGTTAGCGTATATATTGACTGTTTAAATTTGGTACAGATAGTCTGCCTGGCTTTGTCCAAATATCATCCAAACATGTCCTGCTGCTTTGTTTTTTAACTTTTGGTGTTTTTCTAACCTTAACCCAGTTTTCTTAAGAGGCTTTAGAATCTGCCAGATTGTAGGAAGGTTTTTCCTGTGACTCGCCTGGTTAAAGAAAAGAGTTGCATCTCTGTAACACAGTGCAATAGGCTGTTTGGGTGTAAAGTACGTGATTTTACCTCCTCCTGCAAAGATTATGTTTGTGTCAAAACATAAACTTTCCTCAGAAAAAAATTCCCAGACTGTTTCTCCCACTACAAAGCAGTTGGAGCACAAAGCCAGAGCAACACAGCTATGTAGGTATAAGTTTTGTGCACTGGATGCTTGTAGCAGTAGAGTGAAAGTGCGTGCAGGTCATTCACATACCTTCTGCAGGTGTCCCTCCCACATCTGCACCTCGCCAGTCAGCGTCTCCTTGAGTCTCTTAAAGGCAGATTCCTGCCTCTCATTCTCCGGGACCCTCCGGTTGTACATAAAAACATCCGCTGCAAAATATCAGAACAGACATTTCATGAATATATCCACTGTCTGAGGATTTAAAGCTTTGAGAAAAAAGAAAGTTTCCACACACTGCACAGCATCCACTTCCATATTTTGTATTTTTGGTATGTCTGTGCATTGCTGTGTAACATCAGGCTGTAGGCTGTAAATGCTTGCTTTGATAAACGGAGATTAACATCCTGTTGTGAGGGCTACTCCCAAGGAAATAGTGCATTATGCCAGAGCCTAATTATGTGAACACACAACTTATTTTGGGTGGCATGTTTTTTGAACAACGCTGACCTCGGGAAGAGCAGGGGAACCAACTCTGAGGAGGTTTGCTGAACGCATGAAGTATCAGTGGTTTAAAGGTGACAGGTTCGTGCGTGATGTTGCCAATCATTGACTCAAAATCCCAAAAGGCAGATCTTTTAATGGCAACAACAACAGATAAGTCATGTAGAGAGTGAGCATGTCCCACTAAAACCTCACTAAATGTAATTTGGGGGATCGGACGTGAAAGTGCAGGAACTCAACAGTTATGTCTTTGTGGTTCAAAACCAGAGAGAAGATTTAAGCTAACATACCCATTTTCTGGTGAAGCGTGTTACCCTCAAAGGTACGCTGGAGCACCAGGGCTTTCTCGCTGGAGTTCACAGGGATCAGTTTGGTTCCCTGGGACATGTACTCACACTGTTGGTCGAGACAGGAAAACAGTAAGTGTTATAAAGAGCAGCAAAAAGCTCTGGTTTCTTTTACTCTGCAGTGTAGGGTGCATGTCCAAACAATCATGGTAAACCTAGTAATCCCTCAACTTGACCTCCAACAACCTATCTCCTTGACAACAAGGCAGTACCTTGCTCGAGTTCTCACCTCCAGGAAGAAGCATGCACCGTAGGACTCGTTGATGATTTTGTCCCCACATTTGAAGGCAGGAAGCTTTAAGACAAAGTGGAAAAAATATGAATAGGTTCAAGTTCAAGCATTCAAAGTCCAGATTGAAACCTGTGATGCAAGCCTACCTGTCCCCTGGGGTTTACATCCATGACTTCCTTTGACTTGTGCTCTCCTTTCTCGAAGGAGAGCAGTTTTTGGTTGTATCCCTGCAGTTTCTTCTCCTCCAGAGCGATCATTACCCGCCAGCAGGGAGGAGAGCCGGAGCCCCACCAGAGAGTCATGTCCTTGGCCATGGTTTCAGAGTGAACAGCTTAGTATGGCAGCTGAAATTACTGAAGGTTAGAGATAAGAAGACTGAAGCCACAACGACTGAAACAGTCTCGTTTTATAGCAAAACTCCAGCCCTCCACATCCGGATTGGTGGATTTAGGTACCGTCCCATTTTGGTCTTCTGACAAGAGATCTCTTACCCTCTTACATCACAACCCCACAGTTTATATGACATGATAATGAAAGTCAGAGATTTCTGCAGCAGCACAGTTAAATTTATTGACTGTGATTTAATCTAAAGCTGCTCGTATTCACAGGTGTGCAAAACTGTCATTTTTATGTTGAAAAGCGTTTGGAAATGCAAACAAAACAATTCACCTTCAGATCAAATCAAGTGCACAGAGTAAAGTGACACTGGGCGCTTTGCTGCCGTGCTCCCGTGCAGTTCGTTCAGATGTCATCATTCCTGCACGTTACTTGTGTGTGCTTCATTAATACGGTTGCATGTCAACAGTCACAACCTTGGTATCCATCTAATGTGCATATGTTAAACCCTTAAAGATCGTTCTTCATGCATTCATATATTCTTACAAGTAATGCTGTTGATTTGTTGAAACTCACGGTGACTTAGCACTTTGTTTTCACCCCCTGTACACACATGCACACAATGCACACACGATTCTGGCACGTCTCTCACGTCCATCAATGGCATTAGTTCTGAATGTGTCTAATATCAACTATTTTATGTATCTTTGAACTTGAAATACAAATTTCATTTAGCACTAAAATATACACAATATAATACTAGTTGCTTTGTGCTTCATTCTGTAAGCCTTTGAATTCTTGTCAAAGTGCACTTGAACAATTGCCAATGTCACATAGCGGTGAAATAAGCTACAGTGGACACATTTGCTGCGATCACTATCTCTGCTCTTCTGGGTCCATTTCAGTGGACTGTTTCCTGAGTGAATGATTGCTAGAGGAAAGGCAAAACTCGTGGTTTTTACTGAAGTCCCTTTGTCCAAGTAACACACACACACACAGCTGCAGCCCTGCAATATTATTACATGCAAGTTTCAACAGTAATAGGCTGCATCGGGATTTCTCTACACCTAAAAGGAAAGAAAAGGCATATGCCGAGAATTTAATTCGAAAATGTGCTTTCCTGTGTTTCCATTAATTCAGTATTTTCATTTTGCAGACGTAGCATGACACACTCCTTTTTTGAGCAAGCGTATATTCAGACGGACCATGCAGCAATGTTTCAAACAAGTCAGAATTGTTGTGGGTTCCCAACACACACACTCAGAAACAATTGTGCTTTTTGGTCTTTGTACTCTCCTTGTTCCTGTTGGTCACCTCCATACTCCATTCAGCCTGTTTTAAACTGCTGCCAGCTCTCCTTCTCATTGTAAGCCCGCTTCCGTCTGGTGTGCTACTGAATAAATAATGGAGGCAGGTTAGACAATGTGTAACAGGTGTCTCACACAGCCTCTATCCCATAGCCTTGCAGCCTGAATCACCTGCTCTCTCCCTCTTCAAACAGCTGAGCCAAAAAACACACCCCACCGAAAGACAACCAAATGGGCCTATGAGGTTTTAAACTGTGATCACAGCAAACTTGGTGGACAGATTTGGACACCTCATCCAAATAATATTGCAAATGCATTTTCAAACTGAGCTTTCACTGATCCTTAATAAGGAGAATGTGCATTTAACATAGCAGTGAAAATTCACAAATGACATAAAAAGGATTAATGCAAAGTGCCTCATGTATGCAACCTCATGCTGTCACGGGCCATTTGAGTTACCTTTGTGCAGAGAAAAGTGGTTGCACCACACCCAATAGATAAAGGACTCTTTTGATATGATGACCTTTCATTGCGCTTTATTTGTTTAAGCTTGTAAATGCTATAAAAAGGAATTTTACTATAAAGTTAGGCTATTCAAGCTTTTCTGCTGAAGCAAGCCTGTTTATATTTTAGCAGCACAACACCACTGAAATTATCGTAGCTTTAGTAACAATAACTTCAACAATCACTAGAGGGTTTTATTGATTTTTTTTGATCAGCTGAAGGCATAATAGTGTTATTGCACATGAATGCCTAAAATGTAGGCATTAATATGCATTCATATCAAAAGAGTGGGTGAGAAAAGAAATTACTATGACTTCTACTGCAAAATGAATGCAAAAGCAGTTTCTGCACCACTGCAATGTAAGCAAAGGCCTGGCCACCCCAACAAAAAATCTGATGGCTTTGCCACTGCTCTGATTGTGACACGGCAGCATAATTATAGAAATGTTTTCGTAAACATGATTGTGCGATGTTTTCAGAGAAAACAAAGCAAAAAGTTTAATTTAAAGTTTCTGTTTGGTGATCTCTCCTGTCAAGACTACGCAGCACTAATGTGAGTGGTACCTCGTTAAAAATAGCATCAAAACTTTAAATTTACATTGACGGGCCAGGTTTGACGCCAAAGGTCAAATTTTATTGGTGGAAATTTAACTTGAAAATAATGAAGCAAACAAAAATAAAACTTAGTTTTTATTGCTTTTACTCACAGCACAACAGAAATAAGATGGCATGTTCAGTAACAAATGTTCAAATATCCACTGCAGAGCAGCACAGGGTAACAAATTAAAAATGCAACAGGAAAAATGTGCTCGCCAGCTGATGGGTTTCTCAGTCTCAGATATCTTTTAAAAGTTCCTGTCCTGGGGTCTCCTTCCAAGTAGGAGGCCAGGTGGCTTTGACGCTTGGTCTGCCCTGCAGCTTTTTGTAGTATTCTGCCAGTTTGGGGTATTTATCCTCGCTTAGCCTGCAAGAAAGACGAAAGTTGGTGTGAGTTTGTTGCTGTTTGTTATTCAATCCAGGCAGCTACAAGTCAGTTTTGCAAATTTAGCTTACTTACCCCATGCGTAAGAGAAGAGCAACACTTGGAAAAACAATCACATCAGCCATGGAGAAGTTCTCCCCTGCCAGGAAACCGCCTGGTGTCTTAAAAAAGAAGACAAAGAAAAAAAGATTTTGGATGGAAGCTAAAAAAATCTTTTAAATAGTTGGTGAAACTTGGCTTACTAATTCTTCTACATATATTGTCTCCTTAACAGCAGCTGCTGAGCATATCTCAACAAAAGACTTCAGACAATCAGCTCGTCATCATCCAAGTACTGTGCATTGGCCAACTGTCAACATTCGGTACTTGTTTTTTTGACTTGCCTCTATTTCCTCTTGAGGCAGTCTGGCCACTATTGTAAATAGGAAGGTTTTGCCAATGACTTGCTTAGTTAAATAAACATTACACTGACTTCCTGCACAATCTTGTACTGTGAGTTGGTGTTTTCAGGAACGTAAACATCAAATGTTCAACATCAATTGATATCTCTGTGAACAGATGTTTTGGACATTTTTTTCCCCTTTAAATCATTATAATGAGTCAAAATACCGAGGGGATAAAAAGAAAAGAAAATAGACAAAGTGCTTTTACACGGTAGCACCCATTACATCCAACAGCTTATAACTTCCTGCTAGGGTTATTGCCTGTTTCTGCAGCTTTGTAGCTGTCGTGCTCTGGGTGCTTGTGAGTGCATGCGCATCATACCTTCTTCAGGTGTCCCTCCCACATCTGCAGCTCAGTAGTCAGCGTCTCCTTGAGTCTCTTAAAGGCAGATTCGTGCCTCTCATTCTCCGGGACCCTCCGGTTGTACATAAAAACATCCGCTGCAAAATATCAGAACAGACAATTACTGTCTAACATCAGGCTGAAGACTATAAAAAGGTACCCAAATAACATCTATAGCAGCTTATTTAAAAATGAGTGATCATGTTAAGCAAATGTTCATTTTGGTTACATGGGATTTTCTGGTGTCATTTCTACACTGTCTCAGGAATTTACTTGCAAGGCTAATTTGAGCAGAGATTAACATCCCAGCATGTTGTGAGGGTTACTCCCCAGAGAAATAATGCATTATGTAACACTCTTAAGTGAAGGCACAGCTCTTTTGTGTGTTGCATGTGTTTTGAACACCTCGGACCACGTCGGTGAAAGTTGATGTCAAAGCCTCTGAGGAGGTTTGCTGAAGACATGAAGTCTCAGCGGGTTAAAGGTTGCAGGTTTGTGCGTGATGTTGCCAAGCATTGTTTAAAATCCCAAAAGGCAAATCTCTGAATGGCAACAACAACAGCTAAGTTATACAGAAAGAACTTTATAAGATTTTCTTTATAAACTCTGTAAATCCCCTGGTTTCAGTGTCCACATCAGCATACAGGGATATCGAGCTCAACAGGTATGTTCAGAAGGCCATGACAGAGTTAACGTACCCATTTTCTGGTGAAGTGTGTTGCCCTCAAACACACGCTGCATTATTAAAGCTATCAAAGCGCAATTGTTGTCGGAGCCGGCGCAGTCAGGAATCAGCTTGGTTCCCTGGGACTTGAACTTGGACTGAAAACAACACATGAAAGCACACGGAAACACATGAAACGAGCAACTGTTCTGAGGTGCAGTGCACCCTGCGGTGTAGGGTGTCTGCTTATACAAAGCATTGCAGAGCATGCAATCACCAGTCGCCCTCCAACTTAACAACTCCTCAGTGACATGAAATTTTAAGTAAGGTTCTCACCTCCAGGAAGAAGCATGCACCGTACGACTCATTGATCACTATGTCCCCAAATTTGAAGGCAGGAAGCTTTAAGATAAAGTAGAATGAATGTTATTAATATATACTTCAAAATTAGGCATTATTATTTGTAATTGCACAGTGAATATAAAGTACTTCAGGAGGTGGGGGTTTGAGTGCAGTTTAAAGGTATGAATGTGATGCAAGCCTACCTGTCCCCTGGGGTTTACATCCATGACTTCCTTCGACTTGTGCTCTCCTTTCTCGAAGGAGAGCAGTTTTTGGTTGTATCCCTGCAGGTTCTTCTCCTCCAGAGCAATCAGCACCCTCCAGCAGGGGGGAGAGCCGGAGCCCCACCACAGAGTCATGTCCTTGGCCATGGTTTCAGAGGTTAACCTGGGAGCTGAAGTTAAAGGGAGGTTAAAGATGAGAAGACTGAAGCTAGAGCAGGTAAAGAGCCTCATTATATAGCAAAACTCCAGCCCTCAACATCCGGATTGGTGGCTTTAAGTCCCGTCCCATTTTGATGCTCTGACAAGAGATTTCTCACAGATAGCGGGGTGTGAATTATTTTTTGAGCGAGATCACGCACCTGCATTTTACCTGACATGCTGCTGTCGGAACATTTTTGTAGCAGCACAGTTTGAAACATTTTGTTTGATAAAGATTGTTGTATTCACAGCTATTGCAAAACCGCACCAATATTCTGAATTTCAGTGAATAATAATGTTTATAACGTTAAAATCAGGTGTAGAAACTAAAGTGAAAGTGAAAGTCTCTGTGGGGTTTATCAGAACCCAACTTTATTCCTGTGGGCTTTATTATTACGGTTGCATGTCAACAATCACAGCTATAGTTGACATCCATCTGTTATACGTATGTTAAAAACTGTTATCATCCTTGTTCGTGCTTTATAGATTCTTGCAGTGTTGTTGCTGATATTTTGAAACTCACAGTGACTCAGCAGTCGTGTATTTACAACTTCACACGCAGGCACTTACGCAACACTGGCACAGTTTTCACGTCTCTCTGTCTGATACCCCTGATTTTAATGCATTCTTTCATTTGACATCCACATTTCTAGCTTCACCAAATCCCTGCTTCTGTTTTTATTTTCTTCTTTTGTGCTTCTTTCTCATGTTAGTGTGCACTTGGCAGCATGGACTTCTGCATGAACAGCGGTGAAGAGAACTGCATGTTTGCTGCGATCGCTGTCTCTGTTATCTTGGGCTGTTTTTCAAAGAAGAGCTTGCTGTGGGATAAACTTCTGCAAGATTTCCCCATACATGTCAGAATAAGAAGCACGTTTTTCTTCTTGCCTTTGACTGATACATACATACACATATATTGTGTTTGTGCATTACTTTCAGTGTTTTCATTTTGCTTAGTTGGCATGATGTAAGCATTTTTTGCTGACTACAGCAACAGTTTGTTTCTGATGTTTTTATCAGGTCCACTGATAACCTGGCAACCTGGTTGCATGCCACACGCATTACTTGTCCATTAGTGGAATTTTATATCCGTTCTTTTGTTTTCTTTGTCACACAAGGCTCCCATTGAAAATAGAGGAACTCCTTAGTGTACCACCTTATATGAATAAAGGTTAACTGAGAGGCTAAAGAGAGGGCAAAGTCACTAGGTGGAAGTATTTTCTGATCGACTGTACATGTGAACATTTCAAATTCATGTGTATGCGCTCTCCTACTCGGCAGAGGCTTTCGGGCAGGTTTGTGCAGCTCCATGATAGTTACTTTAACCTTTCCAAGCAAGTACAAAACCAGGTGAAGCTCCAAGAACTGAGTACCTGACTCAACTCAATTCAACAGGTACAGCAGAGGCACGTACTATGAAACATGTTTAGCATAGTAGTGATATCTTGGGCCTTATCTGGCTTCATTTAACCATAACAACTGCATTCAGGATAAGCGGTCACACGCAGTGTTTACCAGCTTGGTAATCCAGCCCAGGCTTTTTCCAGCACGTTCACATGAAAGGGGCAGAGCTGGCAGCATATAACCAGTCACAAACTGCTTCCTACAGGAAGACGGGAGGTTTTTTTTGTTTTGTTTTTTACAAAGAAAATCAAAAAATATTAAGAGATTAAATGAACAATAAAGGCTATAAGCAACACAGCTGCTGCTGCTGCTGCTGGGTGTGATAGGAGAAGCACTAGTGTAGCATTGTACAGTATAGTATTAAAACATGCTGCATGAATGTGTGGAGACTTGAAAATGCCGTGGTTACGACTGGAAGGCTATCGTATACAGACTTTATTCTGCGTGACACCAGGCGAAAAACAAAACTGCTGATGTCAGAATGAGTGAAATGACGTTGGTGTGCGACAAAAAAGCAAACAAAATGCTGCAAAGCAAAAGAGAAATAAAACCTGTGTGAGCTGACATTAACTGTCCCTCTCTCATACAAGTTCCCTGATAAGAAGTTGACCAACTTTATAAAACTAAAAAGGCTGGGTTCATCCTGAAATTACCTCACTCAGCTTCTGATCATGCTTTGCAAAAAAACCCTCACGTAAAAGGGTTTTAGTGGTGCCTAGATGTGCAGGATCTGAGTTCATGTTCACAAGCATAATGAAATACGTCAACAATGCTGATTGACACAAGTTTATTTTTAACTGAAGTGACAATGGCCAAAATACAGTACACTCAGTGGGTATACATGAGGCTGTGAATTTAACGTAGCAATGTAAAATCATGCAAATGATATCAAATTGAAGCATGAGGCATTGGAGTTCCCTTTGTGTACAGAAAACTAGTTCTTAGTCCTTTTTTTCTTTAGCAAAAAATGTTCTGACTCCAGTTCACTGATATAAATTTATTAAAGGTTAAAAAAAAGTGTAGATTTAATTTTTTTGACTGTTGGTTGATGCTACATGACATCTCATATTAAAAACAAACAAACAACAAAAAAAACTGCTGTTAATGGAACCTGAACTTGTATCAGTCAACAGAAACTGTTGTTCGATATACACACAAACAAAAGCTGCAATATTATTATGTGACATTCATTCACGTCTGCATGAATGTCAGATGTCTTTCAGTGTGTCTTGTCCCTCAGGGTTCTCCAGCCAATGAGGAGGCCAGCTGGCTTTGACACTGGGTCTATCCTTCAGCAGATTGTAATACTCTCCCAGTTTAGGATAACGCTTTGCAGACAGCCTACAGATCAGAGCAGAAGGTAGAATATAGAATATAAAGTTCAGTGACTACAGATCATCACTTATTATACTGATGAAACATGAAGGAGAAGCAGCTGTCATTTCTATTTCCTTCTCTGCCACTCTTACCCAAATCTGAAAAGATAAGCAACTGTAGGAAAAATGACCACATCTGCCAGTGTGAAGGACGGTCCTGCCACATGAGAGCCTGAGCCCAGCTTGGATAAAAGAAATGCAAATTACAGCACAGTTTGAATAAACCAAAGCAGGCGATGTCAGCTTGTGTTTCTGTGTGTGTGTGTGTTTGTGTGTGTGTGCGTGTGTTTGTGTGTGTGTGCCTTCACATACCTTCTGCAGGTAACCCTCCCAGAGTTTGAGTTCAGTGGTCAGAGCCTCTTTGTTTCTATTCAGAGCCGATTCATGTCTCTCACCTTCAGGAACAAACCAGTCGTAGTAGATAACCGCATCTGAAAATAAACAAAACTCAATCACATGATGCTAAAAACATTTTTTACTGTAAAGGCATCGCAGCACTATTTTTATCAAGCACTATTTTTGGTAAAAGACTACCCACTCTCCAAGAGCCCACACTGTGATTTTGAGTTCACTGTTCTTTACAATATTGATGTTGATTTTATTGGGCAGCTGTAGCTGAGGAGATAGAGCAAGTCATCTACCAACTGGAAGGTCACTGAATTTTATCCCCTGACTACTCCAGACTCCAGTTTTCTCGAGCAAAATCCTGATGATGACCACCTGATGCATCTGTATGTGCGCACAAAAGCATTTAGGTACAGGAAAAAAGTGCTTTTGTGTGACTGGGTGATGAATGAGGCTTGTAGTAAAAAGCACTCTCTGTGCTTTGTTAGTGTTATATAAGCAACACTCCATTTACTATTGTACCATTTCTTTTATCAACTCAGAGTCATTGCTAAGATAAAGTCCGGACTTCCTCAAAAGGGCCTGGAAAACCCTTTTATCACTTCCCACCTGGACGACTTTCTACTTTGGTACAGAATAACTATCTCTGTGCCACCTGCTGTAAGTCAAGAATACAGCAGTTCATCTTTTCACTGGTATTGGAAATCATGAACACGTCCCTTCATTGGTTCCCTGTCCATTTTGGAATTGACGTTAAGATTTTATTGCTAATGTTTAAGATTTTTAAGTGGACTGCGACCTTTGTATCTGTCTGAGCTGCAATCATAAAACACATTCATAAACCTGTAAGAGCTAGGATATAAATGGCTTTCAAATACATACAAAATCCACTGCTCATAAACTGTCTAAAATGTTTTGTTTTGGGTCTGGACTTATTTCAGTTACTTATCTCCATCATCATCTAACGTGATGGAACACCAGTCTAGTAAGTTTGGCAGGCTCTGAAGGGAAGAGACTGCTTCCTCAAAGTTCACCCATATCTCCTCAAGCTGCTACTGCTAAGTCAACTGTAAAACTGTGTAGGCAAAGTTTTTGTCTTACTGAGTTTCTCGTAGAATGTGAGACCCTCAAACATGCGTTGGTACATCAGAGCTTGTTCTTCTTGGCTGTCCGGGATCAGTTTGTTTCCTTGGGACTTAAACTGGCTCTGCCATTGAGGAAAGAAAAAAACGCGCACACATATGAGCTTGTTACTGTTTGTGATGTTGAATTTAGTTTTAGGGTCAGTATAATTCTTAATGAATTAGAATCCTCACCTCCAGGTAAAAACAGACTGCATAGGAGTCGTTCACAATAGTGTTTCCATGTTTGAATGTTGGAAGCTGTGGAAAAAAAATTAGAACGTGAGCAAGACAAACTATCAAAGCTGCCATTTGAATCACTTGGATACCCGAAGTTTGCTATGTTAATTGCACTGAGAGCCGCCAGTAGCAGATTGCTATGATTACATGTTGTAGTGCATCACAAAGTGCAACATATAACATATTGTAGTTTGTTTTTGCCTAAGTTAGCTGCTAAAGCTGTAGCAGGCGTGTCACCCCTCCAATCTGCAGAACAGGTCAATATACAGTACTGTCATGCTAATAACGTCTTGCTAACCTTTAGCTTCACAAAGTATTTGACCCTGTTGTAAAAAACAAAAATCCTCGTGACTTTGACAGCTTTAACTACACTCCAGGTTCTTGGTGCTAACCCGCGTGTGCTGAGCAACTTTTAATCCGTTATGCCCAAGGAGAAATCAGGTGAACAGGCCAGTATGTTAAGATCTACATTGGATAAGATTTTGTAATATACCAACAATCAGTGTTGACAGAAGGGCACTGAACTGAAACAGCTGCTCTTGGGACACAGCTAGGGTTGCCAACCGTCCCTTAAAATACGGAATCGTCCCGTATTTCGAAACAAAAGCACACGTCCCGTATTGAGCTAATAATACAGTGAGAATCAAAAGTGGCCTATAACTTTTAATGGAATTAACGCTTTGTTTGAAAACATAATTCCCAGCCCCTCTCCTGCTTTGTGACCAATGAGCTGACAGCACACTTATGACAATTCAGATTACCGCTCATCTCATTGGTCGAGGAAAGGTCGCTTGCGGAGAAAATACCGGAAGACAACAGATGACCACAACAAGAAGCATGGCCAACAGGGAAACAAACGCCGACACTGCGGTGCAAGTCTCGGACGACAGTACACCTAAAGCTGGGCAGACACTGTGCGATTTTTTCAGTCACGTTATTCAGCTCCTGCTCAAACTGCACGATTGACTCGCAGGGTTAGAAGTTGGTAGGTCACGATGCAGGTCTCACACTATACGGCCCGATGCTCTGATGCGACCTGAGTGCTCACACTGTGCCTCCATAACATGAAGGTTATAACAGAAAATCTGTCGCTCTCTCTGTCTTTCACTCACACAGACACACCACCACCATCAACTTTGCTAAATTGCTAATGAAAAACATGATCAGGCAGCTGTGAATGAGCAGCAGTGTAAATCCAACTATTTTCACGGTTGTTGTGGTCGTGATAATTTTGTGATGCCACATCGAAAAGGCTCGGATGAGCTTTCCAAAGTTCTACAAGTTGTGCCTCCATCGCTTGTGTCCAGATCACACGCTGCACAGCCGTGCTGCGCCGTCTTTTTCGCTGACATTTGTGTTTGCGCGTGAGCAGTGTGAGCGGCTGTGGTGACACCCTCACGAGCGATTGATGATCGGGAGCTGGTCGTGAGGTGTTAATCACTTCTCGTTACCCCACGTATACTACACGACGCACGATGAAGGCCAAAATCGGTCCGATCACCAAAACCGTCGCACGACTCAAAAATCGGCTCAAAATGGGCCAAAAATCGCACAGTGTGAGCCCAGCATTAGAGCAGCAATGTTTGTTCCCCCTCAGAGAAAGGGAAGAATGGGAAAAGGAAAACACCTGGCTGGAAAAAGTTAATATGGGCATGTGCAGTGAATATCAGCGCTATGTGGCCAGAAGTGTGATAATATAATTTATTTTGTGTAATAAACAACTGCAAGGATAGATAGTCATCTATTTGTTGTAATCAATACATAAAAGTAATACATAGATGAATAATGATGATGAGTTAAGATGCGTAATCATGGGAACAAGTGGGTTTACAAACAGGAGCAGCTGATTAGCATTAGAAAAGCTGAAATAATACCTCAGCTGAAGCCAATTGTACTAAATGCACTAAATGTGCACTGTTACAAGAATATTTTTCGTTCTATTGTTTTCTATTATTTTAAGTTAAGCGGGACAGAGTTCTTTTAAAGAAAGATTTACTTTTATTCTCAAAAGTTAAGCATGACAGGCTTCTGTTTAAGAAGGAGACCTGTTTTACTGTGTTAATGTTGTCATTGTGAGCTAAAAATAAACGGCTAAATGATCATTTGTTTCCCATGTGTTCATATCACAAAGAATAGAATATGCATCTACTTAAATCAACTTCAAGTCAAATGGTTAAAAAAAATAATTTCACACACAAAAAAAGAGCTAGAAAATTCACCACACTGGGAAGGGTGAAGACAACTGGGTTGCCCGGCCCTGGCCACGAGGTGTCCCTTATTTATTTTTCAGGGAGTTGGCAACCCTAGACACAGCCCACCATTGGCCAAAGGTCAACTTTCACAGCTGCCTTTCTAAAACTTAAAAAAAAACTAAGATGGGCGGGCTGAATAATGTTGTGTAACCAGCTTTACTTAGCTAGTAGAGCAACAATACATATATCATGTTGATGAGGATGAGGTTGTTGAGGTTATTATGCAAAGTGTTTTTAAGCATTAGACTTAATGATAATATTGTATGGTACATTAGCTAAGGTGTAATTTTCTTAAGGCCCTACCTGTCCCCTGGGATTTATATCTAACACTTCTTTGGACTTGTGCTCCATTTTATCGAAGGACAGCAGTTTTTGGTTGTAGCCCTGCAGGTTCTTCTCCTCCAGAGCGATCATCACCCTCCAACAGGGAGGCGATCCGGCCCCCCACAGCAGAGTCATTGCCTTAGCCATGGTTTCAGAGGGAATTCTTACAATTGAGAGTGAAGTTGTGGAGGGATGATGAAATGAAGACAGCAGCTAGAGGAGCACAGACAGATTTATAGCAAGCTACAGCCCTTCCCATTTTATTGTTACGTAAAAAGATCGGTGCCTCAACACAAGACAGATCAAACACGAGCAGCCCCCTTAGTAACAGCACTGCTGATTAACTATTAACTACATCTGTGTGGATTATGAGTCGCCATGGAGACATTGTGGCTCCCTCTTTACAACGTTGCTTCAGTTCATTGTGGTTTTCAAGCATTCATTCATGGACAGCTTTGTTTTAAAAGGCCTGCGACAGCATTTCAAGGTTGAATCCAAGTTTCTGACTGGGACTCTGCAACACATTAAGTTTTTTCTTTTTCTGTTATAGATTTGCTGTCTTGTCATCTTGTTGCTTGAACCAGATTCAGCCAGGCTTTAGCTGTTGGACAGATGGATTCATTTCACCCTAGAGGACTTTGGGATCCAGAGGAGTTCATGGTTGACTCAACATTTAACATGCTAGCTGAGGTCCTGTGGGTACAAAACAATGCTCCTCAACCGAGCTGTATAGCTGGTGTGAGGTATTTGTGCTAATATGCTGCATTTGGATTTTGCTACATGTGGCGTTGTGCATTACATCGACTGTACAATTTGGTCTTGTCTGTTTAAAGGACACTGTTCCCGAAGTCTTGTGTTTTGTTGCAGTCTCTCTGAGCATTTCCAGTCTGACCTAGGGATGAAATTACTGGGATGTCCACTGCTAAGAAGATTGTGGCGTTGTGTTAACACAGTGGGTGACCAGCACACTGCCAAAACCTTCCTTTTTATAGTGGTGCTCAAAAATATAATTAAACATTTAATTACCAACACTTGGCTGTGACTTATCCTCTCAGTTTCTATGGAAGCAGAAAGTTTGAACTTAGTTTTTCATAGGACTGCATAGAAGACTTTTTTTTCACATGACTATATAAACGGTATTTTTTTAAAGTGACAAAACCTGTAAAATATAACACAAAAGTTTAGTGAGTGTTTCACTGTGCACATTGGTGGCTAATTTCAGGTTTATAGAGCCCTCGAGTTGTTTTATTTGCAGTTCCTGATACCTCTCAAAATAGTCCTTGATCATGGTTTACATTTTAACAACCTGCTGTTTTCACGTTGCACATCCACTGGTGATATCGCTGGATGATTACAACTGATAAAGGTTATACGGGGGGGCAGATAACATTCACAACTCACGTGATCATCTCTTAATATCTGTTGAAAACTCACGATGACTTAGCATGTCATGTACATGGAAACTGTCCAATGCATGTCTCTGATGCCACCTATGTAAAAGCAACCCCAGTTTCTCTGTGATGCTTCCTCACAAAACTCAGAGTAAATGTCCACCTGAGCAGTTCCAGAATCAGTGTGGCAGTGGAAAAAAACGCAATCACTCTCCACTACTCTAGGTCTGTTGTGGCTTCCAGATGATAATCTACCACAACAAAAGCACGTGGTTTTCCTCCAACACACTCCTGCAAAGTATTATTTTCATGTTTTTAATGGGTTTGACATTATAATTAAAAAATTTCTCCATAATAAGAACTTTTGCACAAGTCTTCTTTAGCACGTCATGTTTATTTATTTATTTTTTATTGGATCAAAATGCAAGATTGCGTAACACTGAACTATGTGATTTATGCAAAGTCATGACAACACATGCTTTCCTGTACTATTGTATGACTGAGGGGATGAGCCTGGATAGCTACTATACGACTAACTTTTGTTAAAATGCAAAATCATGCAAATGGTGCACTACTGAACTATCAGCCTAAAGAAATGGTAGCACAATGGATTTGATCAACTGTTGAACAGGAAAAGCCAGTTCTAGTCACGTAGCAGAATTCCTTTACTGTGGTGTGACTGGGAGGATGAAACTGGATAACTACATGGGTTACTATTGAAGTAACCTGAACATGGTTAGATCACAGATTGTCTATTAGGGTAACAAAAGCTGCTGTGATATTACATTAAGTGTGAGGAACTCCCAGCATGAATGTGTGACTGTCTTCATTGCTTCTGCTTGAATTTGTGCAAGTCTAGCATACAGTGTTTCCCGTAAGGGTGAGACCTTCCGTCATGCATCGGTACATTAGTGCTTGTTTCTCAGAACTGAAAATATTCAACATTTTCCATGTTTTAATTCTTGCTGTTTACATCGAGGTGTAAACATGCTGCACGTGGGTGAATGCAGGGAGCTAATAGAAAGAAACTGACAGAAGAAGTCAGGCTGTCCGGCTCAACATTGTGTTCCATAAGCATCTTAAGACTTTTGTTCATTTCAGAAAAACAGAGAAAGCTTTGCACTACACAAAGAGTACTGACAGTAAGAGTGCAATGCCTGAGAACGGATCAGTCAGCAGTTTCCTATATCTGTGATGCCCGAGATGTGAAAAGAGAAGCAGACACACCAAAACGGCTTCAAATATGCGCTACAGTTTTTTATAGAAGTTCATAGATTCACAATAAATCGACAGCTGTTACAGTTTTCCTCAAATGTTAAAACACAAAAGCCAATCCTGTGACCCAAATGACCAGTAGTCTAAACACATTTACTAAATGTAGCCACCATATACCAGTACCATAAACACATGTCACATGAAGACACAATTCACAAAACACAACCCTCTGTACTCATAAATCTAAACACATTTTTCCTTGCCAAAACACATGTTGCAAAACAACTCTGCTCATATTCTCAAATGAAAGCCCATGTGATGCAAAATGCTTGCCACAGTCACCAATCTGTGAACACAGGGAACACACCTGGCGTCAGTCACTACACACAACGACTCAAAATTGAAGACACCTGTTGCTAATGATGTGACCCCACCTATGAAAGCATAGTTTGGTGAAGATGCCAAACAATCACAATGGATGAAGGCATTCGAGCGTGCGGAAGGAGAAGAGCTGCAGGCCAAAGAGGAAGAGGGGATGAGATCAGAGGAGGAAGAGGTGAAGGCCTAAGAAGAAGAGGAGTTCGGAGTAGAGGAGGAAGACAAGGAGGCCAACAAGAGAGAGGAGAAGGTCCAGGTGGGAGAAGAAGACAACCTCGCACCATCATAACAGATGATATGCGAGCAACAGTAATTGATCATGCCATTGTCCATGGCATGACAATGGCTGAAGCGGGACGAAGAGTACATCCAAACCTGAGTAGGTCCACCGTGGCCACCATTATCAAGGCATTTAGACAACACAACAGGTATAGTACGCTATTGCTTTCTTTGTCACACTACAGTTTTACAGGCCTGTGAAAGTGGTCTGTTACCTTACATGTAGTTTTACATATAAATCAGTCAATTGACAACACATGTTTCTTTCTTTAGAGCTGAAAGAATGCCACATAGAGGTGGGAGGGTTGCCATATTCACAGCGGCACAAGAAACCCTCATTGCAGATATGGTCCGTGAGAACAACTGCATTAGACTCCGAGAGATCAGAGACAAAGTCATTGCAGATAATGTAAACTTTGAGAACATTGATGCTGTCAGTGTGTCCACAATAGACCGAGTTCTCCGGCGCCAACAGATGAGGATGAAACAGGTCTACAGGGTTCCCTTTGAGCGCAACTCTGCGCGACACATAGGACAACGTTACGAGTATGTGCAAGTACGTATACATCCATGTCCACAGTACAGTTAGTGGACATACTGTGTTGCTTAGTAGCCTACATTACTTCTGGACAATACTGTGCTACCTGATTGACCGTTCTGAACACCTGTACGCTTTCCCATGTTCACAGAGGATAATGCAGTTGGACGCGATGGCCAGACCCCATGAGTACCTCTTCCTGGATGAGGCTGGCTTCAACCTCCAGAAACGAAGGCGAAGAGGCCGTAACATCATTGGCCAGAGAGCCATCACTGAGGTTCCTGGCCAACGGGGGGGTAATATTACTCTTTGTGCAGCTATGGGTACGGAGGGGCTTGTCCACCGGTATGCTGTCCTTGGGTCTTACAACACCCAACGTCTCCTCACCTTCCTAGAGGAGCTAAAAGACATCCTCCTGGACCGTCAACAACACCATCCTAGGCTAGCACATCACATGTATGTGATCATTTGGGACAACGTCCGCTTCCACAAGACACACCAAATCAGAGAGTGGTTCACCACCAACAGTGACCACTTTTTAAACGTCTGTCTGCCACCCTACTCCCCTTTCCTGAACCCTATAGAGGAGTTCTTCTCATCATGGAGATGGAAGGTGTATGACAGACAGCCATACACAAGAGAGAACCTCGTACGGGCAATGGAGCTGGCCTGTGCTGACATCCCAGTGGAGGCCTTCCAGGGATGGATTCGCCATTCCAGGGCGTTTTTCCCGCGGTGCCTAGCAAGGGACAATATAGCCTGTGATGTGGATGAGGTGATGTGGCCCAATGCAGCTCGGCGACATGATGCCGCACAGTGACTGTGTGTAATACTGTAAAATGACCGTGTAGACAATAAAAAAGACTTCACACCCTGATCATGTTTCCGAGAGTACTGTTGTGTGCGATAGATTCTGTTTTTGCATTGAGTTGTGTTACAGTAGTGTACGTACATGCAGGATGTTTTTATAGATTTATAGTCTTCATGTGAAACTCACAAATCTAAATGCCTAATCCTCTGCAGGGTTCTATGACGATCCGTTACTGTACAGTTTATAAAAATATGCATTGGCAGTTATGAACCAAAGAACCTTCTCACAAATTGAGCATTGTGTTTTCAATTGTTTTGCTGTAGTGTGTAATGCTGTGTATAGTGTTTACAGTTTTGACAGCTTCGAGCTGCTCTCTTGGTGTGGGAGTTTGAGTTTTGCAGTGGGAAGGTGTGGTTGTGTTTATGTAGCTTTAGAGAAGGGTGTTGTGTTTGGACATTGGGGGACCTGGTGGTAACGTTTGTGACATGTGTTTTAGCATTTGAGAAAAACTGTAATGAAAAAAATCATTTAAATTATTTAAGGTGATAATTTATTTTGCCACTCTTTCCTACTTCCAATATTACAGTACATTTTAAAACTAGAAACAAGCTTCAGTCTATTCTCTGAAAGCAGCAACAATAAAGCCAGGAGGTGTAAAAAGAAGCAGTGATTTCTGGAAGTGATCCTGGGCCCACGCAGTGATTTCCATGACAGAATCATGCCAGTTTTTAATGCATTGCCGCTTGAGGCAAAACATCCTATAATGATTTTTGGTCTGGGTGCTCGCACACAGAGCTTTCTCCAGATTCACTGAACCTTTTGATGACATAATGTGCTGTTTTTTAGGCTTTTTGTTCTCTCCTTCTTTTTAAGATACATGGTAACTTGTATGGAAGCACAAGAGTTACATTGTTTTAAATGTGAAAATCCTAATAAAAAAGAAATAACTCCACAAAACTAGTGAATGTTTTTGTTTCTTGGAAGGTTTTTTATTGACAGGATAGAAAAAGATGCAAAGTCATGACTTCTGCGGTGAAGTTAAACTGCTGTCAGAAAAAACGGAATACGTATGAGTTACCAAAAGCTGCAAGCAAAAAAACAAGAGCCGCTCTGTCATTATGCAGCATCATCTATGGATGAATATCAGATGTCTTTCAGTGTATCTAGCCTCTTGGGGTTCTCCAACCAATGAGGAGGCCAGCTGGCTTTGACACTGGGTCTCTCCTTCAGCAGATTGTAGTACTCTCCCAGTTTAGGATAACGCTCTGGAGACAACCTACGAATCAGAATTAAGAAGACTTTCAAGTCCCGTGTCTACAGATCATCTTTCATTTTACTGATGAGACCACGTGGAAATGCAAACAGCCTCTGCGTGCTTACCCAAACCTGAAGAGTGCGCCAACTGTTGGAAAAACGACCACGTCTGCTAGCGTGAAAGACGGTCCTGCCAGGTAAGAGCCTGAGCCCAGCTTGGAAAAAGAAAATACAGTTGGAACAAATCAAAGCAGGCCGAGTCTGTCTGAGTTTGTGTGTTCATGCACATACCTTCTGCAGGTAACTCTCCCAGAGTCTGAGTTCACTGACCAGAGCTTCTTTGTTTCTCTTCAGAGCCGATTCATGTCTCTCAGAGCTTCTTTGTTTCTCTTCAGAGCCGACTCATGTCTCTCACCTTCAGGGACAAACCAGTTGAAGGTGTAGTAGATAACAACGTCTAAAAAACAAAACATTAAAAGATGGCACATTCATCTGTTAGCAGGTTCACATGATGTGAGAATCTTTCCATTTTAAAACATAAGTTATCCAAAGAGGCATTATTTTGGAAGTTGATCCAAAGGTTTTCTGTGTAATAACTAAATTTTTTTCCTTGAAATTTCCTGAGAGACGAGGCTCAGAGGAATAATAACACTTACTGAGTTTCTCGTAGAATGTGAGACCCTCAAACATGCGCTGGTACATCAGAGCTTGTTCTGCTGGGCCATCTGGGATCAGTTTGGTTCCCTGGGATTTAAACTGGCTCTGCAAGACATTAGGAAAAGACACACATTTAACTGGTGCACATTTTGTGATGTTGCATTCAGTGTGAGTGAATATTTTGTCAAAATGACGTTCTCACCTCCAGGTAAAAACAGGCTGCATAAGATTCATTGATGACATTGTCTCCAAGTTTGAAAGTGGGAAGCTGAAAAATAAATAAAGAAATGAATAACAATAATCATAATAATGACAAGTTATAAAAGTGTGTTAGAGTCAATAAGCTGCTGTGCTGGATCAAACAGGAATCCTTAATAATAATTACAAGAACAAGTGAGATTACACACAACGTGTCACATATTCAGACACCAAACCTCACATTTCTGTGTTTTATTTAACGCTGTTCCCTAAACAAACTAAACCCAGTAACACATTTTTAAAAATGGGCCAGTCTGGCCATTCGATTAAACCTGCTCGTCAAGTTCAAACTGGTTCTTTGGCAGTACTGGAAATCATCATGGTACTTGTGGGCAGGGCGCTTCAACTCCAAGCTCTTATTCATTATTATATAACCAAGTGTGAGAAAAAAGAAAGAAAAAGTTTGAAACCCAGCTGCAAACACAAGAGCTCAGTTATCTCTACACCCATATTCACTACGTGTCAGCTCACGATAAGTGCTCGTCCAATCAGGTGCTGCAAGGCGTCTCTTGGAGCGTCTTAAAAAATAAAAATAAAAAAAAGTCTACTTGAATAACGGAATCTTTTCCGCCAGAGCAACAACCCATATTTCAATGTTAATTAATGACCGTGATGTCGTCAGGGTTATTGTGCAATGTATTATGCAAAAGGATCAGATTCAAGGATATTCGTCAGTGTTGTGTTAGTAACAAGGGCTTGTTTGCAAAATAGCTCACCCTACCTGTCCCCTGGGATTTATATCTAACACTTCTTTGAACTTGTGCTCCAGTTTTTCTAAGGAGAACAATTTTTGGTTGTATCCTTGCAGGCTCTTCTCCTCCAGAGCGATCAGCACCCTCCAACAGGGAGGAGAGCCGGTCCCCCACAGCAGAGTCATGTCCTTGGCCATGGCTTTAACTTGAGATTCACGGCGTCACGCAAAACACAACAGCACATTTGAACTTCTCTTAACAAGTGTGTCGCTGTCCAGCTTTTAAAAAAGCGCGTATTGCCACCTACTGGTTGGAGAAAGTAACTGCAATTGTCACGAATCCATTTGACTTTTTCGTAGGGTGCACTGCAGTGGTCACTTATACTTAGGAAGGTCATCCTTAGGAGACCCGGATGAACCTGCGTGGCGGCCATAATACGAGCTATACTTATTCTCTAAGGCAGGGATCTCAAACTTAACTGAGCTGTGGGCCACTGCTGGAGCTGTCACCTTGTTTGAGGGACACTTTAGTGTTCAAGTAGTACAACCCCCAAACAAACAAACAAGAAAACAATGCCAAATATTTACAAAAATGTAGTGTAGTGTTTGCTTTTCAAATTTTCAAAAATATATTTTTAAATATTGTATAACAAGACATAACTGCAGAAGTTTCTCACTCTTAACTACCTGAAGCCTTTCATTGAACCAAATAAACAAACTGGTACTCTCTATCGGGCCACACGCGTGGCAGCACTTCTGCTATAATTTTGTTTGTATTTAACAGAATAAAAATGCAGACATAAGTACACACATTAGTTTTTGACTGCTAGTGAAAACTCTTTTAGTGAAAACATTGCACTCAACAACAAACAAATCCTCCCTAACAAAAAAAGTAACTTTAGGGGCCAATTTGCATTATATTTCTTCACGTCAACATAAAAGGGGTGATGTGGGCTTAGTGGACTTTGGTGTATTAAACATTTTTTAAGCATACTGTAAAAATCATTATGTAGTTTTAATAACAATTCATTACAATGTAAGCACTCACAAAGCTACTTTGTAAGATACTATAGCTCCCTCTTAAAGTTGTCAGTAAAACCTTCTTCCCAGGATTGCTTTTTGAACTCTCTGAGCTAACAAGCTAAAATAGGCTCATGCTGAGACATGAGATGGAAAAAATTCTTAATTTTATGTATTGATTACATGTTTTAAAATAGTAATCATCATCATCAGTAAAAGAAATAATTTTATGGTTTGAAGGTTCCAAATCAAAGAAACCATTGCCTCAAGTTATTTTAAGAGAAAACCCCCAAAATTGAGTAATGATGATGTAAATTTGGTTTCTTATTTGGAAATGTTCTTTTGCAGCAAAGATCTCAGACTGTTTTTAACACTGAATGTAGTCAGCTGTATGAAGCTGCATGAAGCTGCATGAGATTTTCTCTGACAACACTAATCTGTCTGATGACAGATAAAAGATCTTCATTTGTATGATAAACTAGAAACTTTAATCTGAAATTATTTAACACTGTGTTAATGTTGCTAATGTTGTGTTAGCAGCTATAAAGTAATTGAGACTC
This sequence comes from Diplotaxodon limnothrissa, assembly GCF_057381915.1. Taxonomy (NCBI): domain Eukaryota; kingdom Metazoa; phylum Chordata; class Actinopteri; order Cichliformes; family Cichlidae; genus Diplotaxodon; species Diplotaxodon limnothrissa. The sequence goes on from NC_140616.1 coordinate 25,079,475, forward strand.
ATGCAATTCATACAAGACTAACCAGAGAGGATCATTTCACGTTGAAATATATAAAGTGATACAGGACTGAATATAACATCATTGTGTAAAAGTCCAGAGCCTCTGAGCTTCTAACATTACACAGAGCAAAGGTCACTATCATGAAGTCCTCTGAGGGAGCTGCTGGTGAAGATGGAGAGTCCTGCTTGTTCCCTGCGATGAGCTTACAGATGATGTTCCTGAAAGGACAGCTCAGCTGTGATGAAAGAAAGTTTCTCCAAACCTCTGAACCCCAGAATTCAGACCCATCCCTGTCCTGTCCTCACAGTAAATGTAGCTGTTTATAATAATGTGGGCTCAGGGGGCTCTGTGTTGCATGCCGTCACTGGTTCAAAGCAAAATAAAAAAAGAACACTTGTTATCACACTTTGTCTCTGCTTGTGTACCTTCTATATTTTGTTGTCGGTGATAAAACAATCATATTTGACAGGAGACACTCCCTGCCCCCCCCCCCCCCTCCATATTCAAATGTGGTCAACCTCTATCACAATATAATATATTTAAATATTACTAGAATGGAAAGTTATCTCAATATTTAATGTATAAGGCCAGTGAATAAAAGAATTTAAGACAGAAGAAATGTTCCCAAATTGTTTTTTGCATATTTTATATTGCCTATAACATATTGAGTTTGTAGGTTTGTGGCTCGCTTTCAGCTATACAACGTACATCATGTACAGAGGAGAGAAGGGGGTCACAGCTCCTGCGACAGATGAAATGTAGACAAAATGCTCAAAGAATTCTGAATTGAAATCATCATCATTGTCACTTTGTCTTCTGTGGTTTTCAGGCGTTTTGTGCATTCCTTCTTTTTAAGAATGTGCCAGACTGGATTTGGCCACTCGTAGTTTAACACGGCACGGTGGTTAGCACCGTTGCCGCACAGCAAGAAGGTCCTGAGCTCAATTCCAACATCAGGCCGGGGTCTTTCAAATCAAATCACTTTTATTGTCACATCACATGTGCAGGTACATTGGTACAGCACATGCGAGTGAAATTCTTGTGTGCGAGCTTCACAAGCAACAGAGTTGTGCAAAATACAATAACATAAACAGGCAAAATATACGAATGGCTAAATCTGAAACTAATAAATATATGCACAATGTATAATAGTATATGCAAAAAAAAATAAAAAAATTTCTGGATGTGTATACTAAATGTTTTTCTACGTGTGTGTGTGTATACACATATTTTACAAATTAAATAGTCAACAATAAATAAAATATATAAACTTTCTGTGTGGAGTTTGCATGTTCTCCCCGTGTTTGCGTGGGTTCCCTCCGGGTACTCCGGCTTCCTCCCACCGTCCAAAGACATTCCGCTTGTGGGGATAGGTTGATTGGATAATCCAAATTGTCACTAGGTGTGAATGTGAGAGCGAATGGTTGTCTGTCCCTGTGTGTTAGCCCTGTGACAGACTGGCGACCTGTCCAGGGTGTACCCCGCCTCTCGCCCTATGACAGCTGGGATAGGCTCCAGCACCCCCCGCGACCCTGAAAAGGATAAGCCGAAGCGAATGGATGGATGGATAGTTTATCACAGCAAGTTCAGGAAAATGTCTAAAAAGCTCAAGAAATGGATCCAACAAAGAATAAAACATGAGGTGACTTTGTATGTGTATGGATTTTTTGTTACAAATGTGCAAGTCTTGAATCAGTGCTCAAACATACAAAAGAAAAACATCTCTACAAAGCTAATGCACATTTTTTTTATTGACAAGACAAAAAAAAGATGCCAAATTGTGGAAAGGATGCATTATTGAACTATGCAAAGTCATGGAAACACAAAGCATTTGAGCTAGCTTTGAGCAGGGAAAACTAGTTCTTTACTTTACGATAGTGTGACTGAGTTATTCTGCTATTAGACAAAGCTGAACATGTATGAGTAACCAGAAACTGCTGTTAGATATACACAGAATGCATAAGGGCAACAAAAGCTGCTCTGTCATTATGCAGCATCATGTTTACATCTGTGTATGAATATCAGATGTCTTTCAGTGTATCTTGGCCCTTGGGGTTCTCCAACCAATGAGGAGGCCAGCTGGCTTTGACACTGGGTCTCTCCTTCAGCAGATTGTAGTACTCTCCCAGTTTAGGATAACGCTCTGGAGACAACCTACGAATCAGAATTAAGAAGACTTTCAAGTCCCGTGTCTACAGATCATCCTTCATTTTACTGATGAGACCACATGGAAATGCAAAAAGCCTCTGCGTGCTTACCCAAACCTGAAGAGAGTGCCAACTGTTGGAAAAACGACCACGTCTGCTAGCGTGAAAGACGGTCCTGCCAGGTAAGAGCCTGAGCCCAGCTTAAAAAAATAAAATAAAAAATACAGTTGGAACAAATCAAAGCAGGCCGAGTCTGTCTGAGTTTGTGTGTTCATGCACATACCTTCTGCAGGTAACTCTCCCAGAGTTTGAGTTCAGTGACCAGAGCTTCTTTGTTCCTCTTCAGAGCCGACTCATGTCTCTCACCTTCAGGGACATACCACTCATAGTAGATAACTGCATCTGAGAAAACACAAAACTTTATACGTAAAATATTAGCGTTACAGATGCAAAATGTTACCACTAGATGTCAGATTGCAACTGAAAACTGTTCTCGTACCCCTCCCAATTCAAGTGCATAATCGTCCCTATGGTGGCCGCTGTAGGACAAAAATACTTCAGTGAGCCGACAGAGATCATAATAATTACATTTAGACGGTTTCACATCAGAGCTACAGCACTGTTTCTAGTGCTGTTTGTGTAACAAAAGATTGTTGTGCACACTTGACTTTAACATATTCACATAATATCAGCACTTAGTGATAAATCTGGAAATTTAAAAAAAACATATGGTCAATGAAATACACTGCTCAAAAATTACAGGAACACTTTGAAAACACCTCAGTCTCAATGGGAAAAACATGCTTGATATCTACACTGATAGGGAGGAAAATGTGTCAGAAATTAAAATCACCAAGCTACAAAGGGCTGAATTCAAAGATGCCCTGAAAACCAAAGTGAAAACGACGATGTAGCAGGTTAGTCCATTTTACTGAAATGTCAAAGCAGCAACTCAAAATGGTGTGCAGAGGTGCTGAAATGGATTTAGGTCAGATGAGTGTGAGGGCAAGCTGATGTATCAATTCCTTGATCCTCCATGAACTCCCTGCATACTCTCATCATATGAGGCCGGGCACAGTTGTGCTTCTCTAGACCCTTTCCACGTCTGTTACACGTGCTCAGGGTGAACCTGCTCTCATCTGTGAAAAGCACAGAGCACCAGTGATGAACCTGCCAATTCTGCTAGTCTATGGCAAAAGCAAATCTGGCTCCATGGCGTCAGGCAGTGAGGACAGGGGCCACCCTCATGAAGTCAGTTTCTGATTGTTTAGTCAGACATTCATGCCAGTGTCCTGCTGGAGGTCATATTCAAGTTCTGGCAGTGTTTGCCCTGTTCCTTCTTGCACAAAGGAGCAGATACTGGTCCTGTTGATGGGTTAAGGACCATCTACAGCCTTGTACAGGCCTCCTACAGCAACTTCCTGTCTCCTGGAATCTCCTCCATGCTCTTGAGATTGTGCTAGGAGACACAGCAAACCTTCTGTCAATGTTTTGCATTGATGTGCTATCCTGGAGGAGTTGGGCTACCTCTAGGGTCCAGGTATCAGCTCATACTAGCAGTAGTGATAATGACCCCAGCGAAATGCAAAACTAGTGAAAAAAAAACCAGTGAACAGTTAAATTCATCAACAGCAAAGCAGCTGAAACTGATTTAAAAAAAACCTCTGCTACTAAACTGACCAGATCAATATCCTACAAGTGTAACTGACTTTATGCAATACTCTGATTAAAAATGGTTCCTTTAAAATTTGAGATATGCATTTTGCAGCATTCCTAAGTTCCTTGAGAGAATTGAGGCTCAAAGGAATAATTAATAAAAGGAGAAATCAGGATTTGAAAATACAGATAACACTTACTGAGTTTCTCGTAGAATGTGAGACCCTCAAACATGCGCTGGTACATCAGAGCTTGTTCTGCTGGGCCATCTGGGATCAGTTTGGTTCCCTGGGATTTAAACTGGCTCTGCAAGACATTAGGAAAAGACACACATTTAACTGGGGCACATTTTGTGATGTTGCATTCAGTGTGAGTGAATATTTTGTCAAAATGACGTTCTCACCTCCAGGTAAAAACAGGCTGCGTAAGATTCATTGATGACATTGTCTCCATGTTTGAAAGTGGGAAGCTGAAAAAGAAATTATAATAGTGTCAGCAAGAAAACTGTCATTAGGTACTGTATAACAGGTTTTAATGCTAAGGCTACTGGGTGTTAATTAGGTTAACCGTTTGTATATCAAACAAATACAATTAAAAAAAATTGATTACTTATTTTAACAGAACTTTACTGGGATAAAATAACACTCTGCAGTGTTTCCCGTATTTATGGTTAAAGGCCAGTTTCCAGTCTGAGATTTGGAAAGTGTAAAGATGTAAATTAAACTGCTTATTTTACTACACTTAGTCAGCTGCAGGTTATATTCAAGAGCCCATATTCAACGATACAACCCCTCATTTCTACATTTTATTTAACACTGTCCTGCTTTTGTGCTGTTCCCTAATAAATTCAATAAGACGCATTTAAAGTCTGATGGAAATGTGCTAGTATATGCTAGTCAAGTTCAAACTGGTTATCTTAAAGCTTTAATATGCATTTAAACATTTTAAACTAGTCGGTTTTTATGATAAATGAAGACAGCTACACGGTGCATTTCTCGCCTCAGATGCTTTCATAAACACATTTCCGTTAACTTTTCTCTAACGTAAACGAGCCGCCATGTTGGTGCAGTTCGGCTTCAAACTCGCGTGCTCATTTCTACACGTGTCAGCTCACGAGAAATGTTCGTCCAATCAGGTGCAGCAGGGCGTGTCCTGAAGTGTTTTCCTGCACATCTTTATCCGTTAACCGTCCTGCAGCACAAAAGCGCCGATATCAGCGTTTATAACCGTGACGTTAACGTGAGATTGTTATATAATATTATGGCGCAAAGTCAAGTGTTGTGTCAGTTATAAGGGGTGGTGTGCTAAAAGCTCCTCCCTACCTGTCCCCTGGGGTTTATATCTAACACTTCTTGGGACTTGTGCTCCATTTTCTCGAAGGACAGCAGTTTTTGGTTGTAGCCCTGCAGGCTCTTCTCCTCCAGAGCGATCATCACCCTCCAACAGGGAGGAGAGCCGGTCCCCCACAGCAGAGTCATGTCCTTGGCCATGGCTTTAACTTGAGATTCACAGTTTGGACGGTCACTGAACTGGACGCACAAAGCAACAGCGGATAAGAAAAATACCCAGTTACTTTTCTTATGGTTTGTAGGAGGGGATGTCAAGCTTTTATAAGAGCGTGATTGCCATCTACTGGCTGGAAGACAAAACTACAACTCTATCATCATCTTTCATTTGCCTTCTTCATATTTTTGATAGTCACCACTGAATGATTTGTTGAAATAATAATAATAATAATAATAAAATAGGTTTGTTTGTACCTTCTGCACTTTGTGTAGTCGATGACAAGATGGTAGTCACATTGTACACTTCCTCCCCCAAATATTCACATATGCTCTGCCTCTATCCCAATACAATATAGTATTATATAGTATTTTAGCATAATTAGAAAGGTGACTGACCTGAAATAAACAAGCTGTTTTTATGAAAAATAACTGATGGAAGCTGTGTCAACATTTAATGCTATAAAACTTAATTCTGTTCCCGAACATTACTTTAAGTCATTTTATTTGTAAGCAAATATATAAACAACAAGCATCAGCCCCGGTGATGTAAAACAAAAATTTAAGTTGGTTTTGAAGACAATGGTCAGGTCCTGATGTGAAGCAGCAAGCAGGTCCAAAGTTCAGTGGCAGCTACAGCAAAGGCCCGATCTCAGGTATATGCAGAAGCATCTGGTCAGAGGACCTCAGTGATATTTTGGGAGAGTGTGTAGTTAAAAGATCAAGAAGGTTGAGATGATGATGTATTCGATGACTCAGAAACAATAAATAGTCATAAAAAATTTTAAATCACCTCTTAAACACATCAAAAAAGCCAAAGCAATGGGACTATGGTCTTATGTGGCCATAGCCTATTTTAGTAGTCAACCCTGGATAAAATACAAACATGAAATACTTTCTCAAAGCCAGCAAAAAAGAGAAAGGGCTTAGCATTTGTAAGGAACCTCAGTTTGAAGAAACTAGCTCTGATTTGTTTATCAACAGCTTTATTAACAGCTTTTATTTGTTTATCAAACTTGAAGCTTCCACCTTTAGAGGAGGGTCAGGAGGCCCGAATACTACCACTTGTGTTTTTTGCTCATTCAGGTTTCAAAATGATTATTTATTTAATTTTGAGAGGGAGATAGATCAATGAGTCATCAGCATAACAGTGAAATGAAATTTCATATTCTTTGAAAATTGATCTTAATGAGAGAATATAAAGGGAATTAAGTCATCCTAGAAATGACCCTTCCAGGACCCTACGTGTCAGTGAAGGAGGTGACGATGAAAACCACCCAACGTCATGGAAAGATTTCTCCTCAAACTACAAAAAGGTCATATTGCCACCCACTACATGGGACAAGGACCCATGACTAAAGTGCTGTATCAAAGCTTTACCTCTTATAACGTGATTTGCTGCTGCTGTGGTCAAGTTTTAAGAATAAAAAAATTAATAAAAAGAAAATCTCGCGAAAAATTAAGTTTACAATAAGCAAGCTGTTAAAATAAAAAAAACGGCCATAAAACGAGCTGTTCTAATCCCTCAACATGTTTGTGCTCTCTGCTCGTATTACCTTCATATTAAATCATTTTTTGGATTTTTTTCTTTTTTTTTTTGCCTGTCCCGTTTGGATCTTTAGCCATCAGAATTGTTTTCTGAAGGCCAAGAAAGATGCCAAGTGGATTTACTTTACCAAGTGGATCATCATGGCCTTGCCATATTGGTCCATTTGATTGACCTTTATTATAATTATGTATTTATTTGATTTGATTTTAGGTTGTTACAGACGGGACAGACATGACTGGGGGATAGGACAGGGAGAAAGAATGAAAGAAAGAGAGGGAGAGGAAGAAAAAACAGGGGAGAAGAGATGGTGAGAAAGGGAGGAAGAAGAAAAAAAAGAAAAGCAAACAAAACACCTGGATCACCTGTATGGAGATAATTTAAAAAAAACAGAAGAGAAAACAAACAAAAAAGAGCAACATAACAAATACAACACCATCGCAATAAACTAGCTAACAGTAGATACTAAATATTAATTATTGTGCAGCACGTAAGATCGACAGCACACAGTGTGCTTTGAGGTAGGAGCCAAAAAGGGTGTAGTTTGTGTGTGTGAGCACCCGTGTGTACACCTGTGACCATGAGCGCGCTTGTATTCAAAAGGTTCCTTCATGTGATGATCTGCTAGAGGGTGTGGGGAGCCATAGCCCCGTCCTCCAGGGCATGAAGAGACATCCAGACATCCAGAGACCCTCAGAGCACGAGAGACCAAGGAAGACCAACGGAGGGAAAAGAGCTGAGGAGAGCCCCAGATGAGGGGTCACTCAACAGCCGCGGAGCAGAAGCCAGGGGGGGTTGCAGTGACGGCAGCCAGCTGTGCCAGAGTGACCGAGCCCCAGGCCCAGAGGCCGAGGGCACCCCACTCCCCGAAGGGGCCCAAGCTAGCCCCAGGCTCCAGGCCCCGACAAGCAGCCACCAGGAGTGAGCTGGTGAGTACCTGAACGCCCATCCCCGGACACCAAGAACCACCAATGCATTGATGTCTGAGGGCATCTGCCACTGGCAGGGGGAGTGGTGGGGGAATGCCTCCCCTGCACCCTGGTGACACACTTTCACCCCAAGGCCCTGCATGCGTGGGTCATTGTGGTGGAGCGGGAAGAGGGAGGCAGCTAGAGATGGGGAGGGAAGGAAGGGAGGGGCAAGTGGCAAGTGGTTTTAGCCATCCAGAGATAAATTGAAGCCTGTTGGCTAAGAAGTAGTGCTGAAAGTTAGGTAGATCTAATCCTCCTTTATCCTTGGTCTTTTGTAGTGTTTTTAAGCTTATACGTGGGGGTTTATCTTTCCAAAGGAATTTAGACATATATGAATCTAGAGATCTGAACCAATCTTGTGGCGGTTTCGTTGGGATCATTGAGAATAAATAATTTATTTTTGGTAAGACCATCATTTTTATAGCGGCAACCCTTCCCATGAGTGATATGGGTAAACATTTCCATCTAGCCAGATCACCTTCTACTTTCTTTAAAAGTGGGATATGGTTTAATTTAGTTAGATCTGCAAGCTTGGGAGAAACATTAATACCTAAATATTTTATATTTCCAGATTGCAGGGGAGTAGAAGAATAATTATGGAAGCAGCAATTAATCGGAAGGACTGTAGATTTTAACCAGTTAATTGAGTAATCTGATATTCTTGCAAAAGGGTTTATCAATGCAATTACCCCAGAGGGATTGGTTTGTGAGTTTTGGAGAAAAAGTAACATGTTCTTGCATTTTTTTGATTTTTAAAGAATTTAGTTTAACATTGCACTCAACAACAAACAAATCCTCCCTAACAAAAAAAGTAACTTCAATGCCAATTTGCATTATATTTCTTCATGTCAACATAGAAGCGGTGATGTGGGCTTAGTGGACTTTTTAATAACAATTCATTACAATGTAAGCACTTACAAAGCTACTTTGTAAGATACCATAGCTCCCTCTTAAAGTTGTCAGTAAAACCTTCTTCCCAGGATTGCTTTTTTGTAACTCTCTCAGCTAACAAGCTAAAATAGGTTCATGCTGAGACATGAGATGGAAAAATTCCTTAATTTTATGTATTGATTACATGTTTTAACAATATCACTCTAGTAATTGAAATATCACTTTTGTGTCATTTAGTTAATTGGAACCCCAATTTGTTTATGCAAAAATATGAATAATCACTGCTGCAGATTAAAAGGAATATTTATATGGTTTAAAGGTTCTAAATCAAAGAAACCATTGCCTCAAGTTATTATAAGAGAAAACCCCGAAAATTAGAGAATCCCCTGTGAGCAAGCACTTGGCGACAGTGGGAAGGAAAAACTCTTAACAGGAAGAAACCTCAGACAGAACCAGGCTCAGGGAGGGCTTCAGCCATCTGCCGTGGCTGGTTGGGATGTCTCTTTCACAACTGAGGAATGATGATGTAAATTTGGTTTCTTATTTGGAATTGTTCTTTTGCAGCAAAGGTGCCAAACAGTTAAATTCTTTACACTCAGGAGCATAAATAGTTTGCTGTTTAAGAAAGCTGCTGATCTCAGACTGTTTTTAACACTGAATGTAGTCAGCTGCATGAAGCTGCATGAAGAGGGCATGAGACAACATTAACAAAAAAAGTAACAGATAAAAGGTCTTCATTTGTATGCTGAACCAAAAACTTTAATCTGGAATTATTTAACACTGTGTTAACATTGCTAATGTTGTGTTAGCAGCCATGAAGTAATTAAGACTCATTCATACAAGACTAACCAGAGAGGATCATTTCAAATTGAAATATATAACATGATACAGGACTGAATATAACATCATTGTGTAAAAGTCCAGAGCCTCTGAGGTTCTAACATTGCACAAAGCAAAGGTCACAATCATGAAGTCCGGGGGTTGTTCATCTTCTGGGGTGGAGCTGTAAAGATTTCCCTCTGAGGGAGCTGCTGGTGAAGATGGAGAGTCCTGCTTGTTCCCTGCGATGAGCTTACAGATGATGTTCCTGAAAGGACAGCTCAGCTGTGATGAAAGAGAGAAAGTTTCTCCAAACCTCTGAACCCCAGAATTCAGATCCATCCCTGTCCTGATGATCTCAATGTTTTTTTTCTACCAAGAGTAAATGTAGCTGTTTATAATAATGTGGACTCAGGGGGCCACCGTGTTGCATACCATCACAGGTTCAAAGCAAATACAGAAGGACACTTCTGTTATCACACTTTGTTTGCTTGTGTACCATCGATGTTGTTGGTGATAAGACATATTTGATATTTGACAAGCAACCCCCCCTCCATATTCAAATATGGTCACCCTCTATGTCAATATAAAATATTTAGACATTAGTATAATTACAGTGGTTTTCATTAAGGATAACTGATGGAAGGTTATCACAACATTTAATGTATAAGGCCAGTGAGTAAAAAGAACATTTACAACAGAAGAAATGTTCCCAGTTTTTTTTTTTTTCTCCTATTTTATATTGCCTATTACTGACTTCAAAGGTCTGTGGCTCGCCTTCAGCTATACCACGCACAACATGTACAGAGAAGGGGGTCACAGCTCCGGCAACGGATGAAATGTAGACAAAATGCTCAAAGAATTCTGAATTGAAATCATCATCATTGTCACTTTGTCTTCTGTGGTTTTCAGACTTTTGTGCATTCCTTCTTTTTAAGAATGTGCCAGACTGGATTTGGCCACTCGTAGTTTAACACAGGAAGTTCAGGAAAATGTCTGAAAAGCTCAGGAAATGGATCCAACAAAGAATAAAACATGAGGTGATGTTACGACCCGGCTCAAAGGAGGCAACAAAAAGAAAAAAAAAAAAGAAAACAAAAAAAGATGAATACCAGAGTGTTAGTGAGAAGAGGTTTTTTTTTTTTTTTTCTTAAAATGGAATGCCTGGTTGGCTAAAATGGCTGGTGCCACCAAGGCAAAGACAAGTTATCTCCCTAGAAGCTTGCCTCAGGTATGCTTTTATCCACACCTGACTAGGTGTGGCCAATTAGCACCAGCTGAAAACATTGAGATTAGGGGCTGCAGAGGGACGTAACACATCCTCCCTCAAAAGGGTTCCTCTAGGACCCCTAAATTTATTAAAAGCCCCTCTGAAGCCTTCAGGTCCTTGACCCACAAACCTGAAATAAAAGTAAAAGCTAACAGAAGCACAGTGTTCACATTATAGTTGGCATCTTTAAGCATGGATGCCCCTGCATGAGGATTTGAAGTTGCCACACTGAACACACAAAAAGGAACATGTGACCAACACAAAGGAGCACAACAGTCAAACCCAAAATGATTACCTGACCTGCTACAACACAAAACCAAAAGTAGCAACCAGAGATGGGCAGTAACGCGTTACTGTAATCAGATTACTTTTTTCAAGTAACGAGTAAAGGGATTACTATTGCAAAACGGTAATTAGATTACCGTTACTTTCCCGTAGGAACACTGCGTTACTAAAACTGTGATTTTTTGCGAGAATGTCTCACGACAGTGACGTAAGCGAGTGCGCCGTTAGTGACAACAGCTGTGTGCAGATCAACAATGGATCACATATCGATTGTGGGAGAGAGTATGAGCGTGCAGCGTTTAAAGCGTGGAAGTACTGACCTTACTTTGAGTTTGATTCCATAAAAAGTGACAAAAACATTAGCGTCCATCGTGCGTGGGAAGAAAACTTCTTTTTACAGCGAAAAAAACCCCTAAACTTCCGAGCAAGCACCGAGTGCGCAACGACGTAATGGGAAACTCACAGAGAAACTCGCGGATCCTTCCACTGACCGCTGCGGCACACCTGCACCAGGGTAAACCTCCGCCTACCTCAGTCCTGCTTTACAGGTGAAAATAGAGCAACAGGACCGCTGAGTCTTTGACTTTATTGATTTTCTGCTGTGTTTTACTTTCATCTATTTGAAAGAGTGAGTGTAAACACAAAAAATATTTTATTTTATGTGCTGGAATGTGCAGAAAATAGCTTTAAATATTAAACTAATTTATTCAAGTCAGAGAATGTTGCATATAATTAAATTTTTGCTTGATGCATAAAGTTAAAAGATTAAAACTGATAAAACAAGTTAAAAAAAGAAACTTTTCCATTTGATTACATTTTGTATGATGAATTATGCAGAAAAAGTAGAATTGGGCTGAAAGATCTATCACTTTATCACCTATTCAGGTTGTAAATCATGTTTTTAAAAAGTAACTAAGTAATTAATTACTTTTGAAAATAAGTAATCAGTAAAGTAACGGGATTACTTTTTTGGGGAAGTAATCAGTAATTAGTTACTGATTACTTTTTTCAAGTAACTTGACCAACACTGGTAGCAACAAATAATCACAACCAATTGATCGGTTGTCTCCACCACACATACAAGTGGCCTCATACCACAACAAGTTACTTTAATCCACAAGGTTCAGTAAAGCAAGCATACTAGTGACCAACCACAAAATGGAGAGCTATGGCCACACAATGATCACATCAAGGGTGGCTCAGCACCCCACAGTGTTATTGCCATCACCTGGCCAACAACACTCACAAGTGATCCAACAAAAGTAGCTATATTCCCCACAACACTAAAGGTCACAGCACAAAACACTCACCTCATGAGGATCTCATTAGCATCCATCAACACTGACATTAGATGCACACACAGTGTACACACTACGCCAACTTAAAAATGCCCTACCTGCCTCAGCTGCAGACCATAATTAATGGTCTCAAACCTCTTGCCAAGTTTGGTGCCACTGGTTTACTATGTGCAACTCCCAGCCTAAAATGCTTTAAAAAAAAAAATAAAAAAATAAAACTTTACCCGTCTAGTCTTCAGTGGTGCACCGGGCTCAAGGCAACTTTAAACGCAAACTCAAGGGTAGGCAGCAGACCGGGGTACAGTCTCCCACCAAACCCTGAAGCGTACCCCCACCCAGGATAACCACCAAACACAATAAACTAAAACAACAAAGCAAAATAACAAACAAGTGCTTTGATGGAAGGGCAGCACAGCCACCCAGCTGAAACACACTTACTAAAGGGACGTTGCTCAATCACAGTGAACACTTTCACTCACCCACTTAAAAGTAAAACAAACTGATATTTAGTCTCCACAAAAATGTTCAAACAATCCTGGACGAGCCCCCACTTATGTTACGACCCGGCTCAAAAGCCGCGACATATAAATTTTTTTTTAAAAAAGATGAATACCAGAGTGTTAGTGAGAAGAGGTTTTTTTTTGTTTTTTTTCTTAAAATGGAATACCTGGTTGGCTAAAAAGGCTGGTGCCACCAAGGCAAAGACAAGTGATCTCCCTGGAAACTTGCCTCAGGTATGCTTTTATCCACACCTGACTAGGTGTGGCCAATAAGCACCATCTGAAAACATTGAGGAGATTAGAGGCTGCAGGGGGCCAACCGCCAATATAACTGTAAGAAAGAAAGAAGGCTGCAGAGGGATGTAACAGGTGACTTTGTATGTGTATTGCAAATAGAAGATTTTTGTTACAAATGTGCAAGTCTTGAATCAGTGCATGTCTACAAAGCTAACGCACTTTTTTTAATTATCTGGAAAAAGATGCAAAGTTGTGGAAAGGATGCATTATTGAACTATGCAAAGTCATGGAAACACAAAGCATTTGAGCTAGCTTTGAGCAGGGAAAACTAGTTCTTTACTTTACGGTAGTGTGACTGAGTTATTCTGCTATTAGACAAAGCTGAACATGTATGAGTAACCAGAAACTGTTGTTAGATATACACAGAATGCATAAGGGCAACAAAAGCTGCTCTGTCATTATGCAGCATCATGTTTACATCTGTGTATGAATATCAGATGTCTTTCAGTGCATCTTTCAGTTTATCTTCGTCTTTGGGGTTCTCCAACCAATGAGGAGGCCAGCTGGCTTTGACACTGGGTCTCTCCTTCAGCAGATTGTAGTACTCTCCCAGTTTAGGATAACGCTCTGGAGACAACCTACGAATCAGAATAAGGAGACTTTCAAGTCCCATGTCTACAGATCATCCTTCATTTTACTGATGAGACCACATGGAAATGCAAACAGCCTCTGTGTGCTTACCCAAACCCAAAGAGTGCGCCAACTGTTGGAAAAACGACCACGTCTGCTAGCGTGAAAGATGGTCCTGCCAGGTAAGAGCCTGAGCCCAGCTTGAAAAAAATAAAATAAAAAATACAGTTGGAACAAATCAAAGCAGGCCGAGTCTGTCTGAGTTTGTGTGTTCATGCACATACCTTCTGCAGGTAACTCTCCCAGAGTTTGAGTTCAGTGACCAGAGCTTCTTTGTTCCTCTTCAGAGCCGACTCATGTCTCTCACCTTCAGGGACATACCACTCACAGTAGGCAACTGTACCTGAAAAACAAAACATACGTAAAATATTAACGTTACAGATGCAAAATGTTACCACTAGATGTCAGATTGCAGACACAGAGCACCAGTGATGAACCTGCCAATTCTGCTAGTCTATGGCAAAAGCAAATCTGGCTCCATGGCGTCAGGCAGTGAGGACAGGGGCCACCCTCATGAAGTCAGTTTCTGATTGTTTAGTCAGACATTCATGCCAGTGTCCTGCTGGAGGTCATATTCAAGTTCTGGCAGTGTTCGCCCTGTTCCTTCTTGCACAAAGAAGATGGGTTAAGGACCATCTACAGCCCTGTACAGGCCTCCTACAGCAACTTCCTGTCTCCTGGAATCTCCTCCATGCTCTTGAGATTGTGCTAGGAGACACAGCAAACCTTCTGTCAATGGTTCGTATCCTGGAGGAGTTGGAATACCTCTAGGGTCCAGGTATCGCCTCATGCTACCATCTGCTACTAAACTGACCATATCAATATCCTACAAGTGTAACTGACTTTATGCAATACTCTGATTAAAAATGGTTCCTTTAAAATCTGAGATATGCATTTTGCAGCATTCCTAAGTTCCTTGAGAGAATTGAGGTTTAGATGAATAATTTATAAAAGGAGAAATCAGGATTTGAAAATACAGATAACACTTACTGAGTTTCTCGTAGAATGTGAGACCCTCAAACATGCGCTGGTACATCAGAGCTTGTTCTGCTGGGCCATCTGGGATCAGTTTGGTTCCCTGGGATTTAAACTGGCTCTGCAAGACATTAGGAAAAGACACACATTTAACTGGGGCACATTTTGTGATGTTGCATTCAGTGTGAGTGAATATTTTGTCAAAATGACGTTCTCACCTCCAGGTAAAAACAGGCTGCGTAAGATTCATTGATGACATTGTCTCCATGTTTGAAAGTGGGAATCTGAAAAAGAAATTATAATAGTGTCAGCAAGAAAACTGTCATTAGGTACTGTATAACAGGTTTTAATGCTAAGGCTACTGGGTGTTAATTAGGTTAACCGTTTGTATATCAAACAAATACAATTAAAAAAAATTGATTACTTATTTTAACAGAACTTTACTGGGATAAAATAACACTCTGCAGTGTTTCCCGTATTTATGGTTAAAGGCCAGTTTCCAGTCTGAGATTTGGAAAGTGTAAAGAAAGATGTAAATTAAACTGCTTATTTTACTACACTTAGTCAGCTGCAGGTTATATTCAAGAGCCCATATTCAACGATACAACCCCTCATTTCTACATTTTATTTAACACTGTCCTGCTTTTGTGCTGTTCCCTAATAAATTCAATAAGACGCATTTAAAGTCTGATGGAAATGTGCTAGTATATGCTAGTCAAGTTCAAACTGGTTATCTTAAAGCTTTAATATGCATTTAAACATTTTAAACTAGTCGGTTTTTATGATAAATGAAGACAGCTACACGGTGCATTTCTCGCCTCAGATGCTTTTATAAACACATTTCAGTTAACTTGTCTCTAATGTAAACGAGCCGCCATGTTGGTGCAGTTCGAAACACGGCTGCAAACTCGCGTGCTCATCTCTACAGCCCATATTTTTTCGAGCACGTGTCAGCTCCCGAGAAATGCTCATCCAATCAGGTGCAGCAGGGCGTGTCCTGAAGCGTCTTCCTTGAAGAAAAAAATTTCCTTGAGTAAATGAATATACGCTAAATGAAACGTTCAGTTTTTATGATTTTGTAAAAGCATTAATCAGAGTTGACACTATTTGCCGCCGTTACTGCAACTCTTTATCCGTTAACCGTCCTGCAGAGCAACAGCGCAGATATCAGTGTTTATGACCGTGACGTTAACGTGAGGCAATTATATAATATTACGGTGCAAAGTCAAGTGTTTTGTTAGTTATACGGGGTGATTTGATAAAAGCTCCTCCCTACCTGTCCCCTGGGGTTTATATCTAACACTTCTTTGGACTTGTGCTCCATTTTATCGAAGGACAGCAGTTTTTGGTTGTAGCCCTGCAGGTTCTTCTCCTCCAGAGCGATCATCACCCTCCAACAGGGACAAGAGCCGGTCGCCCACAGCAGAGTCATTGCCTTGGCCATGGCTTTAACTTGAGATTCACAGTTTGGACGGTCACTGAACTGGACGCACAAAGCAAATGCGCAGACTACAAACTCAACTTACTTTTCTTATGGTTTGTAGGAGGGGATGTCAAGCTTTTATAAGAGCGTGATTGCCATCTACTGGCTGGAAGAAAAAACTACAACTCAGTCATCTTCTATCAGTTTGCCTCCTTTATATTTTTGATAGTCACCACTGAATGATTTGTTGAAATAAATAAAATGAATTAATAAAAAAAATAAAATATTTGTTTCTTTGTTTACCTTCTGCACTTTGTGTAGTCGATGACAAGATGTACATTGTACACATCCTCCTCCAAATATTCACATATGCCTCTATCCCAATACAATATAGTATTATATAGTATTTAAGCATAATTAGAAAGGTGACTGACCTGAAATAAATAAGCTGTTTTTATGAAGAATAACTGATGGAAGCTGTGTTAATATTTATTGCAAATTGCAACATTAAGTCATTTTATTTTTAAACAAATATATAAACAGCAAGCGTCAGCCTGAGTGATGTAAAAATAAAATAAGCCAGTAAAAGCAATAAAAAAAAAAACACAATACACACAAATAATGAATGTTAAGACTCAGAGAAAAAGCCAAGGAATAAAAAATATGTTTTAAAAGACAGTGGTCAGGTCCTGATGTGAAGCAGCAAGCAGGTCCAAAGTTCCGAGTCAGCTACAGCAAAGGCCCGATCTGAGATATATGCAGAAGCATCTGGTCAGACGACCTCAGTGATATTTTGGGAGAGTGTGTAGTTAAAAGCTCAGGAAGGTAGAGACATGCTGATTTTAAAATCACTTCTCAAACACAACAAAGAAGCCAAAGCAGGGGGAATATGGTCTTATATGGTGACTGTCAAAACAACCCAAAACCAAAGCAGAGCTTCAGAACCTCAGTTTGTAGAAACTAGCTCTAACAACAGCTTTTATTTGTTTATCAAACATGAAGCTTTCACCTTTCGAGTAGGAGTGAGGGTCAGGAGGCCCGAATACTACCACTTGTGTTTTATGCTCATTCAGGTTCAAAATTCACTGCATTCATTTATTTATTTGAGAGGGAGATAGATCACTAAGTCATCAGCATAATAGTTAAATGAAATTCCATATTCTTTGACAATTGATCTTAATTGGAGCATATAAAGAGAACAAAGTCATCCTAGAAATGACCCTTCTAGGATCCTACATGTGAATGGAGGAGGTGACTCTGAAAGCCGCCCAACATGATGGAAAACTTTCTCCTCACACTACAAAAAGGTCATATTGCCACTCACTACATGGGAGAAGGACCCAAAACCAAAGTGCTCTAACAAAGCTTTATCTATAAGGTGATTTGTTGCTGCTGTGGTCAAGTTTTAAGAATAAAAAAAAATCTTGTGAAAAATTAAGAGTACAGTAAGCAAGCTGTTTAAATGTTTTTATTTCACAGACTTACAGGAATTCTCTAAAATGACAAAGGGAGGATTCTTTGTGTTTCAGAGGTCCTTCAGGATGTCATAACCCTGTGGACTGGCCACCCAGTGTGGGGGCCACGTGGTTTTAATGCTGGCTCTGTTCTTCAGCAGGCTGTAATATTTGGCCAATTTAGGATAACGCCCCACAGACAGCCTAAAGAGAAAACACATCATGTTACTGGAAAAAGGCGATTGGACTGCAGCTTCACACAAATCAACTGCTTAGCTACCCACCCGAAACGAAATGCACAAGCGATGCTTGGAAAGACGATCACATCGGCTAGGGAGAAGGCCCCTGCTAGGTATGAGCCAGCAGCCACCTAGATGGAGAAGTGAAAGACGCAGTACTGTCAACACAGTGTGTGAGTGCCTGCAAGTGTACACAAGTGTGTGCGTATTGTTCGTACATTCTCCAGGTAACCCTCCCACAGTTTGAGTTCAGCAGTCAGAGCCTCTTTGTTTCTCTTTACAGCAAAGTCGTGCCTCTCCTCTTCAGGGACGGAGCAGTCGTAGTAGATAACTGAATCTGAAGCAGAACGCACATTAATGTGTGACTGTTTTCATGGCTTCTGTCCCCTCTGTAACTCAGCGCTCAGACTTGTGCAAGTGTAACTTACTGAGTTTATCAGTGAGGGCAAGGCCCTCCATCATGTGTTGGTACATCGCGGCTTGGTCATCAGCACTGTCAGGAATCAGCTTGATGCCCTGAGACTTAAACTGATTCTGTTTCAACAGTGAGAAAACAATAATCAAAGCAGTGTACTAAAAGCTAAACAAATTATAAATACAATAAATTCAAGTAATCAATTAAAATATTGCCGTTTACCTCGAGGTATAAGCATGTTGCACAGGACTCATTCAGGATGATGTCTCCGTGCTTGAACGCGGGAAGCTGACAGAAAAAAATTGGCAGAAGACGTCAGGTTTTGAGGCTCATCATTGTGTAGTGCACCTTGTATCTGTGCTGTTAGTGCCTTTGAGAGCACGTTATTTAGGACGAATTAGCAGATGCCCCTGTTTGTGTGTTGTACCCATAGTTTGAAAAACAAGCTTACAGACACACCTGAACAGGGACTCTACAGACATCTTTTACATACAGTCTATGTGTTAGCTGCTCCCACATTGTGCCTTCATCTCTGTCAGTAAGAGACTGGTCTTCTATCCAGACGCTACCGCTGTTGATATGTGTTAAAATAACTATAATACTTTTTTTTTTTTTTTTTAAAGGCTGTTATGTCATGGTTGTACACTTTGCTGTGATCATTATGTGCACCTACCTGTCCTCTTGGGTTGACTTCCAAGACTTCCTGAGATTTGTGCTCTCCTTTCTCAAAGGACAGCAGTTTGCGTTTGTAACCCTGCAGCTTCTTCTCCTCCAGAGTGATCATAACACGCCAGCAGGGAGGTGATCCAGCCCCCCACAGCAGACTCATTAACTTTGCCATGGACGCAGGGACCAAAGACGCAGCGCTGAGCACTGATTAACAAAACCATGAATGAATGCAGAGCTGCACAAACTGGACAAACACCGTAAAGCGAGCAGCAGCAGCATTTTACGGCACCTGATTATTCCAAAGGTTATCAAGTAGAACCACACCACGTGGCTCACAATCACAGAGGTGAACGCTGGGGGAAGGAATGACACGCAGATCCAAGTTTGCACTCTATGGTTTTTATTTTATTGCAGAATGTGTATACACGGCATTTCAAGTGAAAGTGTTTATAAGAACGTTCAGCTCACTACATGGCATTCATGCAGTGGTGTTTCCCAGTTTCTTGCGTCTAGACTGTTCAAGTTGGTACGTGACAGAGTGTGACCACAGAGCTCAAATCAAACGTCCAGATAATGCTCCTCCCTCTGTTTCTCTCTCTCTCTCTTAGCAGGGAGCAACACATTTCTTCAATTCACAAAAAGAAAAAACAAGCCACAATTGATCCTTTGTCTCAGACTATAATACACGTTTCTACAGCAATTACAAAAATACACAATGTGAAATGCACTAAACATGCACACTGTAGAGTTTACAGTATTTAGGACCTGGCAGCTGACAAGGGCATTTACACATATCATGCAGAACTGTCTGCATGTTCCTCAAAATAGATTATTAAAATGTTTTTGTTTTGTTTTTTTAAAAAAAAGTCCATTTTTTTTTCTTTTTACACTTTACAAACAGTTCCTCTGAGATAAAAACTATTTTTTGTGTTTTCAGTCGTTCATTTCAGCATGAGACTATTAAAGTGGACTTATTATGCTCTTCCTCGTTTTCTGGCAAATATGCACTGTTACACTGGCGTATGCAGTTTCAAGTAAGCGTGTCAGCATATATGCAGTAACCCCGTGAGCCACACACTTCAAAACTGAGCCTTTTTTCTTTCCTACTCATGGCACTGTATGATCGATGAGAGCAGATATCCCTAATACGATCAAATCTTTTGTTTTTAAGAGAAAGCCAATCAGAAAAGAGTTGGCTTAAAGGGCGGGGGGGGGGGAGTTAAAACGGCTTGTGTTAAGATTAAAGAAGATTCTTTTTAAACTAGCGGAGCCAAAAAACTAAAAATATGGAGTGGGAAATGAGCACAATGGGTCCACTTTAATGTTATTTAAGGTGCAAGACGTCAGAGCTTTGCAAATAAATACTGAAAAAAAACAAAAAACAAACAAAACAGAGAAGATTTTCAACAGTAATACTCATGAGAACCATGCCTTAGGAAGTGAAATTTAGGACGTGAATACGTTGACGAAGAGAGAACGGAGGTACAGCATCGCCCCTTTGAAGTGAAAGGCACTCATCAGCTTGATAACCTTTCGCGTCCCTACAAAAGCACAGCCACGCTCATTACTTTTCAGATGTGTAGATGCTCTCACTGATAATCTTTGTTTTTTCTCCAGGGAACAAATTCAAATTCATCCTCAGCCTGGCAAACTTCACAACCAAAATTCACAGTTTAAACAAATGAAGAAAAAAAAAAAAACACAAACCCCAAAAACGGTGACGTCACAGCTGCTGACACTCACAAGCGAAAATCATCCCAGCATTCAAATCGTTTTCAGATAAATAAATAATTCAGTGTAGAGGCAGCGTCACTTGAATACATTTTCCTTTTCCTTGCCTAACTGAACAGAATCAGTCCTTATGAGAAGCATTCCCTCATGACCTCCACTGTTTCTTCTGGAAGGTGAAAATGTCGTAATGCCGCCTCTTCACTCAGAAACATCAGGCAGAAAGAGCCGCTGGGAAAAACCTAAAAGGACAAAGGCTGACAGAGATTTCACACAGACATCTGAAGCTGAGTTTTCACGGCGAGAGGTGGATGATCACATCTGTGGCTCTGGGGAATCAGTTAGCCCTAAAGCGAGAGCTTCTTCTGGCGTCAGGCCGTTTTTCAGCGTCCGCCTCACTGTGAAGAGAAGACGCGGAGAGTCACCGTGCAGTCGTGTGATGTTTTCATGTTCTCCAGTTCTGCACTACGTACTAACTGAATGCATGCTCCAGGATTTATAATATACTGTAATTAACCTGCTGAGACTTACATCTGCTCTGCATGGGGTTTATTACAATCCATATCTCGGCTTTGGTAACAATCAACAAATAACAGTCATATTTACTTGGTTTTAAACAGAGAAATTAATGGTGAACATGTAATTAAGAGGCCATAAATAACCATTAAACTTATGCAGTTGAGTGCTTACATTAGAAATCTATTTTTTGACGTGAATAGGTTTTTTGAAATTGCATGTTTAAACATGCAGATGAGCTCCTAGCCATCTAAATTACCACCTCGGTATTTGCAAAGAGATGTCTAAGTATGAGATAAAGCCAAATTTCACTTTGTTGACTAATAGAAAAAATAAACTGTTTACACACGGAGGATTCTGAATATTACGTTTTATGACTTTATTTCCTATCAATGTGCTGCTAGAAAAAAAATCAGGATCTGAAAGGTTCCAACACACAGGACCTGAGCTGGAAAGTCTGGTATGTAAAAACTTATATGTAAAAGCTGCTGAAGTAATGATTTCTGGCTCAGAGTATGTGGAAAACATATCTTCTACTCTGAGCACATTTAATGGAGACATTGGAGAGAAACGTGTATATTTGGCATGCAGAGTGGAGCAGCTGGGGGTTTATGAGAGCCTTTGACTCAAGCATGGGTTAGACTCCTTGATCCGAATGAGCGAATGAAATATACTCTCATTAAATATGCAACAACTTTCTGAAATTTCCAACAAATAAAATACTAAAATATACATCTAAGCAGACATTTACTAGTATGAAATAAAACATGTTTGGGAAGCAAAAAATAACTATATACGTGTGTGTGTGTGTGAAAACTCGGTTTCATGTTAGACCCACCAGGCACCAGGTAGGTAATGTTTGGTTTTAGAAAGATAAGACAGATAAAACACCATGCTTGTGTTTTTTTTTTCTTTTTTGAAAAATCTCAAACTATATTTCACATATTTTTTCTTATGCTTGTTTCCTGATGTCTTCTTGGAGGTGTTACTCATCATCCACGGTGCAGTCAGCTTCTTAGATTAGATACATTTTCATGGTCATGCTTTCAGTTTGAAAACCTGATATATTCAGAACTTAAATTAGCGTGACATGTGCAGTTGGGACAGAGGTGAGCTCGTACATGACTTGCGGTTGGCCCTGGATCTCCTCCTCTCTCTGGGCTGGGTTCTGGTTCCTGGACCCTGAGTGGCTGACCTCACTATGCGCTCCATGATTTCGTCTGCAGCATCATCTCCACAGATCTGAGGGTCCTCCACAGGCGGAGTCCATGCCTGCATGCTGCGTCCTGCATAAACAGGTGAGAAAATCTTTAGTAGGGAAATCCTTTCGAGTGACCCAACTCCAGAAATCTTCTTTCTCCCTTCCCCACCTCCTCGTCCAGGCCGTGACCTGGTCCGTGTCCGCAGTCCCGGCACGCCGCTGCCCTCCTTGTCACTGCCACTGAGGCTGGTTCTCAGCACCGCTTTCATGTGCTCGTGCTCTGCAGCATCCTCGGCATGCTCCAAACCCTGAGGCTGCTCAATTTCCTGACCCCCACTGGGGGCGCTGTTGTTGCTCCCTGCGCTACTCCGACCACACTGTTGGAGCGAGACGGAATCGAAGAGGATCAGAATTTAGCAGCTGAGTATTCTGAACTTTAACACAGCAAAGTGGAAGCACCAAGAAAAACATCCAACTGCAAACAGTACAGTGCCTGGTGCCTTTGACGTATCGTTTAGTCGTTTAGATGCAGTTAGTGGATTCATGCACACAAACACACAGACAGTTGATACCTCACGCTCCTCTTCATCATCAGACTATGGGAGAAATAAAGAGTGAAAGTCAAAGAATAGTTGCGGATAGAATAGAATGAAGCGAGAAAGATGAAAAAGCAGCACTTCAGTTTGAAGAAGAAAACAAGAACAAAAAGGGGTTGGAAGTGTGTGTGTGTGTGTGTGTGTGTGTGTGTGTGTGTGTGTGTGTGTGCGTGTTTGAGAGAGAGAAATACTCACAGCAGTGTTTACGTCCATGATCATCTTTCCTCGGGTCTTGTTGCGCTCGCGATGGTCGGCTTGTTTCTGTTTCTGCTGCAGCACACGCTCTCGGGTGGTCCGGTACTCCAGCGCAAACTCGCTGAGGATTTTACTGAACCTGTGGACGCTGATCTCTCTCACACTGTAGGCCGGGTGACCAAGGAACAGCAGGAAGGAGTGGAACCTGAAAGGAAGAAGATGAGGGTGATGGCAACTCTTCCTACCTCCTGTTTTATGTGTTGCACTACACAGATTTCCTCATTCACACAGCACAGTGTTGGTTTTAGTAGACTGATTAGTTTTTTGTTTTTTTTTGTGGTAAAAATCAATAATACATGATTCAAACTGTGAGACGAGCTACCTGTTGATGATCCTGCGGTGAACAATCTTAAGGATGATGATTCGCTCTGCGCAATCTTTGAGGAAGTCGGACATCTTCTGCTTCAGCTGGGGCTTCATCTCGTGCTTGGCAATCACCTTCAGGTGGTCCCACGAGGCTTTGCAGCGCCGCTCCATTTGACACAAGTTCTCCTGCAGCTGGTCAAAATCCACCTGTTGAAAATAACGTTTATACAATCCAATTCAAATTACTCAAACACAGGATATCTTAGTGCCCAGGGGCGTAATTTCCAGGGAGATTTGGGGTTTATGGCCCCTCCAATAATCAGACCCAACCAATATAACCCCCCAATAAAATTAGGAATTATCTTGCATAAATAGGCTGTTGATTTTCTTTACTTATTTCAGTTATTACCAGCAAAATAGTTGCACGTTTAATCATCTGGGAATTTACGCAGATTTATTTATTTATTTAGACAGAGATCTTGACCTCCCCAATGTTCAGCACAAAGTTATGCCGATGTTAGTGCCCATTTACAAGATTTATGTAAAATGATACTAAAGATTTAAAGAATGTCTATATGTGTGTTCATCTTTATGTCCTCGGCTTATATTGAATTTTACTTCAAAAATGATTCTCAGTTGTCTGGATGAACAGCCCCTCTAATGGTTTCAGGTCCATTTTAAAGTCCACTTACCATTTATATAGGTGTTCCACAGGGATCTATTCTTGGACCTCTTTTATTCACTCTCTATATAAGCAACTTTATCTCAGCCACTCAAAACTGCAATGTAGAATTTACATGCTGATGACACTATTCTATATGCCACTGGCTCTTGCCTTGATCTGGCCATTGCAAATCTATAGTTTAATCTACAGTGGGTCAAAATCCTCTGGTCATACATAAATTTATTTTAAGCACTAATAAATCAAAATGCATGGTATTTATAAGGTCACCTAAAAGTATCCAACCACATTCAAAACTTTCATGGTGATAGAAGTGAAACTTTTAATTGTTATAAATATTTAGGACAACTACTCTTGCACATACATTTTTTTAAATGTGTGTCTAATAATTCATCCTAAACAACACCAATTTTAAACCAAAAACCACGTCTCAACCTTCAAAAAGGCCCTGGGATCACACACACACATTCAACCAACAACTAACCAGGGATACACTTTTCCTCAACAGCTTTTGTTTGCATGTTTAACAGGTAAGGTTCCTTTCCCCTTCTGCTCTGAAATTTAAATGATTATTGGCTGCGGGTTGATAATTTGATTGTGGCGTGAGGTGCTTCCAACTTCAGTTCAGTCAGGGGAAAAAAATTATGTTTTATCTTTTTAGGTTTTTGGACTTATTTTGACAAAATTCAAGCAAATGTAAGTCTTGATCTTTTACAGTGTAGAGATGCAGAATAGGTTAGCAGTGAATGCACAGCATACTTTTGCAGAACGCGTGATGGCTCCTATCTCTGAGTAGAGGTCGGTGCTCTGAGGGAAGTTTTCCACCACCACAGAGCAAACGTGATGGAGCAGTGACTGCTTATGGACCGTGTCCTTTACTTCTGGAACCTTCTCCAAATAGGTCAGCTCGAAGCCTTTAGCCTGGAACAGGAATGTTGTGTTTATTTTGAGAAACAAACTCAGATTCTACTGACTTGTCTCCCAGTAATCTGATGTAATAGTCATGACTCACATTGGTGCCGTTGAGGAAGTTTCCGATGGAGAGCAGCGTAGAGAGGACGTAGCGGATAGTTTTGTTCTTCTCCAGCTGATCCATACCCTCCTTCAGATCCTGCAGTGGCTCTGCTACTTCCTAGTAGGAAAACACACACACACACACACACACACACACACACACACACACACACACACACACACACACACACACACACACACACACACACAGTTATACAAGTTAATTAAGACTCCCAAAGACATGTGTTTCATTAGTCTGCCATTAAATAAACAGCGAACAGGTGCATGTTGTCTGCCACCTAAAATAATCTGCTCTTGTTTAAGGTCGCGAGAGGTTGCCACAGAGGTTGCTGCTTCAGTCAAACTTCAGCACGAAACATGTTTCTGATTAAGTCGACCTCTTGTTTCTGTGCAGCCGGTTCTCTTGAGTGCATGTGTTTGTGTGCCTGCATGCTGTGCTTCCCTCCATTAAAGCTTCCACTTCCAAAGCGGAGCCGGGAGCACGGCTCTGCCGAATATGCGGTGGGGGGAATCGTGCCTTACATGGAGATTAAAGACAACAACATCCCGCTGGATGCTGTAAAATTTACAGGGCGGTAACAGAGGGGCAGCATGTTTCTCATACTCCAGGCTTTGGCTTTGAACTTCTCCTCCTGGATGCATTCTTCGCTCGAATAAAACACGACGCCGTGCCAGAAGAAGACGAGGTGCCGCTAATAAGCGTGCATATTTTGTCATGATGTAACTATGTTGATGCTTTGCGGATGTTCTTTGTACTAAAAGGATGTTGATACTTAGTGATACGGGTTTAAAGAGTACACACAATAAGCACACATGCTGAGCACATTTGCTCAAACCTCTGTGGTCTGTTTCTGCTTTAAGGAAACCACTTTTACTTGCTAAGTATCATTTCAAATGTGGATGTAGTGATGGTGTTGGTTCCCTCCCCTTATGGAAAGTACATTTTTCTTAACACTCTTAAGGTTTTTGTTGTTTCACCTTCTCCGTTGCCTCGTAGTCCATTTTAAAGGCCCAGAGCTGGAGTCTGGCAGAGAGCTCACTGATGGAGGACAGGGTGAGGAGAAACTGCTCTGCAGAGCCCAGCGGGACATCAGGGTTGGCCAGCTGAGCCTCCTGAATCTTCTGCTTCTCCTCCTCTGTGGGGATCATCGTCAGGATTTTCTGCGAGGGGAAAAATGAAATTGTGGGATTAGAGAGGACAGCAAAGTGCAGATGTGATCTGTTTATCACTCCCTTTCTTTTTTACCATTGTTTGAATCTCTCACCTCTATGCCCTCCTTGTTGAGAGCATACTCGTCAAAGTTGAGGATGGCTGTCTTGATGGTGCGAGGTGGAGGCAGGACTGTCAGACCAATATTGATGGCGTTGCTCCTTTTGGAATCCAAAACGATGATCTCTTGGCGTTTGCCATCGGCCGCTGTTTTCTGGAGCATAAAAATACAGACGGGGGGGAAGGGGGGGTCACTGCTGGATCTCTGTTTTGCTCCCTCCTGTATTTTCTGCGTCTCGTTTCTCAGTGTGGTCTGGTTTATGGGCTTGTAAGGATTAGAAATTTCAACAACGTGGAGCTGCACTCCCAGAAGGAAGGAAAAGTTAATATACTGTGTAGGAATTTAAGTACAACACAATGTGAGTTTGTACAAAGACCACAAGACCTTTTTGCCATCCAAACAGAAACTTGTGACTGTTTTTTTATTAGAACAAGACGAGGATTAACATGTGTCTTTTTGTAACTATGCAATGTGTAAATACAGTTTATATGTTTGATGTTTCCTTCCAATAGTTTTAAGCTACCTGGAGACAGAGGGGTTGCATGTCTACTCTGCTGGCGGTATGCAATTGCAACAATATTGGGAATAAATAAGCATGTTCATAGCATGTTTTTGTGTGTTAGAGCAGCGGTCTCCAACCTTTTTTGCGCCACGGACCGGTTTATGCCCGACAATATTTTCACGGACCGGCCTTTAAGGTGTCGCGGATAAATACAACAAAATAAAACTAGTACTGGTACCGAAAAAAAGAAGATGTATTCATAACACACGTGAAAAGACCCAGGAAAACCGAGTGAACGATCAAAATGATAACAAAATAATGCTGAAAATCGATAAAAACCCTGAAAACCATACTTTTCACACCTGAGCCTCAACTCTCGCGGCCCGGTACCAAATGACTCACGGACCGGTACCGGTCCGAGGCCCGGGGGTTGGGGACCGCTGTGTTAGAGCGCTGAAATCAATTCAAGAGATTTTTTTCAGATAGTGGTTGTGTTTTGTTTTTTTCACTCCATTTTTCCTTCTTTGATGAACAGGACCCCTCTCAGATGATAAAAAAATGGTATGATCCTTCATATTCAGAGTCGGAACGTGCAGACATGAATTAAAATTTGCCTCCACAGGACGCAAATGCCTGAGTTCCCTTTTTACTCTAACTTTGTTGTACTACATATGTGTCTGCTGTATAGCCACATACATGATGGTGGGACTTCACAAACCAGTGTCTAGTCCTATGTATTTTTCATGTATTGATTAAGCTCATGAGAATACATCAGTTTGTTGGAAGACGTACTTACACGCTACTCAATGTAAATTTATGTGTACAACATTCTTTTTTTTCTATTAAATAAATAAAAAACAAACGACTGACTGTACCTTTAAGCTTGGAGACAAAAGAAATACGTGTCACAAAAGTACACCGGCTGTAGAAGGGAAACTTTATTTGATTTTAAATATTCTAACCATGTTATTTTAATAGGAAGGTTAAGAATGCACATTATGAGAGCAACATGAATGAAGCTTCTTCTGACCTCAGATGGCTTCAGTGCACCGGTGGTCCACTGCTGCTTTGATAACTACAGACCACCATCATGCCGTCACATTATTTGTAGTCCAGTAGCTGAACTGAAGTGACCTACTACTAACTCATTCAGCTCAAAAATATATTGGGGGGGAGGGGGGGGGGGGGGGGGGGTGGTAGCAGTGGATCAAAGTGCGAGAGGCCTGGCTTTATCTTCCCTTCTTTGCAGATCATATTTTTCTTATTTTGAGGCTTTGTGAGAATTACAACCGACTGCACCATTTGATCAGGATCAAGACACACATGACCTTGTTTAACCTGTGAAAAATCTGCCTTCAAAGTAAAAAAATAATGGACAAAAACTTTTAACTGCTTGACAAAGATTTGATAATTTATATAAAAAGCTAATTTTGAACTAGTTCTATTTATTGTTATTAAATGGATAATCTCGCGGCACTTCTCTTAGATGCTGCTAGAACTAGTTTTTGGAGTCAGTATCGTACAGTTACATACCTTTGTAACTGGTATTTCCTTTGACTTTGTCTCAAACAGGTGTTCCAGTTTGGCTGTGTCCAACTTCACCGGTTCCAGTTTGGACCAGAATGACTCTCCACTCCTCTTGTAGTCCCTGTACTGACAGTCTGTCGGACGCACCTGATCACAAACAAAACAAGCATGAGTGCATCAGATGGAGACATGTGTCAGACTCCCACTTCCTACAATAAAAGAGGTAAATGAGAGACTCTGAACTCAACGAACCACAAATACCAGCGGCCAAAGGAACATGTTGAGTGAGTCATTGTTTCTGGTGACTGTTTCATCTTAACTGGCTAATGGAAACATGCAGTTAAAAAAAAAAATCAACTTGGTATTTTGGCCCATAGCATCTTCGGCAATAGAGAATACGGACATAGTCGAATAAATCTTAAATGCTTATATAGTTTAGGCCCTCGAGCAGTATTAAAAATCACCACTGAAAGTGATTATACTTCACTGTTGCACAGACGGATCCAAGTTATAAATCTACCGTGCAAGAAATAGAAAACACTAGAAAGACTTCCAGACAAACTAACACATACTCTAGGACTGGACACCTCAGGTCCTGAATGCTCACAATGTGTAACACAGTAGGAATATATTTTTCAAAATGTAATAACAACATCCTGTTGCCTGTATTTGATGTGTTATTGTCGGTTGAATAAGGGATTTAAATGATGTGCGAATTATAGCATACTATAATGCCGTGTAAAAGTCTTCACCCGCCCCTCATTTCTATATATTTTG
Source organism: Diplotaxodon limnothrissa (assembly GCF_057381915.1). Taxonomy (NCBI): domain Eukaryota; kingdom Metazoa; phylum Chordata; class Actinopteri; order Cichliformes; family Cichlidae; genus Diplotaxodon; species Diplotaxodon limnothrissa. The sequence goes on from NC_140616.1 coordinate 25,108,858, forward strand.
CTAGCAAATATATAGAAATAGGGAAACATGCACAGCAATTTGTTTCAACGTCAGCAAACACACTTGGAAATATAGTATAAAAAGGTAAAAACAAGAGTAAGTACAATTATAACAAGCTTCAAAGTCCGTATTCAGTACGACCACCTTTATTCTGCCTGAACACTTTTAGGTAAACTTTCCTGTATTTTCCTTTCAGGCTTCAGGAATAGTTCTCCGGGCTTCTTAAAGGACTTTCAAAGCTCTTCTTTGGATATTGACTGTCTTTTATCCTGTTCTCTGTCAGGATGATTCCACGCTGCCTCGATAATGTTGAGGTCTGAGCTCTGGGGAGTCCAATCCATGACTGATTGTTCCATTGTGTGTTTTCCTATCCTATGCTTTTGCTGCACTGACAGTGTGTTTTAGGCAGCTGTCACGCTGTAAAATGAAGCCAATCAGATGCTTTCCAGGTGGTATTTTATTACACTGTATCTGTTGGTACTTTTCTGCATTCATAATTAAAATTATAACGTGAGTGTTTTTTTTCTCACCTCACTCCAGAAGAGTCTGATCGTCTTCTTCTTTTTGTTAAAGAGAGGCGGCTCTGGGGGAGGAGGCACTGGAATTAGGGCGTTAAATGAAGGAGGAGGTGGAGGCCTCATGCTGCCAAATAAGGGTGGTGGCGGAGGGCAACTGCCCAACATGGGTGGGGGTGGAGGGAAGCGGGGGATGCAGGGCGGAGGCGGAGGCAGGGGCGGGAGCTCGCCGCAGCCCCCCATCAAAACGGCATCGAGGATGTCCTTGTCGTCTTCCTCTGTCAGGTCGGTGAAGTTGATGTCCCCGATGCGCAGCTCTCGAGGGCTGGCCAGCAGCTGGTCCCAGATCGTGTCCGATTCCTTTTTGGGCGGGGGAGGAGGGGGCTCGTTGGCTGGGCTGTCCAAATGAGCGTGAGTCGTGCTGATGTCCTTGATCAAGTCTCCGAACCGCTCGGCGATCGGTCGGATGCTGCCGCGATGGTCCGACTTCTCGTCCCTGCTGTTCTTCTCTTGGTCTTCCCCAGGTTGCCTGTTTGCATCCTGCTGAGCCTCTTTGTCCTCCCCTTCCCCCTTCTCCTTGTCCACATCTTCCTCTTCCTCCTCATCGCTGGGCTTCTTGTTCTGGGAGTACAGCATGTCGAGCATAAAGAGTTTGCTGTTGAGGAGTTTGTTGCAGTTCTCATTCACCTCTGCCTCCTTAAAGCCTGGAAAGAGGGCGATGTGGTTAAAGACGGAAAGGAACAAAACGCACACTGCAGCTCAGTGACTTTCTAGTTTCATTAGAGTGAAATGAATCATAAATGCAGGTTCTTGAAACCAAATCTAAATCATAAAAATTTATTAATTTCCACTTTTTCCTTTTAAAACCCACCGCTCTCATTGCTGCCCCTCTCCTCTCTTTCCAGAGTGCTGCTGGCGGAGGAGATGCTGGAGGCTGAGCAGTTGTCCTTTTCATTTACTTCCTCATTCTGCCGTTCCTTGTCGCTCAGGATGCCACTGTCCTCCTCTGCCTCCTCTCTCTCCTTCTCTGGTTCCTCTGCCTGTTCCTCAACTTCTTCCTCTTCCCTTTCTGCTGTCACTTCCTCCTCTATTTCCACATCTTTCCGTCCTTCCTCTTCCTCAGCAGTGGCTTCTGCCTCTTTCTCCTCTGCGTCTACGCTGGCACTAAAGTTGTTGGCTTCTTCTGTCACAAAAACATCAGAGTTATTTACAGAGTTATTTACCTCCTCTCATGTTTTTTTACAACTTCCATTGAAGTTCAGTCACACAGAAACATACTGTATGGCACTACATGTGACATATCTATGACAAAATACTGTTTGAAAGATGTATTTTAAAGGCACCTGTGTTGCTCGTGACAAGAAAAGCAAAAACACAGAATGTAAATAATACAGCACATACACAAAGCCAGGCTGTGGCAGGACCAGGATATGAGCAGGAAATGAAGAATTAAGTTCCTGTTTACACCGAAACACACACGTGTACACGGTAGACACCCATAACTCAACAGCACAGTCCACGCACTGAGACCGGCAGGGTTAGAATAACACGGCAGCGCGAGGCCTCAAACACCAGCCTGTGTGAGCGACACAACTTCAGTTTGCGTGCACTCCCAAAACGAGGCTGTTTCCTTGCATGGATGTTTTGGCACGGCACATTCAAAAACGTCTTTCAAAAGTTCATTTCACCCCTTCACCCATATCCCCTCACTCTTTTCCAAAAGTATCCTCTCCTCTTACTACTTTCCACAATCTGTCTCCCTCTTGCTGCTTCTTTTCCCTCGCGTCTGTATGTTAATTTAAATGGTGAGCTGCAAAGTAAAAACCATGCAAGGTTGAGAATAAGTGCCGTAGGCCCCTCAGATAGGAACTGAACAGGACATCCTGTGTTTTTAACTATTCGTTTTCAAAGTATTTGCCAGCAGCACTAGACACCTTTCACACATCATTGCAACCGTCTGTACACACAGTCTATGGTTACAGGTAACATTAAAACTGTTACTAACATTAAAATAAATCCATATTAATCTTGGCAACTGTCTGACAAGCACCACGCAGACACAAGAAACTAGCTTTTTAGTTAGAACTGAATCAGGTGACCACAAAACCTTCTTTAGTTACACTGCAATAGGCCTAGGATGCGTCGGACTTCCCATGATTCACTGGGTGTTTCTACTTCACTCATTTTTTTCCCCTCTGTGTTTATACACCATTATGCATTTAATCATTAGTTGTTATTAATATTTGCCTCTCTTCCACAGTGTGATTTCTGTGGAAGTGGACCCTCCCCTCGGGAACAGCTAGTCATGACAGATGGCTTCCTGCTAAAAAGTAGTTTTTCCCTCCCACTGTCGCCAAAGTGCTTGTTCACAGGGGGTTGTCTCATTGTTCGTTTTTTTTTTCTGTATCGTTTTAAGGTCTTTCCTTTACAATATAAAGCAGCTCTAGGCAATAAAATGAACTGAATTGAAGGCTGTTTTTTTTCTCTTTTGGTACGTTGCACTCGGTACTGAGAAGCGGATGCTCCCAACCTTGATCCCGTTAACGCCTAAAACTTTACATGTATCATAGTAGATCCATGTTGCCTTTGCATGCACTAAGGAGCTGTAACTCAATTTATGTTTGAAATCTTGCAGAAAGCAATGGCATTTTCAATTCAGTTTTATTGATATAGCGCAAAATCACAACAACAGTTGCCCCAAGGTGCATTATATAGTAAGGTAAAGACTGTAAAATAGTAGGTAGGTATGAACCTAAACATTGCCCTGATATTGTTGTGTGCAGGATCCATACCAGTCTGCGGTAGCAGTAATATTTTAGAATACATATCGGTGCCAACTGGCTACAGTTTTGTAACAAGAGACGATTATATCTCCTAATAATCGATCATCCACGTCCTCATTGACAGATCGATGCATCGAACATGATTCTCAGCAATCCTACCAGTCTCAGGTGGAGTGCAGGGAACGGCAGTTGGGGTCTCTGCTTCAAGCTCAGCCTCTGCGTCCTCCTGGGAGGCGAAGGAAGACGGCGTGCTGCTGCGTGATGATGACGGAGGCCAGGCTTCCGAGGGTTCAAAGTTCAGGTCGACGGCAGGTTGATTCCTCGACACCCTTACGCGCTCCCTCTCGTACTCTTCCGCTGCCAGACGTTCCACGTTCTTATACCTGAAAGAGGAAGAGAGGAAAAGGATGGATGTAAAAAACAAGAAAAAAACAGAGAGAGCTTTAGACAATGTCTGTCTCGGCTCTCACAGCAGCGCCATTCTCAGTGTTAGTCTTTGCCAAATCACCCCAAACTAAACCACTTGTCACTGCTCTCTGCCAAAGTACCTGAGTTCATTAAAAAAATACAAAAAAAACCAAACTCCCACCCGGCCTTTTTTCCCCTCTGCAGCTGCCATGCCACTTTACCTCTTCAGAATTTAATCCCACCTCTCTCCTCTACCTCGCCCCATTAATCGTTCACAAAGCGTTCGGTGCGTTCATCACTCATTTCCTGCAGCACAACGGTTCACTGTCTTGCTCCCCACTAGCCTCTTGTCCTCTCTATCCAAATGCTCAGCTTTCAGCAGCAGTTGAAACATGCAGCAACAGGGAGGTTAAAGAAGAGGAGGAGGAGGAGGAGGGGGGAGTGCAAGGAGAAGGACAGGAGAGAAGAATGAGAGAGATGCGGAGAAGTTAATGTTAGTTTGGCTGCTCTAAAGGCTAAACATCAGAAGTGAATCAGAGTAAACCTGTTCAACATGTGCCTCCATCAGCTCTGCTCTCAGGTCCATTTCCCCTCCCTCTCTCTCTCCTCTTCTCCTCTTCCTCCCTTTCTCCTCCTACCAAATGTTGCCATTCTGCGAGCCAGAATGGAGATTTATGGGCATTGATTCAACCTTCTCTCTCTCTCTCTCTTTATAACTCCTCCTCTTTCCCACCGAACCACGAATGTGTGGAGCTTCTGTTCAGGGTTCATTAGCATCAGTCCACTTCAGAGGTCTGAAGAAAGAAGATACTAGCATGTGTTGGTTTGCATTTGCACGCTGGAGTGAGTGAGCTGAATGTACACGAGGTGCCCGAACCAACAGGCAAACTCATAAAAGCTCCAGCTGTTTATGCCAACAAATCACTTTTAAATAAACTGTATCCATCTTTAAAGGGGGACCTGCTCATTTCCAACTCTGGGCCTTTACTGGAGCAGATTTACACAACAATTAGTTTAAAATAATCCTTATGTTATGCTGGGCCACGTTGAAGCCCCACAGTACATCGTCTGTCTGGAAAAAGCTGTTGTAGCTTTTTTTAAACCATTCTTTTCTACTGATTGGCTGCCCCTCACAGCTCAAAGACTTAACAGCAGGTGGGTGGGGCTTTTACTTACACCCAGAGCTGTGCACCTGACATGACCATATTAGGGATATCTGTGCTCCCCAATATAAAGACATAGAAAACAAAAACAGAATGTGAGCATTTAGAGTGCTTGAAGCCTGAGCTTGTTTAGAAAAGCACTTAGCCTAACTCTATAATAACTCACACACGCATTGTTCTTGTTCCCTATGTTACCTGACTTATCTGCAGTCATCTATGACTGTCACCTGTATTATTTAAACTGTGTTTCTGTTAAAAAATATATTCTCTAAAAAACGTACGCACAAGAGCTTAAAGTGCTCTTTAACAAAGTTTTTTGTTATCAGTGCTATAGCTAATCATAATGCGATCATGTTTAACTTTTGTATTTTAGCTACCAAACTAATTTTTTCTTTGTTTTGATGTTAAAATGTTGCCGATATTTTAATTTCAATTAAAACAAAAAACAAAAAACAGTCCAAACATAATATGTGCAAGAAATTTATTTAAAGATGATCTACTCGACTAAGTTGTGCTTTTCAGGTGTGTGTTTATGTTGCTTTTTTTTTTTATTCTGCCAGTTTTCATCATGTTTTAGAAAAATAAAGACATAATGTTTCTACAGACAGTTTTGGAAACAGGGAATCGGACCACCAGAGCCTCCACTTCTGACCTCCACACAATCCACTATGCACTGGACCCCTGCAGCCCTTCCTGCATGTGGTTGTGCCCACAGGAAGGTGGGCCCATGTTGGTCTTTCAGGCTGCACCAGGCCTCAGTCACTGGGTGGTCTCCCTCGAGCAACTCACACACCCACCCATCCTTAAACCCTCTAATCAGTATACAGGGTGGGCCATTTATATGGATACACCGTAATAACATGGGAATGGTTGGTGATACCATTCAAGTTACATTGAAACCAAGCACACCATTGTTTTTCTTGTGACATTACCAATAAGTTTGATGTGTCACATGGCCCTCTTCATATTGAAAAAACAAAAGTTGTATCCAAGATGGCCGACTTCTAAATGGCCACCATGGTCACCACCCATCTTGAGGAGTTTGCCCCCTCACATATACTAATGTGCCCCAAACAGGACTTTAATATCACCAACCATTCCCATCTTATTAGGGTGTATCCATATAAATGGCCCACCCTGTACATTAAGGAAATGCTAGCAAAAGAAAAAAGAATGAAAAAAAGAAAAAATTCAAAAGGATGTTTTTATTTTTATGGTGTTTCTATGAAATAAACGTAGTTAAATACAGGCTTATTTGTTTGTCCAGAAGCAGGTGTAATAGTATAATTATTTTAACCATATCGCTCTATTCGCTCATTTTAATTGCATCAATTTGGTGTAAACTGACTCTTTTAGATGAGCTGAGGTATGTTGTTGTTGCTCTGTCTGTTGTCTGTTATTAAAGCCATTGGATTTTATGCACGTCCTTCGTGACCAGGTGTTCCAGTGCTGTTTGGCAGCTAAACGCTAAGCTGGGGAATTTAAAAAAAAAAGGTCATGTTTTTTCTGATGACCATGACACCGTAAATAAATCAGAGTGAAGTCGTGGATAAATCTCCCACATGTTCACTCAGCAGCTCATCTGCAGCTCTGGCTTCTGTCTGTCTCTGCCTTATTTCTTCTGTTCATAGTTGAATCCAACCTTTACCTTTTTTTTTCGCTCTGTCTTATTGACTCTGTGTGCTATTGCATTAACTGAGCTTTAAATGGAGGGTGAAACAAGCCTGGGGTAAAAAGAAAAGCAATAGTGCTCGGCACACACTCTCAGAGAGTGGAGAAGATGAAGAAGAACAATAAGAAGGCGCAAATGTCAGTGATGACCAGCGTAGAGGATATGGCATTTACCCAGCTGTCATCAGCCCTTATTATATGATCGTGACCTCCTTAACCCTTCTGAGTAAATCTCTTTCTTCCTGTGATTCCCATCTGCACACAAACACAGATTTATTAGCCTCGTGAAAATTCTTCTGGTGTGTGTGTGTGTGTGTTTGTGGCCGTGCACGTCCATTCATTGTGAGAGGCTTGACAAATCCAGGAACCTGATTTTCTCACAGCACACAGCCAAAACAATCAGGCCCTTGGCAGAGAGCCGCAGTTAAAATACAGCTTCTTAAGGAAACGAAAGGCGGACGGAGCAAAGAAAATCAGCTCAGTACTCCCCCCACCCGTCCAGCCTCTGGCAGGCAATGGTCACCTTTTAACCTGCAAACAATTACGCTATTACCGAGCTTCCCAAACCAGCGGCTCAAACATAATCCCAACTGATTCAGCGGCTCTGTGCTGTTTTGATTTAGTGTACACACACACTCACCTCTCCTCCCGCGCGAGCCGGGCCTCTTCCATTTTATCCACATAGCCGCGGCTGTGAGAGGAACAACAAACTGTTTCAAAAGGTAGCAATCATATCACGCACACTGTGCTCTGTAGATCTGTCTAACAAGTTTAACCCACAGTCCCACACCTTTGTCTTATGTATGATATGATCTATTCTTGTCAGACTGTTGAGTAATTTAGGAAATTAGGTCAACACACACACACACACACACACACACACACACACACACACACACACACACACACACACACACACGTTTTCGGTGTTTGGAAACATAATTACTCATTCTACAAACTAAAACAGCTTTTATTCATTTATTGTTCTCGCATAAAGCATTTTATGACCAAAGATGCCTCACCTGTGCTTGTTCCTCTCCTCTCTTTCTATTTTCTGTAGCCTCTCTTCTCTCTCCACACGGCGGCGCTCTCGCTCAGCTGCCAAAGATTCTTGGTGCTGGCGGTAGGACGAGGACAGAAGGCCTCCCAGAGCAGGTCTGAAGGAGCAGAGACAGAGTGAGGAAAAGGAGGTTTCTGTTAGGATGCCTGGGTCGTTGACCCAGGATGTTTGAGTTTATGTTATTATTTATACTTTCTAGTTTTTGGTTTCTTTGAGTTCCGTCTTATGGCTTATGTCTCCCCTATCACCTGCATCCCCTTGTCTAGTTCGCGTCTGTGTATCCTAAGTTCCTATATCCCCGTGTTCAGTCAGTGTTTGTGTCTGCCCTGTTCCCACGTCTCTGTTCCCTTTGTAGTGCCTGCATATGAGTCTGTGTCTTTGTTCAGTCTGTGTTATGTGTTTCCTGTTTTACTTTGAAAGTCCATGTCTGATGTTAATGTGTCTGGTTTTGCTTCCTCTTGTCTCGTTAGGCCTGATTTGCCCCAGCTGTGTTTCCCTCCTGTTACCCATTCCCTGATTGCTCCCTCTATGTATTTAAGCCCAGTGTTTCTCTGTGTCCGTGTCGCGATCTACCGTTTATTTTGCTGTGTGTTTTGCCTGTCCACCGGTGTAAGTTTATTTTGAGTTTTTCTAGTTATGTCATGTTGCGTTCAGCATTAAAGCCTTTTTGAGTTCACGTCTGTCTCCGGAGTCTGCACCTTGGGTCCTATTCCTGACTGCACACAGCCTCACCTAACAGTTTCCTTCATTTATTGATTTTTATTTCTCTATTCCCTGTCATCCTGATTTCTGCAGCAGAGTTTTAATCTGCTGCTCTCTTCTGATAAAGCAGCCATAACACAACATACGCCCCTTACATAAGACCAGCCTCTATGTGTTTAGGTTTACCAGAGAGTTTAGTAAATCTGGAACCAACTAGCTTAGATCACATTCACTTTAGTATGTCATCGGCACGAAAACACGGTGGGGCCGCACATGCTCCGTATTTTTTACACATGTGAGTCTGTCCGTGAAAACACACATGACTCTGTTCCTGTGTGTGAACCTGTTTACAGTCTGGCGGTGCGTAGTTTAAGGATGTTTCCACACCTCATGTTCTTGCTGTGGCTTCTCACCTTGAGCTAGTAGGTGTACTCGGGGTACTGAGAGAGGAGTAGGACGTCAGGGCTCCGTTCCTGAGGGAGAAAAACAGGGAGAGTGACCTCTCAGGGTTGCACAACACGGCATGGACTAACTGGCGAGTGCAAAACTCGTACCCAGAAATGAATGTGACCCTAATTGCTAACTGCTGTCGTGTTTATTCTATTATGCCCCTGGAAATTTTCAGGCAAGGCGTCTGTCCTCACTAAGAGTCTGCTAAAAAGACCTTTGGCCTTGTCAAGCTATTATGCCGGAGCAGACAAGAGCTTTCTTTTTTAAGCTTACGTTATATTATTTAAGGTTCTGTTGCTGCGTGTGCAATACAAAGCAAAAAAACATCTGATTCTTGTTATCTATAACTTGATGCATGTAATTCAACTTCTGATTGGGAACACTTGATTACTCATGCAGCGTTCTCATGACAAATTTGGTACAGATTAAGTGTGAATCTTTTGGAAATCTAGTTTTAACCACAAAGAGAGAAATCTAACAGCTAATCTTTGCCTGACGGTAAAGGTAAGGAAATGCAAAGTTTCAGCAAAAAGCAAAGAGAGACTAGTGAGAAAGGGTTAAAGAAAAGAAAACAGTGGTTGTGCTGTTTTAGAAAAGAGGGGAAAGGAAATGCTACTGGGAGGCCAAGTGGGGATTGCACATTAAAAAAAAATTGCAGTGCATCAAGGTCGTGGAGGAACTAAGAAAAGACGTGAAGGAACGAAAAGTGACAATAAGAGTCGAGAAACTCAAGGTGAGATGCTGTGAGGTGAAAGAACTGAAAAGAAGGGAAGTGATGAATAACAAAAGAGATGCAAAGTGGCTCCAAACTGGTGCCTACACACACACACAAAAAAAGCCAGAAGCAGAAGTGGAAACTGGCAAAGTAAAAAGCAGGACATCTGAAGAGAAGGAAAGCTTCTTGAATTCATTGGTGAGCTTTACTGCCCATCTGACCTGGGAGTCGTTGGTTTGGGTGACTCCTCACTTGGCTTTCCCAGAGCCGGGGGCGACGGCTCCTCATCGAGATCGTACGAGAAGAGGTGGAAGGGCGAGTGGGGCAGGTAGGGCAGGCGGTCGGGGGAGGGGCGCGAGCTGCCACGCAACGGCGGGCTCACCTCCTTGGTAGCTGGCACAGTGACGATAGACTTTTTTCTGGCCAGCAGTGTGGCCAGGAGCGAGGGCTGTCCTGGAGGACTGTGAGTGCAGGACACAGTGGGAGAAAGGGTTGGGGTAGAGGGGGAGGAAATGCTGCTGGTGGTAGTTGTTGCTGAGGTCGGTTCACTCCAATTCCTCTGCTCTGTCTCCTTTACAGACTCCTTTCTGGACGTGATGGTGATGGACTGAAGGGTTGTTCTTTGAACAGTGGATGGAAGATGTCTAGCGGGGCTAGGAACAGAGGAATGGATCGAGAGGAATAAATGGGTAAAAGCAGAACTGAGCAGACCGGCAGGCAAATCTACAACAGACATGGGCCACCAGAGCAAACCAGCTGGACAGGCAGGGACTAAAGAGACATTCGAGACCATTATGAAAGCATTATTTCATTGCTATGTTACCACTACGTCCTAAAATACCTGGAGGTGGTCTCATTAGCCCCCTCCTGCTCATCCGAATCAGACTCAGTCACAGGAGTCTCCTCTTCCTCTTCCTCCTTCTCCTCCTCAATGCTATCCTCCTCACATTCCTCCACTCTATCGAGGTGGATGGGGGGTGGGTGGGTGGGGGTGGACGAATGAATACACAGACAGGTGGACGATTTGAGGTAAGGATAGGGGAGAGATGAAGTGATACATAAGAAAAGCATGCAAATAGAAATCTCCACAGAAAAAAGAGTGTTGGAGCAAAGGGATGGAATGGCTGAGGGGTCATGTGTGGAGAAGATGTTTAAGGCTACACTAAAAAGTCACAGTTAAGACACTCAAGGAAAACAAACAAAGACAAGGCAAGACAAGAGAAAACACACAAGAAATGAAAAGGGGAGAGATGGCAGATGAATGTTTCTGATTATACACTTCATGCCTCCAGTTAGGTGGTTTTACATGCGCATGAACACAGAACATGATAACAAGGAAAGAGGGAAAGGAATGCTGAGAGGAGAAACCGGCTGGGGGATCGCTGTCACCAAACTGCTGCGCTGTTTTATAGTGAAACCAGATGAGTCCTGTTGCAGTCAAGTCCGTCCGCGCTGCCAGGTGTTGTTCCACAAGACCACAGCCATGTGTGTGTGACGAATGGGATGGTCAATAAAACTTGGGTTTGTTTTTCTTGTGTGCGTGCATAATACGAAGCAGGATGCGGTCCCGGACGTAAACAGCTTTCACCCACTGATTAGATTCATTCAAAAATAAATCACGGGATAAAAATGTATCTTTTACAGTACAGCTGACCGCGTTTGAACCCGTTTTTCAGGATTCACAGGTATGCTCAGGTGTGCACGATTTAGCTCTTAAACCCCATTGTTTGTCTACTAATGTGACAAAAGCAGATTACATTTAATCCTTCATCTATTATTATATTCAAATCTAAAGAGGAGAAGAGGACCAATAGATGAAAGATTTGCCTTTAGTAAACAGTTAAAGTCCCATCCTGATCCCATTTTGTTGTGCTCTTACACACATCGTTGAGAAAAGCCTGTGCTGGTTTAATATCGTGTTCGCCTCTATTAGAATTGCAAGCAAACCCCGAAGGCGTGCGCAGCTGCTGAAAACAATTATTTTTATTCCAGTGCAGCAGAAGTCTGCAGTGGGGTTTAGGTGCAGCAGGAAAACCCACGCTGTGAGTAGGGAGGACACATGGGTAGCTGTTACAGCAGGTCTGTGAGGAGCAGAGGCTCAGTGACGTTTGGACTTACATGGACTGAAGGTAACCTGACAGTGCTCTGGAGCAGAAAGCAGTAAAACAGTCAGAACTTCTCTGAAGAATGAGAACATATTAAAGAACTATCGCTTTTTTGTTTGCTTTGTCACCACACCTTTTGAGTAACCCTGCACCTAGATTTTAATAAGTGATACGTAACTGTTTTATTTTCCACCACCCTCACCTCTCGCTCACGTCCTCAGATCTGATTCCATTGAAAGGTTGGAAGCCGGCTCTCTGTGGGGACGCGGGGCTGCAGGGCGAGGCGTAACCGGATCGTCCAAGAGAAGCCCTGCGGCTCCGCCTCCTCTCCAGGCCATGTCTTTTGTCCCCGCCCCCAACACTGGCTCGCCTGCGGTCCCGGCGTACCATTGGTGGAGGCTGGCTGTCATCATCACCATCTTCATGCCGTAGGGTCGTCTGGGGAAAGACATGACAGGTTGTAAAGTGAGTGGTACTTAAAAAAAATGTTAGGGTTTAAATGAAGCAAAGTGGTCTGACCAAAATCTAAATCAAAAATTTGTAGATTTTTTGGTAAATGAAAAATGCTGGATCCTTTGGTCTAATGAGTGGAACTTGTTAGCAACACGCATTTCCAAAGCTAACATGCTGTGAGACTAAATTATGGCTTCTTATAGTTCTTGTTCTTCACTTTCTGTTTCATTTATTTATTTTTAGTTATCACCCGTGCCTTGTTTTTAGTTTTACTTCCCTCCCCTGCTTCCATGTCTAGATTGAGTGCAGCTGAGTCTTGTTACTGTTGTGTTTCCACTTCCCTGATTACCCTCGTGTATAAATAGCCCTGACATTCCCTTTACTCCTTGTCATAGCATCTGTTAACCTTCCATGCAGAGATGGGCAGGAATCTGATTACTTTTTTCAAGTAACGAGTAAAGTAAGGGATTACTATTGCAAAATCGGTAATTAGATTACCGTTACTTTCCCGTAGGAACGCTGCGTTACTGCGTTACTAAAACTGTGAGCTTTCTCCTTTTATTTTATATATATATATATATTTTTTTTTCCTTTTTTTTTTTTCTTTCTCTTTCTCTCTCTGTCTTTCTTTCTTCTCGTTTTGTTTCGTTTTTCTCTTGTAAACTGTGTTAATTAATGCCTGTAATCATCTTTATGAGGTAATATTGTAGAAATAAAGAATATTAAAAAAAAAAAAAAACTGTGATTTTTTTGCAAGAATGTCTCACAACAGTGACGTAAGCGAGTGCGCCGTTGGTGACAACAGCTGTGTGCAGATCAACAATGGATAATATATCGAGTGCGGGAGAGAATGTGAGCGTGCAGCGTTTAAAGCGTGGAAGTACTGACCTTACTTTGAGTTTGATTCCATAAAAAGTGACAAAAACATTAGTGTCCGTTGTGCGTGGGAAGAAAACTTCTTTTTACAGCGATAAAACCCCTAAACTTCCAAGCAAGCACCAAGTGTGCTACGACGTAATGGGAAACTCACAGAGAAACTCGCGGATTCTTCAACTGACCGCGGCACACCTGCACCAGGGTAAACCTCCGCCTACCCCAGTCCTGCTTTACAGGTGAAAATAGAGCAACAGGACCGCTGAGTCTTTGACTTTATTTATTTTCTGCTGTGTTTTACTTGCATCTATTTGAAAGAGTGAGTGTAAACACAAAAAATATTTTATTTTATGTGCTGGAATGTGCATAAAATAGGTTTAAATGTTAAACTAATTTATTCAAGTCAGAGAATGTTGCATATAATTACATTTTTGCTTGATGCATAAAGTTAAAAGATTAAAACTGATAAAACAAGTTAAAAAAAAGAGACTTTTCCATTTGATTACATTTTGTATGATGGAGTATGCAGAAAAAGTAGAATTGGGCTGAAAGATCTATCACTTTATCACCTCTTCAGGTTGTAAATCGTCTTTTTAAAAAGTAACTAAGTAACTAAGTAATTAATTACTTTTGAAAATAAGTAATCAGTAAAGTAACAGGATTACTTTTTTGGGGAAGTAATCAGTAATTAGTTACTGATTACTTTTTTCAAGTAACTTGACCAACACTGCTTCCATGTATACTACAGCCATCTCAGTGTGTTCTTTGCTGAACTTACTCTTTAGGACTTTAGCATAAAACCAAAAATGTTTTTGTATTTGTTTATTCATTCTGCCTCCACGTCTGCATTTAGGTCCACTGTTCAACGCTGTGATTTTCAAACAATAACTGTGAAGGCACCGTTATTGCTGGAGGATGTATTTCACTAGCTGGGCCCACGTCCTCATTTTAGGTTTGACAGCGTTTTAGTAGGTGAAAAAGCTTTGACATGAAGTGAGCTGCGGTTTGTGGAAGGCCTTGAAGGAGACTGGCGATGGCTCCCGGGCCTTGCAGATCCCGATGCACTAAGTAGAAATGAAAAAGTTAAAGAATAGAGAAAAAGGAGGGAGGGTGGGGCACGTAAACGAGAATGAACAGCTTGCAGAACTGGGGGAACCTATATAGATTTCAACCGGAAGGAGCGTGTTTGGAGGGGTGGTCCTACTCCTGAAATTCCGACACATAATCTCCAAAGAAAGTTTTATGAGCAGCATATGCTCCCATCCAGATGACACGTTTTTATACCTTTTTTTTTTTCACAAGACAATGCCATCCTAAGCCTAAAAGAATGAGCGTTAAGAATAATGCCACCAATTTAAATAGACAAAAACTGGACTTTGATATAAAGTTTTGCACTATTTTCAGCTATTATGTTTGGTTTAAATGACTTACAAACCATAAGATTCTGTTTTTATTTTTATATTTTACATGGCACTCTGACCTTTATTTGGGCTATTAGTACAGCATTTACAAGCTGAAAAGGGATCAGTAATAACCCATTTTCAACCGCTTTTAATGTTTTGTTTGAGTGTCTCAGACCTCATATATATTAAGCTGCTCGACCAAGTCAAGATCGGTTCCTTTCCTCCCCAGATGTCTTTGGGAAACAGTCTCCATGCCCTGCTCCTCCAGACCATCCACCATATCATAAAATGAATCCTGGTCGGGCAGTGCTGCAAGAGTCTGCAAAAAGAAAGGAGACGTCGTCAAGATGTAACCAAGGTTTAAAACGCTTTGCACATTTAAACACTAATGACTAAAACACTGCTTTGATGCACATAATCATATATTTAAGTTTTTCATTTTGGGTTTTGAAGCTGCAGGACTAAAACTTCGCAATACAGTTTATATCTACATGCAAAATGATAAAACACAAAGTCAGTCAATCAACTGATCACTTACTGGAGAAAACCAAGATGCGTTTTCCATAAAACTGAAAATGTTCTATATCCACACAAGAAAGTACTCAGCAAAGCCATAAACTATAGCTTTGCAAACCTTATTGATGAGGGTCATTGCATAGACGAGAAGCTCCGTATCCACTCCATCCTTCTCATGCAAGATCTCCATAGCATTGGACCATGGCTTGCTGCCTAGAAGTCAGTCGATTAAATTCCATTACTTCAAAAATATTATCATGCAGACAAACTACAGTATCTTTCTACTTTAAGCCCTCAGCACATGGTGGCATGTTAAGCTTTTAGTACCTCTCTTCATGTCCACAGAGGTGATGGCTTGGATCAGCAGTGGCGCGTTGGATTCTGAGTACTCCACAAACACCAGCAACAGCTTCAAAGCTGTTTTCACCACCAAACGAAACTAGGGTGGAAATATAAAGAAACTTGCATAAAGTATGGACAACTGTGTTCCTATTGCTCTCTTCATCCACTCTAAACATTTAGAATTCAAATGTTTAGCATTAGTGGCAACCAAAACATACGAGCAGATGCTATTTCATTATTTGTGTGTGTTGTGCTTGTCATCATGCTGCAGGGACATAATCTATTTATACAGTTATACTGTGAGCCTCTGTTTTAGGGATGCTGGTCTGGGGAAACTTCATAATATAAATTACATTTTACAGGATTTGGTTTAAAATTTAGGCAACGTGACATTTTGGTTAATTTTATTGTAACGGACATCATCAGGCAACTAGGAATTATGGTTTTGGTTTGGGTTAGGAAGGAATTTCATGAACTCGTTAACAAAGATGGCTGCAGATGCTGCAGAACCGTAGTTGTTCTGCTTATACTGCTTATATGATCCAGACCATGGACTCTCACATACCCATCTATGATAAAAATACAGCACTACCAAAAAATCTCAAGGAAGTAAATGCTGATCAACATACTCACTTTAGTACTGCGGCGCAATTTATCCCACCTAAGATAGTCTGATAGTATGCCAATGTCTAGGGCAAGACATGGGGCAATGTCTTGTTGGCGAGCAACTCCCTTTACTCATGGTGGGACCATCATCCTACGGGCCTGTAGTCTGCAGGAAGAGCAACAGGGGTCTAGCACATTGTTTTGAGGAAATAATCGCAGGCCAAATTCCACTAGAACTGCCCTGGATGAAAGGGAGAGTGCAGGGTGGCTACGCCTACAGCCCTGTGGTTCATCTGCTGTGAACTAGAAGATCGCTTCAAGTCGAAGAAGGGGTTTTGAATGCTTTTACTCCAGCGTTCGACACGGAAAGCGCCTCCTCTGGAGATTTTATTGCTATATGTTCTCACGCTGGCGACAACAGTGAAACCTGGGGGGTGGTAGTGTAGGGAAAACAGTCCCAGCATGAGTGTCTTGGTGCCTAGTGCACGAGGACACCACAAAACCAACAGAAGCCGCCACCCACAGCTGGAAACACACAACACAATCATTAGGGTATGTGTTTGTGTGTGTTTCTTTGGATAAACGCTAAAAATAATGTTCTGCAAACAATGGCTGGTTAACCAACGTCAGGGTGGTGTGTGTGTGTGTGTCCTCTGAGTTTTTTAGGATGCACGCTTGACTTGATACCTTCGAGCCAACGAGAGTGTAGAGCCACTGGATTGTCTCAGGATGGCCAATGACGCCATTCATCCCGTCCACGTAGA
Organism: Diplotaxodon limnothrissa; assembly: GCF_057381915.1. Lineage (NCBI taxonomy): Eukaryota > Metazoa > Chordata > Actinopteri > Cichliformes > Cichlidae > Diplotaxodon > Diplotaxodon limnothrissa. The sequence goes on from NC_140616.1 coordinate 25,125,387, forward strand.
GCATGATCTGCCCGAGAGCTGAGGAAGAAAGGAAAAGTCAGAAAAGTATACGGAAAGATGACTGAGAACTTGTTGTAAAATAAAATAAAATAAGATGAAATAAATAAAAAAAGAACCAAAATGAATTAAATAACAGCAATAAAATCAGTTACAGTGACAGCAATGATTCTGATTATGCTGAGAAAATCAATCAGTCATGACAACGATGGCACAACCATGACTAACAGCTCCATAGAAAACCTCTGAGTGACAAACATGACTTAATTCCATTACATTGCTCTTTTTGTATTGCCATCTTATAATAATATTCAGCAGAAATAATAATAGGGTTAAAAACTCTGTTTAAAGCACTCAAAATGCAGTTTTTCTGCATTTGTTTCTCATTTTTACAATTTTATTTTTCATGCATATCTTCTAAGTAACATGTCCAAATCAGTCGTGACATGCCGTCATGACCACATGTGCCTAGACTAGCTGAGAAACACAAAGGAAAAGCTGATGCTGAATGCAGGCTATTTCAAGAGAAGTGGAACTCTGAAAAGCCCACATCTCGACAGGGTAAGGAAAGATCCTGTGTCTCCGTAATTATTGTCTTCACTTGGATGCTTCTGTCCACACGCCGGCAAAGATGTAGAGCCATAAAGACTGAGTGTTTGCTTTAAAAAGTCACTGAGCCACAGAGGCACACGACTACAGCACGGTAAATTTCTCAGAGGCCAGTCCTTTCACTGAGAACTACGGGCAAATTTTATTTTTATGTGCAGACAATTTCAGGCAATAGAATCATCAGATATCATTTGATCTTGTTTGTTAATTGTTATACAGGATTTCAAAACATGTTAAAATAAATGTCTGGCCCTTGATGTGAGTCCCATTTCACAGTGTTGCCCCAGAGAAAGATAGAATGACCCCCCTGATCTAAGCATGTAGTATATTATTGTTATTATTCTTAGCATATATCATTATGCAGCATGCAGGAGACCATACCTCTTAATATGTAGTTCTGGTAGTTTTGGTCAGCTTCTGCTCCCACCTTGATGAGACACGTCAGACCTTCAGCCATCACAAACTCATGGACCAGGTCTTTGTCATCCTGAAGGAAAATGAGCACAAATAGAGGAAGCACGGGATAACCAGAACCGAGCTCGTAATTTCGTGGATGCAGTTAATGCATTTTCTTGTGTTGCCACTTGATGTCAGTGATGTGGAGGTTTAAGATTTAAGTTGACACAACACAGATTTTCAAACCCTCCTCTGGGATCAGACCAGCTGGTATACACACTCACACTTGTCAGCAGACATGGTTTTTTACAGTTTTCTGCTTTTTATGTGTCATTTCTTAAAGAAACAAAAACACCTTCATGTGCACCGTTAAAGCTCCAGGTTCAGGCATCCTCTGAGGAGAAGGTGGTAGGAAATAAGCATGGAGCTTGCATGGAGGGTTTTTTATGTAGTGTTTAGTTGCAAAAAAAGGGCCACTTTTAATAGCTTGAATGCTGCACTTTTTTGAACAATCTGGAAGTTTGCACAGTGCTGCTCCGTTTGCTGAATCACTGTCTTTTTACGTACGGAGTGCTTCTGTTCTGTTTGTGCTGCAGAGCTCTTCTTTTTTTTAAAGTGGCTAACTCTTCTCCACTTAAAATAAAAGATTCCCACACAAATTTCAATGCAAACACACACACACGCGCGCACATGCACACACAAAGACAGAGAGAGAAACGCCACGTTGATGGAGATCCTGTCATCACAGAAGCACACAGTGGCCACAATAACCGACTGTATTCTGCAACAATGTACTCACGGTAATTGCATTGAAAAATGTGTGTGTGTGTGTGTGTGTGTGTGTTTGTGTGTGTGTGTGAGAGAGTGTGTTACCTGAAAAATTTGCTTTAGAGAGAAGAGTGCTCTTCTCAAGTCACGTCCATTGGAGTTATATAGTCTTTCTGCAGAGGGACAGACAGAAAAAGACACATAGATGGTTATCTGAGGTTAAGTGAACAAACATGGGAACGTATGCATAACCATAACGAATAAAACGTCTCCACCTTAAAGCTCTCGCACTCGTTTTTGCTGCCTTTTATGTTTGCTTGTGCATCTTTCATTTCTCGCCAGTCCTCATACTTCTCATTCCGATGAGTCGATCAATAAAACTTGTTAGCAAAACGAGCCTCAGCTGTGCAAAAAAGCTGCGCAACAGCATCCGAGATGTGAGAGGAGAGGTGCGATTCGATGGAACCAATCACCCCACGCGGCTGTAATCACCTGAGGCAGGCACTTCATCAAACACTTTCACCGCGTCCTCGCTCGCGGAGCAACACGTGCATGATCTCTCTTTTCCCTTTTCCCCTCTCTCTGACTCTCTCTCTCTCGCTCTCTCACACACACACACACACACACACACACACACACACACACACACACACACACACACACACACACACACACACTTGCAGTGGTGATTAGGGCTGTATTGGAATGTTAATGAGCTGCTGGCTTGGCTTCATCGCTGAGGTATTCAGGTCACGACACGGAAACCACTCAGAACTAAAGGCTCGTATATCATGATGCTGATATTATTGTTATTTCTATCCATGAACACAAAGACGTTATCGCTGTACTTCTACAACAGGCCTTAAAATGACTGGCAACAGTCTTTAATAACCATTGTTTAAGGTCATATGATTATATAACATATTAGTTATTATATAATAGTTGATTAGGAACAAGTTTTACAGCAATAATGGTTAGTTAAGATTACTAACTTTCATCTAGTTATTTCTTAAAAGTGAAATAACTAAACTTAAAAATAACACAAATTTGGGTAATTAAAACCTAAGATGAATGACAAAACATGACATGTTACATCTGTGTCATTATTTAACAAAAATTAAGCCAAAATGCAGAGACGGTGTGTGGAAAAACTAAGTGCACTCTTACTGTTTCCATAGGAATTAAGAAGGTAAATAGCAGCCAGGTGCTGCTAATCAAATGAACTTGATTAACTGATTATCAGCAAGTACCTCTGTAAAAGCAGTATTTTGGCAGTTTGCTGTTTTGGAGCATTCAGATGTGCGTCAACACAACGCCAAGTAAGGACAACATCAGCAATGATCTTACAGAAACAGTTGCTGCTGCCAATTAATCTGAGAAGAGTTACAAAGTAATTTCCAAACTGTTTGAAGTCTAATAAGAAAAAATATTGAAAAGTGGAAAAACATTCAAGACAGTTGCAGATCTCCCCCAGGAGTTAATGTGCCAGGAAAATGCAGTTCAACACCTACGTCTCAGACTCTACAGGCTTCACTTAACATGTTAACATTTTTAAATGTAAAAATTCTTGACAGTACAAATAGAAAAAGACTGAAAAAGTATGGCTTGTTTTTAAAAATTGGCAAGAGGAAGTCTCTTCTCTTTAAAAGAACATATGTACACATTTGTAAAGGTGTATCCGAACAAATCGCAAGACTTCTGGAGCAATGTCCTTTGAACAGATGTGAAAATGTTTGGTTATAATGCACAACACCACGTTTGGAGTAAACCGAAACGCAGCATATCATCACAAACATACCAGCTATCAAGTACTGTGGTGCAGGGGTGGTGAGCTTGTTTTTTGCAGCCATAGGACCTGGACACCTCGCAGTTATTGTGAATTCTAACCATCCGTCTAGCACTTAACGGTTGGCTGACATTGGTTAATGCAACAAGACAATGAACCCAAGAAGAGCAGCAAATCTACATCAGACTGGTTGAACAAGACAAGCTCCAGAAATGATTGTCGTACACAGAACAGCTTTATTACGAAACAAAAGCGCTCTCTGCCTGTGAGCAAAAACAAAACCAACAAACCCCCCCAGCCTTTCCTATTGGTCGAAAAATGCATCATGTTGACCAATCAAAAAAATGATATGGCAACATGGCATTTAGATGTTTAGGAAGGGGGGAAGTTTTAGGAGTGACGGCGGTGTTTTGAGATGTGAGAGATTTGCAACGTTTAGCGCAAATCTTGTGTAGTTAGTGTGTAGTGTAGTCAATAGTTTTGTTGTGTGTGTCAGAACAACGAGGCGACTGCTGAATGTTATAGGAGTTACAGCAGTGATACATCTCCTGTTGTCAGGCCTGCAGGTATCAGGCTGTTGTTCTCCTTTATCTCATAGTGGACAGAAATTATTTTTTGGAGTGGCACAAATAATTTGTGTGGCATCAAACTTGATGCAGAACAGCTGATTGTTCTGTAAATAGTTTGAAATGTTTATTTTAAAAAAAAACGCCTTGGCTGTATTTTTAGGTAAACAGCTGCAAAAAACTTTGTTTGCATAACTCAGTTACTTTTTTTGAAGAAGTAACTATATAATTAATTGCCCAACAGTGGCCATTATATTCTGTTACAGGACTCTCTCCCAGACCACAGACTCATACTCATAATACAAGTCAGAGCTTTATTTAAAAAAAGAAAAGAAAAAGAAATAAAAATAAAATAAAGTTTTGTTTTCAAAATTGGAGTTCAAGTTCTTTTTACTTCCAATAGTGTTAACATACTACACAGGTCATGAACAAGATTCTTTTTTTAATTTTCAGTGTAAGCAGTTAATTAAAAGTAAATGTAAATGCTGTAATTTGATTATTTTAATAAACCATGTAACTTGGATGGATTCGATGCTGGCGTTGATCACAGTGCACACGTCTGCTGTCGCTCACAGTGGTACTCAGGGAGTATGTGTGTTCGCTCAGACACATGAAAAATTAGAGGGAACATTGGGTGGGACATCAAAAAAGCTGTCCATAAATGATGCCTGTAAACTTCAAAGAACTTTCTTTTTCATATAATTTGACATAGCAAAACAACAAAAACATTTGTTTTTACCAAATAAAGGGCCAAAGATGGGCAGTTAAATTCAAAACATGGCACACTTAGTCCTGACTTATACTAAACTCCAGAAATTAGAATGTTTTAGATAATGTTACCATTTTTTTTTTACAAAGTTCCAGATGTATCTGAAGTTGCAGTACCGTCTTTTTTATTACTTTTGCATTGACTGTATCATCACTGGATTACAGACCTGTAACAATGAATGAAGAAGAGATTAAACTAACATTTACTTTCTGTGAACAATCACACTGTCATTGACAGCCTCTCTTTGGAAGGTCATGCATGATGATGAAATAAGCACCACGGAGGCCAGATGTCAGTGGAAATCTGTTGTAGTCCCCTGTTGTAGACTGGACAAAGATAGATGTACCCACAGTGACTTCATCCGTTGATTAGTGAAATCTGGTTATGAAGCCTTGAGATGAGTATGTTTGTGCCCTGATAGGCATTTAAAAAGATGTTTTAAGAACTTTTATGTTAACCTCACTTTTCAGACTTGGATTCATCATTTACACTTCTATGGCTGCAGTTCATCACAGAAAAATGTTTGTTTGCACAGGTAAGCAGAGTACCCTCTGTAGTGGAATAACAGTACAGACATATTACAGTCTAATATTCCTTGTGATTCATTAGGGATTTTGGGGGGAGGGGGTTCTTCTCAGGGCATTATGTGCTGGGATTGAGTTTTCATGTGTGCTTTATACTGTCTGTATGCTAAAGGGTTGAGAAACAACAAATACTACTGATGAAAACAATAAAGTTAAATATTTGGCAAGACCATGCCATAAAGATGCTTTGCTAAATGTTACTCTTGATTTTCCACCTCTTATGACTACAGACTGCAAGAATAATTTTCCTAAGTGCTCTGTATTAAGCCCAACATCTGTTTATCTGGGTGTCCATACTGTCCCTTTGTGTGCATAAACAGTTGTGCATTCCACTGTGTGTCAGCAGGGGGTTTGGAAACCTGTGCGTGTGTGTTTGTGTGTTGATGACAAATCCTCCAATTCCCTTCTTTGGGGGGAGGCTGGGTAAAAAGGTATAGATGTAAGAGCAGAGACAGACAGGGTGCACGCCCCCTGATGTGGGACCGCACGTGGGCCAGCCTGGCTCCGGAGCCTTCCAGTCTGCCCTGCTGTCTGGAGCTCAGTGGTAACCGTTGCTAAGCTAGGCAAGGCTAACCCAAGGCCAGGGTCAGAATCATTATCATTCCTCACGCAGGCGAAGAATTACAGGCCTGTGTCTCTTTTCTGTGAGATCAGCATTCATGAAATACTATATATCTGTGATAGTCTGCAGCAGAAATACTCAAGTCAAATCATCCAGCGATTAGTGCTAAGAGGCAGTCAACATACAACAATAAAAGCATGCGAGAGAACTGAGTACACATATACAAGTGAATGTTTTTATACATAAGAAATCACATGCATGGGTCTGCTGTAAGTTTAGCCAGTTTAGACTGATTTCCTGGTTCTCCCTTCTCTAGGTTTCCCTGGAAATCAAGTGGCCACTTGATGTAAAAATGTCTGACTCTTGAGTGTCACGGTTCATTCAGACAGTCACATGTAATTTTTGTCATCAGGCCACTAATGGGCCTGTTGGTGTAACCTTTACCAAATGTCTGCCATGCATCAGGAGCATGTCAGCAGCACTGATAGGACTGGACTTGTTTTGAACTATTCTGGTGTTTTGCAAAAACGAACGTTGGCTGTTCCAAATCAAGCAAGAGCATAGATACATGGACGGTGTCTGAGTGTGGGTCTGACACATTACTATATTAAAATATCAAACTTTCATTCAGTCATTTAGAAACAGGGAATACAGGTTTTACAATATGAGCTGACTTTATGTTAAATGACTTTCCTGATCCTAAAGTTAGCTAATGCATAAGGGTGAAGTACAGGAAACCAGAATGTCAGTGACGTAGTAGCTCTTCCAGCTCATGACTCAAATCCAATTCATAGTTTACATTAATGTGTGAAGTACAGAAAAAACTGGTTGGCTGCACTGGACAAACTAATGAGAATTAAACTCTAGAAGGCTCGAACAGTCAACAATCATTTCATTAAAATCTGATCTGCTGCCAGATCAAATTTTAGTATGAATGCATAATTTAGCTAATACGTTTCACCTCCTTAAGAATGGCTTCTTGACAGCCACCCTTCTAATGAGACCATTTCTGATGAGGTGAACAGTAGATGGAAAAACTAAAGGTCTTTGCTGAATTTTTAGTGTTCATCTCTGTATTTTGTTTCTTTCAAGCCTTTCACAATTTCTTTGTTTTCCAGATGTAAGATGGCAAGCATACGGTGGCCCTGAGAGGCCAAACAGACTGCAACTTAAGAAGCAATAAGAAAAACGCTGCAAAAGCACACAAAACGCAACTGAAATAGGAAAAAAGAAAACAGAAATAGGAAAAAACAGATTTCCAAAAGCACTAGTGAAGTGTTTCTGGGGAGACAATAACTCGACGGACCAGTTGCAAGAACCAAAATACGCTAAGAATTGCGCTGGGAGACACTTAAAAGAAGTGGAGGATCTATCGGTTTTGTGAGGAAAGAAAAGATGAGAGGTAAATGTGTTAGCCTAACTATTAGCCTAAAAATCCATCACCAGTATTATATGAATCATGAGATTAAAACACACTTACCTAGCATGTTTTGGTTCCTGCAACTGGTCCGTCGGGTTATTGTCTCCCCAGAAACACTTCCCTTGTGCTTTTGGAAATCTGTTTTTTCCTATTTCTTTTTCATTTTTCCTATTTCCATTGTTTTTTGGGTGCTTTTGCAGCGTTTTTCTTAAATTGCAGTCCGTTTGGCCTCTTAGGGCCACCGTATAAATATGAGGTGGCAAAGTGTTCCACATTTTTTGACCAGTGAGAATACACCGTCTGGGCATTCGCTTACAAGTATGAATGCATTTATACAATCAAAGTAACAAGTGTAAGAAAGGAAACACATGATTGGAGAAGCACTGGTTGAGTCTCAGCTGTGCACAGGTGAAACAACAGCCTCAGCCTACATACCTATTACATCACTCGTGCAGTCACAGCAATCACCTGATTTTAACTAAGTCTTGTCACCATAATTACTCCTTCTCTCCAGAGTAAATAGAGTTTGACATGCTAAATATAAATAGACCCATTTCTGAAAAAGGCCTCCAGCTGTCTTAACACCGCTGACAAGCTGAAAATAATTCAAACGTGAACCTCTCTTACGTTTAACTACCTTAACCAGACAACATGGCTTCAGTGCCTGCATCGTTTTAATGGAAGAATTAACTAAATGCCATTTGTCCAAAAAGACACAGACCCAGGAAAACTTAGGAAGGTAAGAAAAATGATGATTTCCACGTCTCTTTTACTGGTCATTCTCTTTTTTTCCTGGCACTGGGTTTTATTACTGTCTCAAGAAAAGCTAAAAGACTCACTGGGATGTGCCATTGTGGCTTGTGCGTGTGCTTGTGAGTGACCGTGTGTGTGTGCCCACGTGTAAGCCTTTGCTTGTGTTTGCTGAGTGAAGAGAGGCAGATGAAGCAAAGACAGAAAGGCACATTTCATTTATAGGTCCGCTTGGAGTTTTACTGTTTTGTTTTGGAGGACTTGCAGTTCTCGTCCACGCTATTTCACCATGACCTCACATGCACTGCAGTATGTCAGACCATTTAGCGCCAGTTCTCCATCTTAAAATCTTAATTTTCTTGAAGTAAGTGGAAAGAAGGAATTATTTCTGCTCCTGAACTAGTCGCCCCCTGTTTACGACTCTCTGTCTCAACTTAAAAATCAGCCTTTGCCCTTTCACTGTTGTAAATCTTGCACTGATGGATGCTTGTGTTAAATACAGCAAAACATCAGGCTTTTTTTTTCTCTATTGGATCTTTATGATGAGGCAGAGTGCTGTCATCCTTAATATGATCATCTCAGGCGTTGTTGTGTCCACACATACTATTGCATTTGTTCTGTAGATGCATTTACCAGAAGCGCTAGAGGGCGCTAGTGAGTATGTTGTTCTGGTTGTGGTTTTAAAGAAGAAAAAAGAAAAATAAAGAAAGGAGTCAACTCCGGTAATCCTCTGTTCCTACCTGCGTGTGTGTGTAATGCTTGCTGAACTAACACCACAAAACAAGTGGCGACGAGAGTAGTGGTGATTAAGTTATGGCTCTGCTCTCTTTGCAACCCCCGGCTGTGTTCCTGGATTGCCCGGGCGAACCGAAAATTCCATTTGCTACGTGGAAAAAGTTGTTCGATAACTACTTGCTGGCGATCGGGGGTAATGACTTTGCTACGGAGAGGAAGAGGGCCCTGCTCATTCACTGCTTGGGAATGGAGGGACAACGAATCTACAGCGCCTTACCACTCGCTACGGATGATTACGAGGGATCCGTAAAGGCTTTGGAAACGTACTTTCATCCTAAAGTCAATGTTGTCGCCGAGAGATACCGTTTCAGGCAACGAGCCCAAGCTGTCGGTGAGTCTACAGATCACTACGTTGCAGCACTGCGTGAGCTCGTGAAACAATGTAAGTTCGGGGCTATGGAGAATGAAATGTTGCGGGATCAACTTGTAGAGAAGACAAATAATGCTCGTATACGTGAAAGACTGCTAATGGAGGAGGATTTGACGCTCGATCGAGCTTTGGAAATTGCTAGGCGTACAGAGGCTGCAATAGCTGATGCAAAGGCCATTGCTGTCGGTGAAACAAAGCCTGTTGCCGCTGTTCAAGTACATAAGAAGATGCGCAAGCCAAAATACAAAGCAGCTAAAAAAACGGATACAGCTCCGACGTGCTACCGTTGTGGTTCAGCTGATCACAAAGCCAATGATAAATCCTGCCCCGCAAAAGACTGCAAATGTAATACGTGTGGGAAAATCGGACATCTTTCGAGAGTGTGTAAATCTTCTCATAAGCTTGTTAATGAAGTGACTGTTCCTGAAATGTGTGTTTTAACTGTTGACAATTGTGTCAGTGGTGATCCGGCTAAATTGATGTGCACTGTTGCTGTCACTGTACCAAATACTGCACAGGCATGCACTGTTAAGCTACTAGTAGACACAGGGTCTGGTGTTTCCATACTGCCTGAACATGTTTACAGCACAAATTTTGGCTCAGTTAAGTTAAGTAATCCAGCTGTTCAGCTTATTACATATTCAAAAGAGAAACTGGATGTATTAGGGTGTCTTAGAGCTGACATTACTTACAATGGCAAGAGTGCCTCCACAGATCTCTACATTGTGAGAACAGGAACACCCATACTGGGAATGGACTTGGTGACTGCCCTCCAGCTACACATAAAAGGGGGACAATTAGTTCTTGACAGTCCCAAGGTCTGTGCTGCACTCCAGCAAACCTCGGCTCTGCCCACTCAATGTAAACAGGAATGTGAGTCTCCAGTTGCATTTGGATGTGCAAAGGACTTTGTACATAAAGTGAAGGTGCGACCTGAAGTGAAGCCAATACAGCAGAAACTTCGACGCTTACCCCTGTCAGTCCGTGATGCTGTTTCCGCAGAACTCAAGAACCTTGAGGAACATGGCATTATAGAGAAAATTGATGCATCTGAATGGGTCTCCCCGATTGTAGTCACTAGAAGGAAGACTGGTGGCATACGCATGTGCGTTGATTTGAGAGAACCTAACAAAGCGGTGGTCGCTGACAGTCATCCCTTGCCACTGATAGAGGACATACTGTCTGAGCTGCGTGGGGCTGTCATGTTCTCCACCCTGGATCTTAAATCCGCCTACCATCAGCTGAAACTACATGAAGAGAGTAGAGGGCTCACTGCTTTCATTACACATGAAGGACTGTACCAGTACTGCAGAGTTCCCTATGGGTTGAGTTCAGCACCTGCAGCCTTCCAAAAGATGATGACACAAATCCTACGCGGCCAGAAAGGGGTGCAATGCTACCTTGATGATGTCATCATATACGGAACGTCAGAAGCTGAACATGAGGCCAACTTGCGTGCTGTGTTACACAGAATCAACAATGCAGGACTGAAACTCAATGTTGACAAATGTCAACTCCGTCAAACTACTCTGAGCTTTTTGGGTCAAAAGATCGGTCCAGAAGGTCTGCTGCCAGATGACTCTCATGTCACTGCCATCCTGCATGCTCCGCCCCCTACTGATCCTGCAACCCTGCGCTCATTTCTTGGCTTGAGTGCATGGTACAGCAAGTTTGTGCCAAATTACGCGACTGTTGTTGAACCTATGAGAGCTCTTCTGCGAAAGGACTGTTCATTCCACTGGAACGAAGCAGCTCAAGCAGCGTTTGATCAAGTCAAGCGGTTAATCGTGCACAGCCCTGCCCTGGTGATGTTCGACCCCAGTAAGCCAACCATAGTCTCAACAGATGCCTCAGACTACGGTGTAGGTGCTGTTTTGACTCAACTTGACGGTAATGATGCAGAACATACTGTTGCATTTGCATCTCGCAGCTTGTCTGATGCAGAGAGGAAATACTCAATCGTTGAGAAGGAAGCTCTAGCTTGCGTCTGGGCTGCTGAAAAATGGTGCACATGGCTCTGGGGCAGAAAATTCCTCCTACGAACAGATCACCAAGCACTGACAACACTGCTGACTACTAAGGGCAATAACAGAGCTGGTCTACGCATAGCCAGATGGTCAGCTCGCCTGTTGGAGTTTGATTATGAAGTGGAATATAGAACTGGGTCACTGAACCATGTTGCTGATTGTCTTTCTAGGCTCCCACTTTCCGAGACAGACATGGCATGTGCAGAGGATGTGGAGTCAGTTGCAGCCATCCTCACTGATCTGAGTGCTGTGTCTGAGGATGACTTCCAGTCAGGGTGCAAAGACTGTCCAGTGTTCACAAAGCTCCGTGTGCAGATACAGAAAGGCTGGCCTGCTAGGAAGACGTCACTGGATCCTGACTTACAGCCGTACTTCCCAATCCGCCATGAACTCGCGGTCTTGAACGAGTGCATCATCAGAGGTACACATCGATTGCTAGTGCCTGAGTCGTTGCAGAAAAAACTCACTGATATAGCTCATGAAACTCACCAAGGCATCGTCCGTACCAAACAACGCCTGAGGGAAATGTACTGGTGGCCCAAAATGGATTGTCATATAGAGACACTGATAAAGAACTGTGCAACGTGCAGACAGAATGACAAGTCCGCTGTCACCCATGATGCTCCACTCCAACCCATTCCTTTACCAGCTGCTGCTTGGGAAAAGGTGTCTGTGGACATCATAGGCCCTTTTGAAATAGCCCCTTCTGACTGTAGATTTGCCATCACATTGGTAGACTACTTTAGCAAGTGGCCTGAAGTAGCTTTTGCTCCCCGAGCTGATGCGGCTACTATCATTCAATTCCTTTCTGTAGTTTTCTCTCGTGAAGGGAATCCAAAGACACTGATAAGTGACAATGGCTCTCAATTTCTCTCTGCTGAGTTCACTGACTTCCTGAAAAGCAGGGGAATCCAACACCTGAGATCCTCAGTGTATTACCCAAGAGCTATTGGGGAAGTTGAGAGATTCAATAGATGCGTTAAAGACTGCCTAGAGACTGCCTCGATTCAAGGACAACCCTGGAAATCGTTCCTGAGAACTTACCTGATGGACTACAGAGCAACCCCTCATTCAACAACTGGAGTTTCCCCTTCAGAACTGCTCCATGGACGACGAATGAGAACAAAGTTACAGGTAATGGATATGCCTGTTCCTCAGACAGAGAGGCATACCATGTGCGAAAGAGTTAAGAATAAGCAAATGAAAGTGAAAGAATACACTGATGCTCGCAGACACGCCAAACCATCCAACTTTCAGCCTGGTGACAAGGTACGGGTTAGGAAGCCGTGGAAGGTAAAGAAAGGCGAGTTAAAGTTTTCCAAACCAAGGACTGTCATGACAAGGAAAGGACCAAACACTTATTTGCTGGATGATGGACGGACCTGGAACGCCTCACACTTATCGGCTCTGTCAGAGCTGAACGCAGGTACTGATTCTGACACAACAATGGACTGTCATAAACCAGGAACTGATCTAGCATCTAACTCTGAGTCTGATAGTAGGCTTAGGCCCACCAGGATGAGGAACCCACCTTGCTGGACCCAAGACTTTGTCATGGGAAAGTGAATGTTACTGAGTAATGTGAAATATGTTAAACGTGTATTAGGTGACATACATCAGAATGATGAAGTCAGGTTCACATAAGAAATCCTTGTTCAAAGGGGGAGATGTTGTGTCCACACATACTATTGCATTTGTTCTGTAGATGCATTTACCAGAAGCGCTAGAGGGCGCTAGTGAGTATGTTGTTCTGGTTGTGGTTTTAAAGAAGAAAAAAGAAAAATAAAGAAAGGAGTCAACTCCGGTAATCCTCTGTTCCTACCTGCGTGTGTGTGTAATGCTTGCTGAACTAACACCACACAACAGGCGTACAGAAGGTCTACCAGCTTTGAAACCTGTTTGCTAAGGGTTAGCTAATCCAAACACGGAGGGTGGCCTTAAAGGAAGACACCAATGTAAAATATTGAACTGAAAATGAACATTCATCCCCGTTAATTATGTTGCACAACGTATAAAAATCCTCCACCATGTGCAGAGTCTATAACTTAATAAGAACTAACTGTTACTGCTACTGTTGGAGCTCAGTTTACATTTTAAAATTTCTTAAATACCACAAATGAGAGCAAACAGAAGAAGATCTTAAGATAAGATATCTGCTGTGTGTTAAAGTCAGTCCTTGTTTTTCCCATCCAGTAACACAACACATTGTATTATATGAAGTGAGTATATAATAGCAGATAATGTAATGGAAGAGCCTTGACTGTCGCACGCGTCCGTGTTGTCAGCGGGGAAGCAGGGATTCCCCTGGTGCCCAGGCTGCCTGTTAAGTTGTTCAGGAGTGGTCAGATCGCTCCTTCTATTCCTGCCATAATAAGATTAGCGCTGTGACCCTTTAGCTTTGACTAATCCCTCAACATTTCCTGCGCCATCTACACATCTCCAAACAGAAAAACACACAGGCCAGCTCAGGCTACGCTAGACCTAATCCTCTGCAGTTACACTCAAACTGCATGGTTTTTGTGGCACTTGTTACACAAGGTCTGTGTTCTACTTGCGCTTAATTGGCATTAGCAAGGGAAAACAACAATCTGCTACTATCATAAGACAGAAAGACAATCACAAGAATCAAATAAGATACTGGATTTACTCTGTGCACTTCTTTTTTTAGCCACAGCAGATACTTCATTGTAGAAAAAGTGCTCTAAAATGAGCTTCCTCCTAACATAAACAGGAAACAGGCAAAGTCATTGACTAGTTAGCATAGTAGAGCATGTGGGAGCTAACTGATGCTCTTATGGGTTGCTAGACAGAACCCAGATTAGACATGCTAACAATTTTATGCTAGCTAGTTTGCTCAACAACTAAAGTGGCAATATGTCAGCAGTGGCTTAGATCATCCTGTCCCCAGGTGGATCTATTATATTTATTCAGTGTTATATGTGTGTTATATATCCTGTTATAGAGCAGTAAATGCACATGAACATGGCCAAAGTTTTAAATAGTAAGTATGTAAGAGTTTATTTAAATATCATTAAATATCACAAAGTGGTTCACAACAAAAAATGTTAAAAAAGAAAAAGAACTTAACTAAAAGCAAGTTTAAAAAGATAAGCTTTTAGCTACTTTTAAAAGAAACCACCCATCTCAGGCTTAGACCACAGTCTGGGGCCCAGTGTGGTAAAACCTCTGTCTCCTGTAGTTCTTAGCCTTGTATGATTCATAGCCAGCAGGCCATGATCACAAGACCTCAGGGACCTGCTGAGGATGTATGGATGTAAAAGTTCACTGATGTATGGCAGTGCTTGCCCATGCAGAGCCCTAAAAGTCAAAAAGCAGAATCCTAAAAAGGACTCTGAAGTTGATGGGGAGGCAGAAGACTTTGTTAGTAGCTTTCTGCAACAACTTGCAGATTTTCCAATGATGCTTTGTTGAGACAAATGATGGAGGAATTACAACAATTTAGATGAATATTTAAAAAAAAAAAGGCATGAACAATAATTTTTAATTCAGAGTGTGATACAACAGAGATCATATTGGCAATATTTCTTATATGAAAAAATCAAGTGCCAACTAGAGATATCTTGAGGTCAGCACATGTGGAAATAATCCCTACAAGCCAAAAGCTCAGGCTTCAGACTGCTCTGAACACTTAGTGTCAGACAGGTTTTTTTCTACTTTTGTATCTTTCTGATGCCATAGAACCTGTATATTCCTTATATGGTCATTCCATATGGTTTATGTGAGATCAATAATTTTTCCAAACTGTAAATATTGAAAAGCTCCCAGTAGCTCCCGAGGCTAAAAATATATGACCATTAAACAATTCTGCAAATTGATGAGTAGACTAAAAACCTGCTGCTCCTTTTACAGCCATAAGGTGCTGGCTCTAAGCTCAGCGTCAAACTTGTCAAACTTGAAATTTCCAGTAACTAAATATTTAGCCCTCACTCGGGGGGGGATCTTACTGTACCAACCCTAGCTCCGCCCACCATAAATCCCGTTGGCACCACAGATTGACATAGTGCTGACGGTAAACCCCTATGATACATATGCTACCTCTGCGATCCTTCTGCTTCCCTTTTCAAGTCACTCTGTAGCTTAAATACTGAACATAATTAAGCTCAGCTATAGCCATTCATTGGAAAAGGAAAAAAAAAAGAGGAAGAGTGTCTACAAAGGAAATACATGCAGGCTAAGGGGAAACCCCATTACATTCCCCGATACACCAAATAAACAAATGTAACCTCTCTACCAACAAAGAGTACACATAAACCATTTCTTCTACTGTATGTGCTTTGAGCGGGGGGGTCAGTGTGACACGTCATTATTAGGCATGGGATATTTACAGATAACTATGCACTGAGGTCAACCAAGGGTAATATTTTTCTGCAGGGTATAACTGTCTACTGGCCAGCCAAGAGAAGGGTCACAGCTGGTAGCCCTACATTTAATCTCAGTTATAACCGCTGACTCGTGTTTCTGGTGGATTTCATTGCACCCCTTAAAAAAAAAAAAAAAGCCCCCATGCGGCTGTCTGGGCCGATCAGTCAGCTGGCTTTAAACTAGGTCTGATCAGTGTGATCTAAAATAAAGAAGTGCGAGGAGGATGAAGTGTAATGGCACGCTGGAGAGCTTGATTTAATCCCAGGAAGTCTTTCCCTCTCTGTGCCGGTGTCACGCTAAATATAGGAGAGCAGGGTATCAAGCATACTGTAACAGCCCCGGACACTAGGTTCAAGCTTTGTTCAGGTCAGGAGGTGCACTCTGTGTGCGTGCTGCCCTGTAACACAACAATCAACTAGATGAGATGTTGTTTTTGTTTTCACTTCACTTTAAATCAAGTAAAATTCTATAATATTAATAGAATAGAATAGCCTTTATTGTCATTGTACAGAGTACAACGAAATTGGAGTGCCACTCCCTTGGTGCAAGTTTCAATAATAAATATAAATGTAAAATATAAAAAGTACAAAAAAACAATCGTAAGTACTCAAACAATAGTATGTACAATAGGGCTGCCACAAACGATTATTTTGATAGTCGACTAGTCACCGATTATTTTTACGATTAGTCGACTAATCAGATCATCATCCATTGGACGTAAAACTACAGCTTATTGCACCAGCAGCATCTGCTCTTATATAACTATCATTAGCTTACAGCTTTAAGTGTTTAAGGTCTGTGCTAACTAAAAATAAAGACAAGATGATAGTTTATTAAATTTTAATGAAATTTGCAGATTGTTTCGGTGAAGTTTAATAAACTCCTTGCTATCTAAAATATAACAGGACACTGGAGTATATTCTGGAGCATCTCACACTTCTGATAATCAGTTGTCTGCTTGACGTTTATTCAGCTGTGTAAAAACTATAACTTTAATCTCAGACAAACTGATTTACTCAGGAACAAATAAAATACTTAAAAAAAAAAGCCAAACAATAACATTTTAAGTTATCTAAGTGACTCATATATATTTAACCTGAGTAGCGAAAGACGGCGGTTGGTTTGAAAACGATTTGCGGGGAGTCCGGTGTTCTCACGGTGCTAGTGAGCCTAGCCCCCGGCTCGCTAACGAGCTAGTGGGTAACAGATGTCTCCGAAAACGTCGGAGCGCTTTTGAAAATATGTGGTGTCCTGATAAACTGAGCAGATATTTGAGGTTTACACAGCTACATTCTCGCCTGAAAATATGTTAAACGTTTATTTTGTGACTCAGAAAGAATAATAAGAGTAACATTAAAACTAACTAGCTGCCGCCATTGTTGGAAACTGCGCTGGGCCGCGCTATGAATTCTGGGACACAGCTGCTTCTTCTTCTTCTTCGGGGTTTAACGGTAGCTGGCATCCTTGTACATGCAATGCTGCCATCTTCTGTTTCAGTCCGTTATTACACTCTTAAATCCTGCCACTTATTCCTGCGTCTTTTGTGATCTTACAAAGCTTCAAACGACGCGTCGACTATTAAATTAGTCGTCGACGATTTTGATAGTCGACGTAATCGCGACTAGTCGACAAATCGTGGCAGCCCTAATGTACAATATATACAGGATAGCAGCGTTAATATAATGACAGTATGAATAGCAGCATAATATAATGACTGTGACGGTATGGAATAGGTTCAGTTGTTTTTGTGCTTATTTACTACGGTGATAGCTCTGGGAAAGAAGCTATCCCTGAATCTGTTTGTCCTGGTTTTATGTGACCTGTACCGTCGGCCTGACGGTAATAGTTCAAACAGTTGGTTGCTGGGGTGAGAGTAGTCCTTGATGATATTGCCAGCTCTGCTGAGGTACCGAGAGTTTGCAGTGACCTCCAGGCTGGGCAGAGAGCAGCCAGTGATCTTCTGGGCTGTGTTGATGACCCTCTGCAGTACTTTCCTGTCCGCAGCTGAGCACCCTGCATACCATGTTGTTATGCCGTACGTTAGGATGCTCTCTATGGTGGCTCTGTAAAATGTCACCAGCAGCCTCTCCTCCAGGTTGTTCCTCCTGAGCACTCTCAGAAAGTGGAGACGCTGCTGGGCCTTTTTAACCACCGCCATAGTATTTGCAGTCCAGGAGAGGTCATCAGATATCTGCACGCCCAGAAACCTCATGGAGTGTACCCTCTCCACACAGTTCCCGTGAATGTAAAGTGGGGCCGGGTCTGCTCTGCCCTTCCTGAAGTCCAAAATAAGTTCTTTAGTTTTCGTGGTGTTCAGTTGGAGGTTGTTAACTGAACACCACTCAGTCAGTCTGTTGACCTCATCTCTGTAGTCCGACTCATCCCCCCTTGAGATGAGTCCAACCACTGTGGTGTCATCCGCGAACTTTATGATGGTGTTTGAGAGATGGGTAGGGGAGCAGTCGGGTGTGTAGAGCGTAAACAGGAGGGGACTCAAAACACATCCTTGTGGAGACCCGGTGCTGAGTGTGATGGTGCTGGACCGGTGGGGGCCGAGTCTGACAGACTGTGGTCTATTTGTCAGGAAGTCCTTGATCCAGAGGCAGATGGGGTGGAGAGTCCCAGGTGAGACAGTTTCTGGACCAGGATCTCCGGGATGATATGATTGAATGCTGAGCTGAAGTCCAGAATAACAATAATAATAATAACAATAAAAAAGTTTATACACAAATTGAAGATTTGTTTAATTCATTTAATTCAGTTATTGATATTTCAGGTAACTGAACTCTCAATCTAAGGTAAAAGCCAGTGAAAGATTAGCAATTACATAACTGTAACCCTGCTTTTGTTTACCGCACATTTCTCACCATTTACGTGAATGTATGCATCTGCAGAGTGGCATAAAAGATTAAATACTCCATCTGCTGTAACCTCATGTTTGGACAATAATGCGTGCTTTCAGTCACATGTCAAGTGAAGTGAAAAGGAAAAGTTGGCAGACAGAAAAGGTCAGACTGCTGAGGACAACTCGGTTATTTTGCGACTGTCTATTTTTTGTCTGTTGGTCTTGGCCTGCAGTACAAGCACTGGAGGCTGCTGATGGTACAGATAGAGAACTCATAGGCCCTGGCTATGGGTTTGTGTTTGAGAGGGAATGAAAGGAAAACACATATAAACAGCATGTGCAGTTTAATACAATTCCCATAAATTCGTCCCCAGAGAAACCATTCGTGATCATACAACAGCAAACACAGAACTTTGTAGTAAACGACGTGCTTAAATATCTGTGCCGTAAAAGAGCTACATACTACAACCTTGAACCGTGATGAAGGCTATCAGCTGTGAAAGAAGCTCAAAAGCAGATGTCTTCAGTGAAGGAACTCATGACCACATAAACACATTCGAACAACTAAAAATATGCATGCTCACAAAGGCATTCAGTCCCCACACACTGCACTGCAAGACCACACTGTGCCCTGTGCCCTTCACATGCCCCTGGCACCTCTGAATTAGTCCAAACACTCACACATAAATAGTCCCTCACAACACAAACAGAAATATAGCCAGCGTCTCCTACAGGCGCCCTGTGTTACCAGAGCAGTAGCTAACAGACTGTATATAAAAGATGGATGCAGTCACAGTGATGTTTGTTGGTGAGTGAAGCCCTGAAACCTTGAGCTGAGCAATTTATTGTAATGTTTTGAAACTGGATGAGACAAATAAGGGGTGCATTACCCTGTCTGATTATCCTTTTTGTCTCTAATGGGACAATAATTTACAAAATGAATGTTACATTGTATCCAGCGAGGTCTAGAAATAGCGAAGGAGCTGATAAAGTCATACGTGGGCTAATTTTCCAATAAGATTTTGCTGATTTCTGACCGTAACAGAAAAAAAACAGGTTTAAGGGTCTTCCACACTGGTTCATAAGCTAGGCCCATCTTTAATATACAGTTTGTGAGCATCCTTGTCATAGTGCTTTGTAAGTGTGATGTTTTCTCCTAATTAACCACATATTTTTCATAAATACACTTCTGCTACACCAAACAATCCGGTTTCATCAACTTCTTTACATTTTTTCTTTTACAAAGCATTGCTGTTTAACTGCTGATGAGTTGGTCTGTAATAATGCTTTCATATGAAGTGTAATATGTCTTTTTCTCTGGTGTGCAGTCAGACACAACAGCTGGTTGTGGGAAATACTCTGGTGTCCGGGCCCACATGCAAATGTGCACACGTGAAACAAGTGCCCAGTGTTTTCCCTTGCACTTCCCCCACCCTTTGTCATTGTGACTTACGCATTCTCACGCTCCATGACGACATCGCTGCAAGTGACTGGATTCACTGGGCATGTGCAGTGACAATGCGTGTCATAATTAAGGCAAAGAGCAAAGAAACTAGGTTTTGCAGAGCTGCGTATTCAGTTTTGTTGTTAGTTCACAGTGAGTGCTGATGGTCATATAGTGCCAAGTGACACTGTTCCAAAAAAGCCAACACATGATTCTTTAAAGGAGGTTCAAATGGCTGCAAAACTCTTTTGCTGGCTTTGAAAAATTACTTCTCAACAAATGTTCTTGGAAACAGACGTGTATATATATATATATATATATATATATATATATATATATATATATATATATATGGACAGTAGACAAAAAGAGCATGGACAGCAGACATCAAAGGAAAAGGGAAAACAGATGCAGAGAGTGTGAGCACGTTAAACACAGAGGGTGAATCCAGCAAAAGTCTAACAGCAGTGAGGATGAGTAAACAGAGAGGATATTGGAGGAAGCGTCCTGCTCGCTGAGTGGATTAGCTGGTTGAAATCTTGCTCTGACTCATCACGCTATTGCTTGTTATTACGCCTCCCTTATGTGTATGTGCATATTGTGTTTCCCTTTGTGTGTCCCTAATAGAGATGCCAATGTGGTGTATAAGCACAATCACATCTTCCTGAAACTATTTCCCCTCTTGTTCTCATGACCCACTGTATGAGTACTAGTGGCTGCTAATGGTGTGTGCCTGTGTGTAATTCTGAGAAGGAAAGAGTTTGTGTACCTGAAGCAGTGTTACAGAATTTCTCTGTGTTGGCTTTATAGAAGTAACTAACATGAACTCAAATCATATTAGAAGCAGTCCAGCCAAATCCAGTCACTCTATTAAAGAAGCCCAGTATAACCAACAGATAACCTCAATATGGTTAGTTACTTACTAACTAGTTACTAACTAGTAACTAAGTTTGCGTGAATAGCTGAGCTTCTCTACACAATACAGTATTTGGTACATAATATTGTAGTTCATAAATGTTAACAGGCAGCTAGTGCTAGCTAATACTCAGAAGTGAGTGCGCTGAAACCTCCATGAATCAGGTGACCTGCTGATGTTGGCTATTTTCACCAACAATGGTCAAAGGACTTTTTCAGCTGTCATTCTTCTAGCTAATGTTAGCTAACCTTAGGTCATCTGCTAAAATAAATAAATTGCTTAATACCCAAGGTAGCAGCTAACTGGCTAAGCTTAGCTTGCGGGAACCTGCTATCAATCAAAGCAATCACTATAGCGCCTATTTGCAACCACTGATCAGGGTTGTTGCTTGCAAAGGCAGGGGAATTTGGATTTTACTTA
Source organism: Diplotaxodon limnothrissa (assembly GCF_057381915.1). Classification (NCBI taxonomy): domain Eukaryota; kingdom Metazoa; phylum Chordata; class Actinopteri; order Cichliformes; family Cichlidae; genus Diplotaxodon; species Diplotaxodon limnothrissa. The sequence continues at coordinate 25,146,794 of NC_140616.1, forward strand.
ATCTTAGACACTTAGAAATTGTCATTGGCAATTATAAAGTTTTAAAACATAAAAAAGTTGCACAGCAGCCAGAAATTCTCAGCCTTTGTTAACTCCAACGCAGGTTCACATTATTGAACAAGAAAGCCACAATATATACTAAATCTAGAAAACAGTGCCATATTGGCTTTACTCTTCTTCACCTGTAAGTCAGCAAACCGTTGAGCTGTGACGTTCAGAGATCCTGGCTCGCTGCTTCAGCTCTGTCTGGCAGGTGCATTTCCTCCTTGCTTTGTTTTTCCCTTGTGTTTCTTTCCCTAAGTGCTTTACCATTTCCCTGGAAATCATCCCTCGCCCCGTCTCTTTCCACACATCCCCTAAACCCATCATCTCTGAAACCCTACGGCTGGATAAGATCCCAAGCCCGCAGATTCTCCTGATTCTGGATGTTTAGCTCGGGGTAATTGTAATGTTTTATTGCATTATGTAATACCTTCAAAATGATTAAAACAGACCAGCCAGAGCTTTTTGCCGGCACACTTGGGTGCATATACGAACAAGTCCAGACATAACACTCACAAGAGCGTACAGCCACACACACATACTCTATGTCAATATATATTTCTTACTTTCTTCCATTAAGCCCACAGAGGTTTTGGAGAGCTAACCCCAAAAAGCAGTATGTTGTGCCACAGCGCAACAGTTGGCCTTCTAATGTTTGTCAGCATGACTGGAGCGTAGGGAAAACCCTGCCACATCCACAGAAAACACAGCGTTATAACACACACCACACCACATCAGCGGATCAATAAGGAGACACACAGCTGGAAAGCAAGACCAGATTACACAGAAAAACCATAAAAGCTATGAATACCTAGCTTCCCTGTATGTTCAGCGGATGGCTTAAAGCTAGAGAGAAGGAATAAGCAAGTAAAACCTAAGAGTTTAAGGACTTTTCATTGCCTCTGCAAAATACATTTAAGACCTTACTGTGAGGGAAACGCACTTTAAAAATGAAAATATACTCTGATGTAAGTTCAAACTTAACAGTGAGGTCAAATGAAACTGCATCCAAATGTTAAATTATAAACTGTAAATGGTCTGGTACTAATATGGCCCATTTCTGTTCAGTTGAGCACCAACAGCGCTTTCTATTGCAAGTCATGTTCACCCAAAACACACACAAACAGATACAGCGCGTTTATGATGGATGTGATATTGCCCAAGGGCACTTCGACACACGAATTAGAGGATAAACCTTTAGACTGACCTGACTGGTAGACAGCGTGCTCTACCACATGAGACACAGCTGTATTCTAATAAAGAGACAACAATACACTGTAGCTGTTGTCAAACAGGCCAAGAGACCTATTGTTAACCCCTCTGGCAACCTCTGGTTGCTAGGGAAATTAGTAATTCCCTGACTAGTTGGCGGACTGGAGGTTGATGGCTGTCACCTGGTCCGAGCAGTCATAAAAACAGTGCTGTTGCAGAGCAGCGACCTGCTATTGCAGCTCTTCAGATTCGGTTTCACCCAGCGACTGCCAGCACCCTCCTGCAACAACCCACCAACCAGTGAGAGAACACATATTTTTCCCTAGCAACCTGTGGTTGTCAGGAGGTCACTGACCGCTCTCTTGGGATGCATGACTGGGACTAGGCTTTAGCAATACATTTTACAGCCAGCAACCTTCAGTAATCATTCGCCAGCTGTTTGGGGAATGTACATTTTCCCTGTAGGCCTGTAGTTGCCAGTGAGACTGGACTGGAGACCCGTCCTCAACCACTTGTCCCTAACCACTTACCAACTGGTTGGCAAATGCGCAGTTTCCCCAAGTGACCTGTACAGTAGTTGCCAAAGGGTTGCTTTAGGGTTGCCTAAGCCACAAGTTGGAAACATCGACAAGATAAAGCCTTGCAATTCTTTCCAGAAACCAACATTAACCACCAAAAATCATAAATGCGAATCTCTTTGTCATTAAACTCGCACCTTCCCTCTCTCTAAAAGGCTAGCTAGCAAGCTCTTTTTCATTATCATCAATTTGAACATTTCCATAAGTGCACCGCAAGCTGGAAAATCTGGCGCCAATGCAACTATAAACATTTAATCCCTTCAAACTGGATTCTCCTTCATTGCCTGCACATGTGCTTTTTCCAGAGGTTCCAATTTTAGCAATAGATGCAACATAATCTACTACTGAAGTGTAAATAAAGTCAAACAGCATTAGTGCAGCAGGAGAAGAGAACGACTACAGAAAAGATAAATGCTGGTGGCTTTTCTACAGCAGCCACTGCTGGAAAGTTTTTCACCACTACACCTCCATCGCTAATGCCTCATCTGCACATCTCTCCATCTCTAACAGCAGTAACTAAAGCATGACTCATGTGGGCTCTCCTCAGGGTCTCAGCTGCTGGTGAGGGTAGAGGGGAAACTATTTGAGTGATTTTTTTTTTTTTGATTTTTTTTAAATTTCATTCCTTCCTTCTCTCTGTGAAACACACATTAAAATAAGAGCACAGTGTTCTGTATTTGGAATGCAGAAGTGCTGATTTTAGGTGGTGGTGGTGCAGAAAAAAAAATGGACACATAAACATACATTTTCACAGAAGGTGCTCTGGTTGTGCATAGATGAAGCAGACTGAGCGGCAGGACTAAACTTGTCTAACCCTTTGCACACAGTTCATAAGCATAGCGAAATATCTTTGTTGACTCAGAAGTTAGCAGGAGGATAGTGCACAACTTCTTGAGCCAAAGCCACAGGTGTCTATCAGAACAATGAAGCATGAAGATTATATGGAGCTGAGCTGAGTAAATATAGATTCAGAGGAAAAACAATGCAATCCAGGAAAAGTAAGAAATGTTGAGGTTAAACAACTGCAGCTGAGTCTTTTTGAATAATATAATTCAAGATATGGTGGGAAACATCAACAGGGGACAAATGGACGGTGGATTAAAAAGTAGGGTAGCACAGTTATTAGAGGGCACCATGCCAACAACTTGACTGCTCAGTCACAGATGTCCTGCAGCAATACCCCCTCCCAGCTTACCCATTAGCAAGCATTATCTCCATGCCACACCATGCCATTACCCGGCCTTATCTCCCACAGCAGGGGGACACCAATGAAGTAAATCGTTGTCAGAACCAGCTGTAGTCATTTCTTTTTATATAGCATCTTATAGCCAGAGTGAACAGAGGTCCTGTCAGGAAATCTAGCCTAAGTAGCGACTACTCATTTATCACTCAAGACCACCCTGTTGGCAAGCTTAAAAAGATTGTAATTTCTCTAACTCTCACTGATGCCATGAAATCCTTAAAATATCTGTAGTAAACCCTCGTTTGTTTGTTTTTTTCTTGTTGTTTTTTGAATAGGGCCCTGTTTTATTCAGTAAAGGCAGGATCAAATTATAAAACTGAAACTGAAATGAAGATTCTGATGTGTGAATCCTGCAGTGAGCCGAAGATAAGACAGATACAGACACAATCTTCAAGTTTTCAACGAGTTGCTAGTTTGTTATGTAACAGTAGAACCCGCGAAAATCAAAGCGAGTTAAACTTCCCTCCACCCTAACCTCTGGCCTCCACCTCTTCTTGACAATACGATGGGGGGTGATTAGAGACAGATAATTGGCGCGCAGAAATCCAAGCCAATTTTTTTAAAGGGCTAAATTCCAGAGCTCAGTGCTAAGGGATTGAAAAGGGTCCAAAACACATGCAAGGCCTTTTGTTCTGCACTCCGACTCTTTTGTTTCACCTGCTGTACCACTCATTACAGGGAGCTTTACCTGTCAGAGAACATACCCTCGCTGTTTTTGATCACTTGAATTACTGCATATCCTTTGACTTGAGGAGAGGCTGGGAAATGAGGCCGCATGGGAAACAAAAGCTTTGGGAATCTAAAACCATTTACTTCCTCAAGCTCAGGTCCAGAGCCCTGGGAGTTGGAAGGTTCTGCTCATAGACAGCGTAAAAAGAAGGATGTAGCTTTCAGAGGTGGGGCATCGATAAAGGATAGTATTGTAATATTTTTCTTGGCAATATTGTATCGATACTGGGGCACTAAACATCCATTTTTTTAAAAAATTAAATACATCAAATAAGATAAGATAACCTTTATTAGTCCCACACGTGGGAAATTTGTTTTGTTACAGCAGAAAGTGGACAGTGCAAAGCTATATAGCAAAAATTAGAGAACACTGGAATAGAATAAGAATAAGATACTGTACACAACTGTACAGAATAGAATAAAATAAAATACTATATACAATACAATAATATATACAATAGGATAAAATAGAATTCAAATGCTATATACGACTGAGTAAAAATACAACTTTGTCAGAAAAAGACAATTGCACTTAGTCTCATTGCACATGTGTGGGTTTGTGTGTTTGATCAGCTGCAAATATATTCTGGGAATACTACAAAATGGCTAATCTTCTGCACCAACATCCTAAGATAACATTAGCCGAGCAAACTTACATTAAATCAGCTCAGCTGAAAAACCAACGTCGCACTTAGCTTATTATTGCACATGCACAATCACTTTTGACTGTAAGGCGATTACACAGGGCATCTAAAAGGAGGCAACCTTTCTGCAAACAGTTGCAGTCTGACTTGGACTGACTGCAATCACTCTCAGAGAGATGATCAGAAAAGTCTGCAAATAATTGCTAATTTTTAAATTAGACAGATCGGCAACATGTTGCCATCGGTCTTGATTACTCTTTGTCAATGAGCACAACATGAGGGAACTCGACTCAACTGGCTGCAAGCCGATTGCATTGTGAGTGTATTTAATAGCAGACTGTCTTATGGCAGGAGTTCAGTGACAGTGTTGGCAGGTTTGACCATCTCATTCAGCAAAAAAACCCCCAAAAAACAAAACTAAGGTGCGAGAATGTTATCTTACTGGATAAATCAGAGTTTGAGAACATAGTGAAAGAAAGACGACAAAATGCAATATATGTTATTTGCAATACTTAGCATATCACAAAATGTTAAAAACTGAAGTATACTGTATTGTACAAGTATTGTGATAATATCGTATCGTGGGGTGATTCCCGCCTCTAGTAGCTTCCAGGTTTGGTGAAGCCACCAATGCAAAACTGCCTTGAGTCTGCACTTAGTGGACACTTTCCTGATGGCTTCATGGACTCATCGCTTGATTCATGTTATTCAGAGAACAACATTAAATCCATATTGTGAATTTTGATCATTCTAAGCGTCTGAAAGGAGTATTATCTACGGTATGCTCACTGGCTTGTGACTGACCAGTTCTTAGCCACTCGGAATATTGATTTCACAATCATATCCATCCTTTATTAGTAACATCTGGTTTAAAAACATCAAGATGACCACGGTGAAAACAGTCATCCCTAGAAACTGATGAGTTACATGACAGCAACTACGTCCATCTTACTGTCTATGTTTCTGCATGGGAAACGGGAAACCGCCAAAAACTGCAGTTCCTTGAATTGCCACTAGGGGCTAGTTCAAAAAGCGAGTCAATCACCAATAATTCTAATATTAAAATTTCCAACTTTAACAGGAGAAATAAACAGGTTTGCAGCCTGGTACGATTTTTTACAAAGAGTGGATTTACAGATTGACTGGCTTTAGTCCATATGTAAAATTCCTGCAGTCAGAAAAATCCATCAGAAGTACAACAAGAGGTAAACTTCACATCATCCTTTCCCTTCCTACCTCTAAACTTTTAATACCCCCAGTTCTCCCTGATCTCCATCAATCAACCCCTTTGCTTCCTTTAACTCTCACATTTAGTGCAAAGAGGCTCCACTGTGCTGCCTCCCTCACGTGTTTCTGTGCTGTCAACACTTTCTAAAGATAACACCTCAACTTCACCCCCACCCCAGAACCGCCGCTCTGTACTCATCAGCCACGATCCACAACAACTCTTCGACTGTGACAGAGGCAGCTAAAATTAACCCTTAAACAAAGGGTTCTGGGCAGGCCGCGTGATGGACCGATAGAAGGGATGTGAGTGTAGGTGGAAGTCTGCACAAGCAGATATTAAAAGTTAAAAGAACAACTGAAAGAGACAGTGCAGCAGTTGAAAGTATAAATAATGAGGTTCGGGCCACAACTTCTTAACCTGAAGCTGAGGACAGTGAGGACACCCACAATGCATAAAAAATGAACAAAACAGCCTGATTTCCCAGCGGGGTTCAGGCTGGAGACGTTCAGAAGACCTGGATCATTAAAATGCCACAAGGGCCTCTCGAGCGCAGACAGAGTGCCTTCACCAGCAGTCAAAGTCATGGCCTTGCTGACCATGTCAGTGTGTGTTTCTGTTCATGTACCAGGGAAAAATTCATTAACTCACAAACATAATCACACTCTGACTCACACAAACTCCCACCGTAGAGCTGCTTTAATCCCAACCGGAACGCCTGCATGTAATTCAATCTATCTGCAGAAAAGCCAAGAAATGCCCAAGAATGCTGCGTTTCTCTTAGTCATTCAAACTTTTCTAATCCCTGCAATCTTGAAAGAAGATCACTGGATGACTGAAGGAGATGTATCCAACATTTAGCCTCAATACAATGATGTTTAGATCTTTGCTAATTGAACCTAGAAGGTCATGAGACCAGTAAGATTAGGAAAATCTGTAAGAAATGGAGCATTTCATGCATTTTAATCATAATAAACGCACAGCTTTTCAGTCACAAACATTTCATTAATGTGCATCCTTGAATGCAACGTGATTTTTCATTTAGCGGACAGTTTGCTGTCCACCACTCGGAGGATTTGAAGGTTAAGGCCTAGAAAGATTAGAGAACGTTAAACGGGTGGATGAGTGGACAGCTGAAGCGACACTGAGTGATGGGGGGTGGACAGCAGATCTTTAAAGTGAATAGACTGCTGTGACACGCTTAAGCTATCTGCTTGTATGTTTGTTTAATGCGGCAGAATTACACACTGCCACTTCCAAATATCAAGTCCCGTGCAGATTTAGTCGTTGCCCTGCATCTGTGCCGTGCTAACTGAAATCTGGATTGCGGTCAGCATAGTAAACAAACTCTATCATCGCACGTTGGCACTGGATAAAAATAAGCGATGCCCTTCAAAAGAAAATGTCTCTGCGTTGATGATGGCGATGCAACTTTTTCTAATAAGAAGCTGTTTTTCATTTTATGCGTAAAGGGACAAATAAATATAGCCCGGCGCTGTTTTTTCTCCAAACCATGGGAAGATCCCTCATAACGGCTGGATGTGTGGGTGTGTGTATTACATGGTCATGGGTGTGAGAGAAAGATTTAGCTTACATCAATCCTCAGTGCATTCACTCAGGCCCATCAGAGGATGAAGAAAAACACTGTAGCAGTTTTACATCTGTAAGCAAACAGCAGTTTATATGTTTGCAGCAGATGGCTGCAGATCCAGGTCAGTCCTCATCCCTTTCAGAATGAGCCCGTCTGTTTCCAACAGCCCTCGAGCCTAAAACTTTCTTTAGAGGACAGCAACTATACATCCATCATAATCTACTGAAAGGAAGTGGTTTAAGGGAAAGTGGGAGGATGAAAACTGCCGTTTGCAAAAAGAAAACTTCATCTAATTACAATCTAATCACTATAAAAGGTGATCAAATGCAGCCAAATCTCTAACAGGTCCATTTCAGAATACTTTTTTAAAACTATTTTTAAGACAGCAAAAAAAATGCCCCATATATACAAGAACTATATTTTTTGTACCCTTCCTAAGCACTGCTTAGACTGACCTTTCACCTCATTAACATCTCGGCCGGTCTTGATTCTAGGATCCAGAATTAGCTCTGCTATCACTGGCATGAAGAGTGTTGACCAAGTAGGAAAAAGTCATGGAGGAAATGGGTGAAGAAGGACACACCCCGGGGAGAGAAAGCATGATAGAGTGGGATAATTTTAAAGGAGGGTTTTCCCTAACAAAACGTAACCACAGCGCTAAAGTGTTTCAGTGCAGTGCCTCAGCCAAGTGAAAGGAAAAAACACAATCCCAAGAGTTCTCCACTGCTGTGGACAGAAAAGACACTGATAGGGTACAAACTACTGACTAGGAAATTGCACATTATTCATCTCTATACTCTCTTGCTGCCTTATAAGTTTCTTATAACAGCGGTCCTCAACCCCCGGGCCACAGGCGGGTACCGGTCCGTGAGTTGTTTGGTACTTGAGCTACAGTACCAAGATTTGTAACATTTATAAGGTGATTGTTTAAAAGCCTGAACTCAAGAAGTGTTGATCTGATGAGCAGGAAAACTGAAAAATAGGCCAGAAACAGCCTGTTAGGTGTAACTCCACAATACCTCAGTTAGCAGGTGTGTAGCTACACCCAGATCTATCAATGTCTACAGATGGATGACTAAGCAGAAATTTAACACTGTCAAAAAAGCTGTTTTCTTCTGTTTGAGACCCTAATCACAAGTGATCGTCAGCGGAATTCATGTTCATAAAAAATTAAGCTGAAATCCATTCAATAGTTCTCAAGAGATTCAAATAATGACCTGGTAGCATTAAACAAGTTAGCTCTCAAGATCTAACATAAATTATGTGCACGGTCCTTGTCAGCAACACAGAAGATCCAGGTTTGTAGGCTCATCTTAGCTGCCTCTGCCACAGAGTTGTCCCTGTGCTTACTCTCCTCTCATGCCCCTCCTTTGCGTTTAATCTCATAAACGGCTGTGGCTGTGTGAATGCGAGAGTAAATGAATAGTGGAATTGTAAAGCGCTTTGGGTGCCTTGAAAAGCGCTATATAAATCCAATCCATTATTATTAATATTAGAACTTTCTCTTCAGACTTATCACTAAATACTTGAACTTTACTGCTGTTATCTTTTTTCCACCCTCTCACATAAAGTGAAAGTCACACCTCTCTCCCTGTTGTTTTTCTCCCCGTATAGCAAAGATGAGTCAGGAGCATCACACTGTGACGGCTTCACCAGAAACCAGAAGCTTCTCTGCAAAAAGGCTCACACACGGCAATGGTTTTTTTCTCAGTGTGTCAAAAGATGTGGCAAAAACATGAAATTGCCACGTTAAATTTAGAGAAGTTTCACACACACCAGTCAATCCAGCTTCCAAGTGGGCGGTTTCGGGTTTGAAGTGTACCACTTGGAAAACCCTGGGACGGCCATTTAAAGGGGGGTTACAATGTGCTCTTAGGCTCGCTGGTGCATCTGACGGCATGTGCATGTGTGTTTCCAGGGAGAAATGTGTTACAAACATGTGGCACAGTACTCACCAATGCAGGCGTGGACGCGGACTGTCAGCTGGGTCCGTAAAATAACGCTGTGCTTCTTCCCTCTGGACCTGAGAGACATTGGAGGGAGGAAACAAGAGAATTAAATTTGAGTCAAAACTAAATTGTCTAAGTTTTGTCTCTTCTATCATAGCCAAAAACAGCTGACATGATGAGACTGATGCACACAAACGTGGGCGTGCATTACATTTATACCCCCATATTGATACACATCTGATTCTTTTCAGACAGCAGAACGGCAGCAGACATAACAGGCATTTTCACAAGTGCGCACCTCCGCGTGGCATCGTTCCCATGAGCAAACACTCATGGAAACCCTATTTTCAGTGGGAAGGCACACAAATGTCAAGATAAAGTACAATATTATGTTACGCTATCTGTTATACCCTTACGTCCTAATCGCTAGGAACTAATCAGCGACTTCAATCACTAACAAACTGATACCATCCAGCCCACGCAGGGAAAGCATGACTCTGATAGCATTTACCGCTGGAATTATGCATAACATGCTCTTAGGAAAAAACAGTCAAACAAGAGAGCACCTGGCCTCTAATCCTTCTATTACAATGTTATCAGATTTGCTAGGAAATAGAGCAAAATGTTAACACAATCTTTGAGATGCGAACAAACACAAATTCATTTTTCTTTCTTTTCTGGTAGTCTGTTGTGTAAGAATGGCAGTCAAAGCAACTGAACTGTGGGAGGAAAGTTAGGCTAGCATGAAACACATAGTGGTGTGGGCACACAGTTTAACTATATACTGACTTGTCAGTCACAAAGTAGGCCCACTCTAAAGTATTCCCATCATTAATTTTGTTGATTGAGCTTTAACATCAAGTTGCCATAAACAAGACGGTCGAGATGGTGAAGGCAGTTTCCAGAGGTTCTCTGTCAGAAGCTTCCACTTTCTGGACTTCCAGTTTCATTGGGGCATTGAGATAGTCCAGAATAAATGAGGCTCCTTTTTTGGATCATTAATGGTCTTCTGGGGAAAAAATGTGGCAATAAAAAATCATCATGGAGTTGAAAGAAATGGAGTGACTGCAAAATATTGACTGAAAAGGTGTAGCCTGTAGCTTTAGCTTATTACATCCACCCTTTTTACATTGAAAAATCTAACTGGCAACACTTTTATAACTAGATTTTACCAAACAAAGACCAAATCACCAAAGAGAAACTAATGCTTCATAAACAATCGGTCCTTAATTTTATACCTAGTTAGCTTTATACCTAGTTAGCATATTATTTTCATTTTATGCAGTTGAAACAATAGATACAGTTCCAATTTTAGTTTTTTAGTTTTTTTTTTTTTACAGATTTCGATTGAAATAAAACACCTTTGGATAAGTATTAGGGACATCACAGTACCGTGGGCCACTTTGGGGCTGCTGCTACACACAGGCAGCAAAAGCAGAAACTTCAAGATTCTTGACCACAGTCACCTTCAGACACCACAACCAGCTGCGTCTTGTACGCACAGGTAAATAAGTGAATAAGCTACACTTGTAACGTCTGAGGTCTTTTTGCAACCACACACAATACACAAATTGGACATAAACAGCTTCAGGATCTGGAAAACGCAAAGCAACGCAAAGTGTGTTGAACCTGCCTTCTTCTTCATGGCCACCAGTGGGCAATACTCATGGTGGGACTTTCTTATTTCCCAATGAGTTCATGGGCTCAGTCACTCATTTATGTCTTTTATGTAAATCTCGGCCATAATACGTTTCAGAAATATCATCCAGGGTGCAGTCATTGGCTAATGATTTGTGATTAATGAGACGTTAGCCAATGAGCTAATGTTTCAAAACAGCAAGATGACAACATCTAAAACATTCATCTTGAGACTTCACAGACCAACATTTGATGTCATGGCAACCATGTCCACTTTTTATACCGCCTATCTTTGCAACCAGGGAACTCGCCCCCTGTTGGATGTTAGAAGAATGTAGATTTAAGGCACTTCTATATTGCCTTTTCAGACTCATGGAAGCTACAGTTAGAACAGAAGCAAAAGTTATGGGCCTAACTGTACATCCTTCTTTTATACACAGTGGATGCCTGTGATTGACATAAGTATGATATGTTGAAGTCAGGCGTAAAGGGTTCAAAGGGAGATTCCTTTGCATCACAAGCTACAGCCATCTACAGTGACTTCCAGTGGAAGCAGAGCAATTATTGTCACCCGAGGGCTTTGTTTACTGTAAGCTGTGGAGAGCACTGTCCTGCCATAGCTGCAATCACAACACTGTGTTTGATGTGTGGAAGCATAAATTCAGCTAACACCAATGTGCTCTTTAGAAACCTGCAGATATTTTTAGTGATAGAGAAGTTTCCGTTTTCTGGATCAGTTATTTAGTAAAAACTACAGGGAAAAAAACCCTTTTCTCATTATTCTATAAAAGATATTGTATGTGTGTGACCAGCAGACTTTATGGTTATTTATAAATTAAAACTGTTATTGTGGGATTATAGAGGTTGTGGCTGATAACTATTTTAAATGGATCCATCTAGTCAATCCTGATATCCACTGCTTAAAGTTTTTATTTCCCAGATGCTGTTAAAGGGAACCATTGTGTTATCATTATGCTTACAGCTCTTGAATTCTACTGCAGGAGTTTTCTGTGATTCATAATTGCACTTTTTTATCCCATGCTGGGCCTTAATGCAAGTAATGTTCAACGTCGGATCAAATGCAACTTAGCCAAGTTTATTCTGATTGGCTGCCCCTCACAAACAGAAGGTTTGAACAAGAAGTGGGCAGGGCTTCTTGCCTAAGATGACCATATTAGGGGTATCAACCCTCATTGACATCATACAGCTGTCTGAAGATTGACCTTTTTGCTCACAGATATCATTTGCATGTACTGACCTCATTATTTGAAACTCATTCAGCAATGTAACAGTATATACTTAGTATGACAGAAAAATACGTTAACGCATCACCGAGCCTATTAAAGCACATGTTAAAGATACGTTCTGACATTGGTTGGGATTAATTTAGTCTTTTATAACACTATATAGACAGCTTTCATTGTGCAGAATGAATTTAGAAAGAATTCATCCTCACCCTTTGTGACATTTTGCCAAGACGAGGTCAAACCCAAACCAAAAACGCATGATTCATTTCTTACTGTCAGCTCATTATGACCTCGGTTAAAGCCACAGTTTGATAGAATGACTGACAGAACTGTCCAATCCAACCAATTCCTCAACACAAACGAGCCTTTCTTCGCCTATCTGTCATCTGTCATATGGCTTACCGAGCGCACAAGAAAGATACACACATTTGAAAACAAATAGATAGATATGCACATGGAAACAACCACTTATAATAAACACAGAGACTAACAAGGCTCTGGGGTCTGCCATCACTTATCAGGCAGCCGCCCCCAGTCCTAAACAGACTGACATACCTACACAAACGTACATTGTCACACACATGTGCTGCTGCTTAACAGCTGCCTTCTCCGTGTGGCGGTCAGAGCTCTTTGTGTATAAACGGCTTTGAGCCAATGTTTGCCCGTTTGTGTTACAGCTAATTAGCTAAAGTTACAAGGACTGATCAGCTAAGCAACTGTTTATACTCGTTTTTTTAGATGAGTCTTGGGCAATCAGATCACAAATGAACAGCGCTAAAGGCAAGTATAAAGACGAGACCACCAAGACACATTGCAATTGTTCAAACCACTTCCCGAGGTGGTCTGGGGAGCTTTTGACCACATATCCTGTGTGCTAAAGTGTCCTGATCAATCCCCAACTCTGGCATAACGGGAAATTTATTCGTGGTGGTCCTGTTTGGTCTGGTTCTGCACCTTCTTGGGTGCCACAAATGACTTTGTCCTAACAAAATAACCAGGAGGAAGAGCTAGGACAAACGTATCAGTTCTTGAAATACTTTGTTTTCTTTGCTAGCCCTTTCTTAAACCAATTTAGAGCTTATCTGGCAACAAATTGACGTAATAACTCCCACATAATCACTTCTGTTAGTGAGAGAGTAGGGAAATCTGACCACAACAGACACTTGAAAGCCCCCAACGGTTACCAGTGAGCCAGCGAACGTGGAGTAATCATGCTACAATAATGGTATAGCATTGACAGCATTCCTAACTTTAATTTGTTCTATTACCTAATTTCAGGATTTTCCAATTTAACTAGCTCTATTAATTGATATTAACAAAATATAGTCACCGTTTACGTTTTTTTGAGTTACTTTTGCCTTCATATCAACTCAAAGCAGTTTGGCCGTTCTACTCAAAGTCACTTAAATCTTCTTCATCCCCATTCTAAAGCTCAGTTTTCATTTCAGCAGGTCACGTTGACCATCTCTACTTGTCTAAATGGGCTGATTAATGAGAAGTTGAACAGCGTGTGTAGCTGGAAGCCACAAAGACAGGATTGCATAATAATGTTGGACTCAAATTCAGGTTTTGGTTGTAACTTGAATCCTATACAAATGTATCCGACGTTGAACCTTAGTTGCTGGTGCTAATATGCTAGCCTCAGGCCCTGAGGTTTTCTCACAGTTTTTAATTGCAGACACTGGCCACCTATCAGAGAAGAAAACTGTTTCCATTTGCAATATAAAAATTAGCACACTTACATGACCTAAAACAATACCATTCAGAGGAATAGGCGGAGAGATGCTAGAGTGCCAGGAAAATTACATGTTATGGGATTTACAACAGATCCAGGGTAGGGTTGCTGTAGCCTAAGTGACACGCTAACACAGTTTAAGGAATAAAAAGAAAATCAGGTTCACCAGGGACTGAAGTAACATTCACTATAATGGAAATCATATGCTTGTCAACACTAATGAGCCACATACGAGTTTATGAGTTTTGAACAATAGCCAAAGCACATAATCTAAGGTGATTAACATATTAAATATTCAATTTTCTGGGTGTAATCCTAATCCTGATTTACTGAGATGTCAATACAGCCAGGAGGTTTGATAGAGGTTTCAAAGCCCTTTTACAAAGTCATCACACCGTCGTCTCTACATTCAAGCTGTAAACTGTGAAATACTGTCACAAAGAAGACGAGAATATTAATCATACAATGGGAGAATAGCTGTTGCTGTGGAAGGGAGGGCACACGTGTCCTGCTTTCCAGAGTGCTTCATACTTTCCATGAACTTGCGCTTCCAAGAAATCCATATCCAACAGCTTGTGATTCTCCCCATTTTATAAGAATGAAGAAACTCAGAAAATATGTGTACGTGTATGAGGGGGGAGAGGGCGCGGGGGTCTCGCTGCTTTAGATATTTTCGAGTGGTGAAGAGAGAGAGACTGTTTGGTATAAAGGGTACATGAGTCACTCTCACCCTGTGTCGTCCTGCTGAAAGCCCTCCAGCTCGTCCCTTTGCTCAGCCAGCGAGGACTCCAGATCCAGATAGGTTCCATTGTGGGACAGCTGAAGTGCACAGTCATCAAGCTACGGGATGGCAGAAACAAAATATACAAAGTTAAAGTAATAAAGGAAATACAACAAACGTGTCACTCTGCACACAGGGATGACCCATTGGGCTTCCTTTGTCTAGCGTCCCTTTACTATGTATATCCATGATTCACACCCCCTTTAAAAAAATAAAACAAGAAAGAACAACACTTTGAGCCTGTAAAATAAAGCCAGTTTATGGGGCAGGGGTTTGAACACAAGTGCACACAGTGGTCTGTGAAGGGGTGAGAAGCATTTGCAGGGTGCCTCTGCTTTCTGCATTAAAAAGCTGTTAAGGGAGTTAACTCGTAATAAAGGCCGCAGAACATGAAACCAAAACCAGAGTGGAACACAGCGACGGAACGGCACATTTTATTGCATTAAATACTAGCTGTGAAAAATATAACTCTCAGCTCGGCTCTATATGTTCGTTGAGCGAGCACAGCCTTGCACATGTCCAAGTTTTCGCGCTGGCAATTGATGACTTTCTGAGTTTTTTCACTTCTCATCCACCTCGCCTTCATGTATTTGCATGATCTAAGGTAACACTGCAGAGGGGCCTTTGTCAGAACTGACCCCCTGTGCTGTGTAAGAAGAAACCCAGCTGAGTTTGCGACCAGGTGCACAGTAATATATCAACCCGCCACTGGCACCAATGTTTATGAGTACGGTCACGGGTCGATAGCAGGTGGGAGCATCCGTCCCAGAGACAACTCTTAAAAAGCAACTTACGTCATTAGCTCGCAACAATCGGCTCTGTTTTTGCAACTGCTTCCTGAAGCTGCTGAAGTACGAATAAGTGAATGAGATCAGAGTCGCGCATTGGTATGTAGCAGCTCGGTGGCATCAGTGGGTTTAACTTAGATTGGCCTCTGGTGTGCTGCCAAATCCACACCCACCCACCCGGACAATCCATTCAGGCTGTGTGACGACAATTTCTGACCACCGATCACAAGACCTGCTGCTGCTTTCTGTCCATTCCTCCCTTTCAATCCTAAACAGAGAGACGGACTGTCGCATGGACTCACAGCATAAATATAACCTTGCTATATTTACTCTCCTCTGAGGCAGCATGAACACTGGAGCTCAAGAGTGGGTGTGTCTATGGGGGCAGGCAGCACTGCCTGAGCTGAAGTATTGGAAAGGGGAACCTAAGAAGCAGCAGGTTAGCATTATTTAGGTAATCCCAGAAACATGACAGTTGATAAGGACACAATGAATCATCTGTGTCAAACCTTCTAAGGCTGAAGGATGACATCAGTGTGGAAGTGCCAAACGCTGCAGTTCCTCTAATGGCCATTCAAGGCTGCCTCCCAAAGCAAGTACACTCATGTGATAAAATATTTATAATAGTATTCTACGGATAGTTTCCCCCTTCATGACAATTCTGCATTTTTTGGGGGTTTTTTTCTCATCTATCTGGATATTTGAGTTAGGGGCGTGGCCACATTGATTGACAAGTGTGCCAGAGCCTGCCTGGCCTCATCCAGCACTCCAAGGCACTGGGTTGGAGTTCTTCACTGCGTGCAGGCTGTTGGTCCCTCTTGGAGGATTTTCAAACAGAATACGTAACTTATATTAAGGCTTGTTGTGCGATGTACAAAGAAACAGTTTGCCCACTCTACCCTCTCATCCACCCTTTCATCCGGTGGTGGAAAACAGTGCTAATGCTAACAAAATCCAAAACCAGGGACTGATATCATGGTGGCTATGTCCCTGTTTTATACTGTCCATGACAGAAGCACATACTGTTTCTTCAAAGTTTAAAAAAAAGTTAACTCTAGCACAGGCACCATGCTAACAATAGGTTGGCATGGTAACGTGCTACTTAGCAAACAATGCATTACTTTGACAGAGTTTAACCACTGTGTGGAAATGTTTAATACCAACGCTGGTGTTGGTATTGGGTCGATACTTTGCTTCTATCCTTCTATTCTAGCCCACTGAACTGTGTTAAAAAAATGTAAAGGTAATTTTTTTGGAAATGAAAAAAAATATAAATAAACTTTTAGACAGGTACATTTAGATTCCAGGTATGAAAAAAATCAAAAAACACATAACTAGCTGAAAGGTATGTTTTTTTTCGATTGAATAATTATTATGAACAGTAAAAAATCAGTGATTTATTGTGCTCCCCTAAATATACTCCCTGTATAGGTTTAAAGTATCAATGTTGGTATTTATTTATTCACTTGGTTTTGGATCGATACCAACATTTGCAATATTGCACAGGAAAGATGGTGAAAAATCAGAATATCATCCAAAAATGGGTGTCATGTTTGCATGCCCTATGTTATTTCCATCCATCCTGAGGCTGTTAAGACATTTCACTGAAAAGCACAGATGTCGTCCTCACAGTGGAAAAAGTCAGGGGATCAGAAACCTCACAGGGATACATTGTCTTTGAAGCAAACACACCAGACCACACTGTGATCCCTCAAAACCTGTGAGGCTGCCACCGTGGCTCAAAATGTTAACCAGCTGAAAAGGAAATGCAAACACTTTAAAGGTGATCTCTGCGCTCCATAAATAGTTTCCCCAGCTGTTAAAGTCAAGCGCGATGCTACTGTCCTTCACACTTTTCATGCACGTGAGATTTGGTAAATCTCAAACCGAAAGAGAGGGGGTGGAGACAGTGGGCAGGTGAGGGTGGGGTTAATCACCCTTTGTCCCAGTGGCCTGGTTTTTCATGGAGGGACTAAAACAAAACAACAAAACATTTCTTGTGTCTAATCTGCTGCCATTATCAGCATTTATTTTCTTTTCAGCAACATCCCAGGCACGCTGTCTGACCCACGCTGCCCTCCTTTACCTCCACACAAGCACACTAACACTGCTTCAGCAGCGAGGAGTAAGCTTGGTCGTCCAAATGATGTCTCTTTTTTCTAAAACACGTAGTAATAACACAACACATCACGCTGCATGAGGCCGAGAGCAGCGGTGGCTCCAAAGAGGAACCGCAGGCTCTTCACAAGTCAAGTCTCTGGGGACTTGCTAGAGCAACACTTATTGGCTTGTATATACTTCGCGCTCGTTTTAATCAAATTCTCCCTCAAGAGCAAAGCAGGAGAAAATAGGGGAGAGTAGAGGGAGTGGGGGGAAGGAGGTGTAATTACTTCCATGTTAAAACAACACCGGGTCTGGTGGTGGTGATCGCATTTAACAACACTCTTACATAACTTACAAGACAACTTTCTTTAAAAAAAACTTTTTTCTTGCATCAAAATCAAAGCCTCAGAGGCTCTTTGAAGAGCGAGGGGGAGGGCGTGTTCAGCGTCGGCCATTAAACCTCCAATGCTGCTTTACTGGGAACCTTTTGGTAGTGGAATAAAAGTCGAGCTGTGAAGTCTGAGCTTGTTTGTGGCAGAAGCTGTAGCTGGTCGACTGATAGCGACCTGAATATCTGATATATTATTTTTATAATTTTTTTTGTCTCATTGCCTAAATTAAGTTGGGAATGTCTACAATCTAGCCTTTAGACTGCCTTTATCATCCACTTTAAGTTGACTTCCTTTAAAGCAGGAAGAGGTCAGTGATGATCTCTGCTGCCAGAATCCAAACTTCTGTTTAGCAGCTGGGACAAAGTGACACATCCCCGTGCACACCAAACCAGCAATACACTAATTTAGCTTTGGCAAGAGGTTCTAACCTTGTGTGTCTGTGTTTGTGTGTTTGAGAGTACGAACTGCTGCACGGCCATAGAGGTGGAGGAAGAGATGGAGGAAGAGGTCAGGAAAACCGCGGCACCCAAAGTGAGGAGAACAAAGTGTCGCAGGGATCCAGGCCCCGGCCGCAGGAATTCTGGGACAAGTGACCTATACTTTACATGCAGCCCAGCCAGCCGTGCACAGAGCTCTACCATCATCACAGCATAATAACACAGCAGGCTTTTTTTTCTTCCCCTTAGAGGAGAGCACAGGAGGTTAAAACAAAAATCAGGGAAAGGCTGTTTAAACAAAGACTAACTGAGAAAGCAAAGAGAACTGTCAGAAACAACTGAGCGCTTTTGACATTTTCCAATTATATAATAACACTCGAGCATTATAAGCACCAAGTTTTAGATCTGGACGGTCTGACGGGCAAATTTGCAACCACTCAAATTCATCCCTATAATCTAAGTGCAATATCCATTTGCCATTGCGCACAGCCTTCCTGGTGATGCGAGCGAAATTGCAAACACAAATGCAGGCTGTGCCATCTGTCCGACTATAGGTTGTAATCATAAGCTTTGCTGTGCCGTGGGCCATTTTTCATTTGTTTCGCGGTTTTTAAAGATGGGGGCAGCTAAAGATCGTCTGGTTCGGAAAACCGCTTCTGCTGCTTTGCTCTCAGGTCTGTGTGCCAGCAGTTAAAACTCCCCATTTTTTCCAGACTGTGCCAGTTTTTGTTTTTTTGTTTTCAACTCTGTTTAATCTACACTTTCAGCTTTAACTGTGTAGCAGCCACATAAATCATAAAAAACAAGGTCACATCTGCTGCACTTGTGCAGCCTCTGTGGGTGTGTTTGTGTGTCTGAGTCAACCTTGTCTGTAAGGAATGCGTTGCTTTTTCCTTCTTTTTTTGGTGGGGGGGTTGCTTAAACACTGAAATTGACTGAAAATGGTATCTCTTCTTCTCCGTCACACCCACCGTGTCCCATCGCATGTAGGTGAATGAGGCACCTCGGGATAAATCTGGCTGAACTAATGCCTCTGTGCAGCCACCTGTCACTGCCGCATGCAAAGCAGAGAGCAAAAAATACAGTGGGAAGCTTTATTCAGTGTATTTGGGACTTCAGGGAGGTGGGGTGTCCGTTTGTGCGTAGACTTCTCAGCAGAGAAGTTCCATTTTAGAGATTTCCTCAAGCTGGTAGAGATCCAAAGCCTTCCTCTGTGGCACTTTAGTGTCAGAGTGCCCACATTTACGAGTCATCAGGGGCATTTAGAGAAGTTGGTGTGAGGCAGGATGCCATAATAGGACCTGTGATGGAATGTAATTTACTTAGGTACTTTGCTGAAACACACTTTTTCTCAGATTTTGCAGTTGAAACTGAAGACCCCACCAGTGAGAAGCAGGTATAGCTACTTCAATTCAGCCTTGAGGTGTTTGATGTTGTAAAGTAAAGACCCTACAATGATAAAGTGAAAACCATGACAATTAAATTACCCCCTATTAGCAAGGCTTTGAGCAACAGTGGAAAGGAAAAACTCCCTTTTAACAGGAAGAAACCAATGGCAGAGCCCGGCTCAGGGAGGGGTGTGACCGGTTGGAGGTGATGGAAGGAAAACAGGACAAAACACGCTGTGGAAGAGAGTCAGAGTGATAACAACTAATGATTTTATGCAAATTGTGTATAAACACAAAGTGAATGAAAAAAGGGGTGTGACTAAGAAACAGAGTGCATCATGGGAAGCTCCGAGCAGCTTATATCTATGGCAGCGTAACTAAGGGAGGATTCAGGGTCATCTGATCCAGCCCTATCTATATGCTTTATCAAAAAGGAAGTTTTAAGCCTAATGAAATGAGGGAGAGCCTTCCCTCCCATTCTACTTTTATTTTCTAGGAACCACGAGTGAGCCCGCAGTCTGAAAAAACAGAACTTAAAAAAGCATATTCACTGAAAATTGCAAATGAGCTAAAGGTGCTGCTCAGTATACGCAGGAAAAAGAGAAGCGTAAAGACTAAATGTGCCCAGAGAGGTTGACTGGGATGGGAGACACAGGTGGTGAGGGCAGACATGATGGAAATGAGGGAAAGAAACAAAGACCAGAAATTTAAAAAACAAACATAATGCAGAAAACAAACTTTCAAAGATAACCGAAAATAACTGATAGTTTCTAAACAAAAAGGACCACGACAGTTTTAATGTACTTGTATCTACTCAGCAGTATATTATTGATCAGTAAATAATGGGACAGACACTTACATGTAATCAGTGAATCATTATGATGTCATAATGTGATATATATGATTCTGAAAAGGCCTATTCTGCATAAGTTAACTTTGGATGTAATTTAACTATTAAGCATAATTGTGATTCCAAATAACTAAATTGTGCCAAATTTTCTCCTTTAAAAAAACCCCACTGTATTCATTTGTAATCAAACACAATGTTTTCCCCTCCTCTTGTTTTTGGTACCCTATGCCACCCCAATTTTTAAAATTCCGGAAACGCCCCTGTTAATCAATGTGAAGTGAAGTCCCCTTCTTCAGGAAGCTCCGCGCTTCAAGGCGAACACTTTATTTCAAACCCAGCGAGTTGTGCTTCCATGTGTTCTTTAAATAGCCTCTGGTGGATGGTGGCTCTGGAAGTTTACTTACAAGAGGCTTGAGCATAAAACCAGCATGCGTAAACTGAATGGAGTACGCATGTTCATCTATAAGTGTGTTTGAGTCAAAACATTAAAATAAATAACTAAATAAATAGCTCCTCAGTGACATTGTTAGTTGTCTCTAAGTCCAGAGTCATCTCCTAGCTTTGTGTGCAGCATGACTTGTTTACTACCCTGTTAATCCTACCTTGTGCGGAGCTTTGAGGAGCCGGTGGACTCCTGCGAGCTGGTTGATGAGGGGGATATCCTCTCTGAAGGAGTACAGGGGGGGTCTGGTCGGCTCTGGAAAGTTGGTGCTGTTGAAAGGATCGGTATCATCTAAAAACTGAACCCTGCAGACGAACGTGGCCATGGTGCATCCATGCAAGTGGTTCCTCTGTGAGGGCAGCCCGGCTTAATCAGAAGCGGAGCAGCTTTCTCTCCTGGTAACGACAACAAACCGCGGTCTCCAAGCAGCGCAGCAGCCTGTCCTCCCGCAGGACGGAGTGGATGGCACAGAGCGGTCCTCGCTTTGGTTCTGCTCCCTGAGCCTCCTCCTGCTGCCGCTGTGTTATTCTCGGAGAGGCAGGTGTCTGCAGGCGGACTTCAGCTCGGTGCCGGAGAGTGAAGGATCAGCGCAGCTTGGGACAGCCGGTCTGCTGTCTGAGTCCCAGTAAATCCACCCCCACCCCTCCGGTGTCTATTTTCCCCTCAGCCTCATCTCACCCTCCTCCCCCTCCTCAGATCACTGTCTCCGACTTAGCTGTGGCTTTCTATCTGAAGAGGAACGACACTAATCCTGTGGTACGTTTATGTAGACCAATGCAAATATTGAAATATTAATGCATGACCCAAAAGACCTTAGAAACATTACAGACGAAGCAAACCACCGGCTGAATACAGAGAAGTACATATATAAATACATATAAGAATGAATGTAATTTCCTCCTTAATGAGAGTTTACTTTACTTTATTTCAATACTGTGACACCTTTATTGAATAATGTATCAAATGAAACTATACAGGCATCTACAGTGAAAAGTGTGTTTGATGGAGTTTGAGGTTAGAAA
This sequence comes from Diplotaxodon limnothrissa, assembly GCF_057381915.1. Lineage (NCBI taxonomy): Eukaryota > Metazoa > Chordata > Actinopteri > Cichliformes > Cichlidae > Diplotaxodon > Diplotaxodon limnothrissa. The sequence continues at coordinate 25,168,830 of NC_140616.1, forward strand.
ACAATTCAGGTCAATTGTGACCTCTTTTGGCCAAACGCAGAATTGCAAGTGAAGACGTCTTGACACCTGCAATAGACAAACAGCTACCGCAGCTCTCCTTTCTTCTCCTCAGGTTGGCGACCGTTGCCTACCGATTACAGCACCTCATGGCCGTAAACTGGAGAAATGATTTTAAAAATGGATGAATAAAATCCAGACTAGTCTCATTTTTATTTGTTTATTTGATTTATTAACAATTTGACATTGGAGCTGCGTTATTAACCCCTATGTGGACTTACAACTACAAGGTTATTCATCATTTAAATGGTAATCAGCCTCTTGAGAAATACTTCAGTTTAGATGAGGTGCGTGGAGGGGTCAGTGGTTATCGGCTGCTGTTAATTTTAAGTGGGGTCATGAAATAGGAGACAAATTATACCTCACAGCTCCACGTTGTTTTGTGTGCGTGTGGACAGGGCCTCAAACCTGAAACACCCATGCACATTTACAGATATGTTTTGTGGGTTTATTTATGATAGGCTAATGGCAGAGAAGGCCATCTGATATCACCCTGGGTCAACACACAAATGATGATTTCATTACCAGGCCTCTGGAGAACTTCAAGACATATTGAGGAGGTAATTTAGCCATTTGAATCAGCTGTGTTGGATCAAGGTTACATCTAAAGCCTGCAGGACACCAGCCCTTGAGGCCTGGAGTTCCCCCACCCAGGGTTTCCCGTTTTTATCCCCGGCTGTTTTTATTCACATCTCTAACTATAGGCAGGACAATGGAGGCCTCTTGCATAGATGATCAGGTAAGTGCGTCAGGCTACAGTCACACTAAGCCAAACGGTGGTTTGAGACCACATAGTGCAACCAAAATTATTGCCACCATGTGCACCTCACAATGAAAACTAGTTGCCCTGAGGTTGAGGGTGCTGCAAGCTCAGCCTCTGGGTGGCCTTTTGATTGCTGCAACCAAGAGCAATTGATCTTAGACAGCAAAGAAAGTGCAGTCAGTCACCGACCAGAGGTTTTCCTCAACGTCAACCTGTTTTTCGTCTGATCTGACTGGAACCTTAAAGTGGACCTCTTAATGTTTCCCTTATTCTCTACCATTTATCTGCCATCGCTCATATTAAACAATAAGTTCCAAACACTGAGAATTGTGTAAGTGATCCATGAGAGCCAAAAGCTGAGTGCGCACACTGCTCTGTCGCAACAAGGCCCTTTATAAATGGAAATATAAACAATTAACTCATGCAGTCACAGATGAACTTAACAGATAGAGTTGTATATAACAGATTTGAGCATAAGTTTGCTACCACAGTGAGTGGGTGACGTGTCTTAGTCTGTTTAACACACCTGTCACCTGTGTACACCGCAAGCACTGTAGTGCAGTGGGCGAAATACCTCTTTATTACCACCAGAGGGCAGAAGGCCAGTCTCTTTATTTATTTATTTTTTGTTTTAACTGCGAATGAAACAGTGAAAAAGTAGAAGGACGTTCAGGAACCACTTCCACGCTGGGATATACAGTACTTTCCAGAGTCTAAAGTACCATGAAGGAGAGATAAAGGAAAATAAACATCAAGGACAATTATGCAAAACACACGTTTGCGTTATAGCAGCGACCCCAAGTGGTCTAATGAAGCTGTGCCGCTTGTGCTTCCTCAAAACAGGGTCCCAAGTCCATGTTCAAGGTTGGTGATAGATTCTAACTGCTCTACTGTGTGATGCAATCACAGACAACCACCAATCACAGCAAAGCACTGAGTCTATGTATACCGAGCGACCTCCTGTTTGTCGCTGAACTGGTTTGACAGACACATTTCTACAAAACAAAAGAATAAATTACAATTTGAAAAATCAAATCCAACCAAGAAAAATCCAAATATGACAATCTGATTTAAAGTTTACATGCAGAAACACTCATCTAGTTGCCACGCACCGATGGCACCATGGTGCTCGAAGGCCAGACTGTGCTCCACCTCTTCAACAAATAAACATAGGATACTCAAAGGCAACTTCCTCAGCAGAGATAAGACTCCACGCAGCATACATCTTATGTTGATTACTGGTTGTAAATAAAGCGTAAAGGGCATAAAGAGTTTCCCACACGCATCGAAAATCACAATTTTACGCCTGTTATCTTATCTGTAGTCTTGGTACATCAGGATTAGGAAACATCACCTTGTCTAAATGTGGGCTTGATCACCTCCCAACCACGCATTTACACCGTGCATGGAAGTCATCATGAATAAGATCATTTGCAGCACCTTAGTCATTGGGTGGATGGCATTAGCTGCAGGTTATAATACAATCTTTTTGATGGATTATCAAAATTGTACAACTAAAATTATATATATATATCTGACCACCACCAGTAGGCAAACATGGGGTTAGTATCTTGCCCAAGGATATTTGGCATGCAGGCAGGAGGCAGCCTGGGATCAAACCACCAACCTTCTGATTAGTGGCTGACCTGCTCTGCCACCTGAGCTACAGCCACCTCATATAAATAGCTGCCTATGGACCTGCACATGTGTCTATACAAGGGGGCTAAATTTGTAAGTTTGTTTGCTTACAAAGAAATGAACAGTCTCTAATTTTTATGATAGTTTTATTTTAATAGAGAGAGAGAATATCAACCAACACATTACATGAAAGTGATTAAATAATTTGGTCCATTCCTCTTGGCTGCTGCTGGGCAACTCAAAGTTTCGGCTCCTTCCACACATTTCCTGTAGGACGGAGGCCTGAAGACTGGTAAGGCCAGTACATGACCTTAATGTGCTTCTTCTGCAGACACTGTTTTGTTGTTTTTGGGATATTTTTTCAGTCATTGTCATCCCAGAAGACCCTTCTTTGAGCTGGTTGTAGGAAGGCGTTTCTCAACCAAGATTTTACAGTACACGGCCCCATACCGTGGCCCCTCAGTCTTGTCTGTTATGATGGAGAGGTTGAAATGGAAGAAACAGATCCTATGTGCTTCATACATATAATGAGTTGAGATCTATCTGTAATTAATCGATTGATTGTAGAATGTCACAGAATTCTGCTGTGGTGAGCTAGAATTCTGTGACATTCAAATCAATGTGTAACCTCTATGTAATGTGTTTTTTCTGTATTTTTAGTTATTCTGTCAATCTCAATTAAAATGAAACCACCACAGAAATGAGGAACTCTTCATTGTTTTGCAATGGGGCAAACTTACAGATATAACAGGGGATGAAAGAAGTGTTCCCCCCACCTCACATCTCTATGCAAATATGTGCATTTCAAACTGTTATACATATGGATGCCACTGTATTGAATCAAAATACATTAAGAGGATGAACAAACAGAAAGGGATGTCATGTACCGAATACAATGTGTGTGTATTTATTGTTTCTTTTGTGTGTCTTTTTTTTTTTTTCAGATCAGAAAACGCAACAAGTGAAATGACCCACACCAAATGTAAGACGGCTCACTAACTGACCCTCGCTGTTTTTTTCACCTGGCATAACAAAACTGCTCAGGGTTTGCAGATTCGTGCTGGCTGACAGACTCTCGAGTGACCTTTGAATGCATCGCTTGAGCAGGCATTGCAGAATTTTTAAAGGTCCACTGAATCTAGCCGGGCTGATACTTTCCCTGAAAACGATCATTGCTTTCTGGTAATGCCTGACTCTGTATGGATGTGTTTGGTTCTGTGAAGTGTCCCCCTGTGTCAGCATTGTTACATAAACGTGTGCTCCATTTGACAGTCTGGGTATGCAACTACTTTTATTACACAATCACTTTGATTCCTACAGCTGAAGTAGACTGAGTGACAAAGCCAGTATGCAGGGATGTTGTAGTTTTCCATATAAAGGACTATGGGTTAAAATTTATTTACCTCCAATCTTCTGCCTGTAGTCACACATATGCAGTTCTCAGTTATTTACCAATAACGCTAAGCTCTGAAGAACGGAGGTTTTTTTTATCTGAAATTGTAACATCTCATCCTGTTCCTTGAAGACGACATGAGTGTGTGCAAACTATGCAAACACACTTATGGCCAATCCAGCAGGACCTGGAATTGCACAGACACCTACGAAGAAGTGGAACATGGGGCAGTGGCAGAGTGGAGATCTGCTCTATGTGCTTTCATGGCTTCACTCCAGCTTCCTCGTGCAGTCCAAAGACATGCGTGTTAGGGTCACTGGTAATTCTACACCAAGAGTTTAAACAAAAATAGACATACTGTAAGGAAATAAAGGTGATTATGATTGTTGACTGATGGTCTGATAGACAGTATTTGCACCATAAACTCCAAATACACTGAATTGGATTTTTCAAAGGAATCATTATCCAGTGTAATCTATTACCTTAAATTATCACATGGAAACTGCATGAACCTTGACCAGTATGCCATAAATAGAGGTGTGTTGCAAGTAATGCAGATTAAATGTTTTCATGATTCAATTTCATGGTCACATGTCTGAACCTCGAGTATTAGTAACAGCCTAGATATGTAAGAGAGGGAGAAGGTGATTTCAGACTGACATCGAACATTAAAAATGGTATTAATTCCTCCCTACTTCAAATTACACCGACTAAAACACATCAGTATGAAATAAAATAATAAAAAAAAACAGTAGGAGGGTTTACATCAGTGAAGAACTGATTTTATTTCACTTGTGTATCTTATTGAAAATGCAGTAAAGTGCAAGTAACTATGCTAGAATCACTTTTGATGATTTTATCTCAACCTCATTGAACAGCTGTAATTCTGTTTCTGTGAATAAGAAATCTGGTGGGAGAATATAAATACCGGAGATAAAAAAAAACTGAGCATGCATAATCTAAAATGCTAGAGACACAATAAAAAGCCCGATGCGTCATTATGGGTTTAATATCTTGGCTCAAAGTAATTTGTGTTAAACATTAACTTACAGGTGAATGGAAATCGCTTCAAAAAGCTAAAACATCCATTTGAGAGCAAAGACCCACCGAAGCGTTAACGCACTGTACATAAAAATTTGTGTCCATAGAGTTGATGTTGTTTTGCTGCAGGGACAGTGGTTGTGACACGATGCTATCAGCACATGCAAACATCAGTTAACAGACACGTCATTCAGAGGAGCATGGAGCCAACATAAACTGGTCAATCTATCACTTTGGCATATTAGCATCAGCTAATTAAGGGCTAAATGCGAATGACTTATTTGTAAATCTAAAAAGTATATACATTTTTATTTACTATTGTAAAAAACCCCAAAAACAAATATATAAGAATATATTTTTAAAAATGCTCATGAAGTCCAAACTTCCCATATGAGCAAGTTTAGCAGCTTTGAGATCTGTGTAATATTGGGCTGTACTTTTGTTTAGCTGATCGGTGCTTGTATACAGTGATTAACGTTTAGTTTGTGTTACTATCGGACAAAAAGTAAGAGCCAGAAGTTCAATGGGACAGCCACCTTTCCCTATAGAGGCCCAATCATGTCGAAAATGAAGGCTCAAAACCCGATGTGTCATACAGCTTCTCCATATCAGCTGATTGAAATCTCTGTTATCTGAAAAAGATGCTCGACCAAGAAGCGAACTTTCAACCCTGACCCCACTCCACCTGCATTGTCACGCGTGATAATGAAGACAGTAAAAGCTCTGATTGGTGCATTTTCTTACTTCGCATGTTTAACAGTTTCTGAAAGACTTACGTGTCAAGTTCTGAAATATGTAACTGACAGTCTTGAAGAGATTGAGTTGCGAGGCCGTTAAATTAGTTGAGGAGAGGGGAACTGTGAAAAGAATAATGAAGGTCGTACACGACACTTTATACGGCAGAAATAATAAATCTTTTCCGTTTGTGTTGGGGTTTGAAAACATCTAATGTTCCAGTGGTTACAGTAAACAAGGTGTGCGTTTAACTCATTGTACACAACTCTCGTATCTTTCAAGCTATTTAAGTTTATCTCATAACAAATGCCCGAGTGTGCTTTTATGGTGCCTTTCCTTATCGTGCACGGTATTTCCCATCATTCCGCTATCGGATGGCTTCTTTGACCCCCTCCGTGTTATTATGCTGCTTCAGAGAATACTGACGAGGCTTGAGGTCTCTCATGGCAGTGTGGATTCTCAGAGCCACGGTGTGTTTTTCAGTCTATACAAATGTACGGGTGCACACAGTAAAGTGAAAACCATTTCTCCCTCTTGCCTTTTTGTTGTGTTGTTTGTTAGCAATGTTTAATGCTGCTGTTTCATTTCCAAATATCAACCATGGAAAAGGTTCCAGCTTCAACCAGATATTTAATTATAAGTATTTCATTTAACAAACACTCAGCTGATCTCCAGAGATTTCTAGAGGCAATTGTAATAATCAATATTGGTCAAGCTACTTGAAAGTAGTAATTAGTTGCTAATTACTGATTACTTCTCTGAGAATGTAATTCCATTACTTTATCGATTACTTATTTTCACAAGTAATTAGTTACTTTATTACTTAGCTACTTTTAAAAAAACGTGACACACAACCTGAATACAGGTTAGCAATAGACCTTCCAGCCCAATTCTATTTTTTCTGCATAATCCTTCATATAAAACTGAATCAAATGAAAAAATCTCTTTTTAAAACTTGTTTTATTAGTTTCGGTCTTTTAACTTTATGCATCAAGCAAACATTAAATTATATGCGACAGTCTTTGAATTGAAGAAGTTTGTTTAACATTTAAACCTGTTTTCTGCGTATTCCAGCACATAAAATCAAATAATGTTTTGTGTTTACACTCAATCTTTCAAATAGATGCAAGTAAAATACAGCAACGAATTAAATAAAATCAAAGATTCACTGGCACTGAGTCCTGTTGCTCTTAAATCTATTTTCACCTGTTTAGCAGGAGTGGGGCCGGTGGAGGTTTGCCCGGTGCTGCACCAGTCATGTCAGCGGGGGGATCCAGGGGTTTCTCTGTGAATTTCACATTCCCGTGGCAGCTGCCTGCTCAGATTGAAAGTTTCATTTTTTGTTTTCTTCCCACGCATATTGTACAGCGGACGCCAATGTTTTTGTCACTTTTAATGGAATCAAACTCAAAGTAATGTCAGTACTTCCAAGCTTTAAAACGCTGCATGGTCGTACTCTGTCCCACACTCTGCTGCTGATTTTTCCCAATCAGTCCACTAATACAGTGGTGTTCCTTAAACAGTGGGAAAGACGCCATTTTTAATCATTGGTTTTTTTGTTATTTTTTTATTGCTTGTCCTGTAAATAAGTCAGTGAAGCACCGCAGGTTGTTTTATAGAGTCTGAAGGGAACAGTTTCTCCTCTATTGCAATCATAGAGGCCATAAAGTTTTGCCCCGGCCTCTACACGATGCTTGGAAGTACAGAAGGACTGCTGGTTCCTCTGCAAGACCTCAAAATTTTACGAATACCTGTGTCAGTGTGCTAGTTTGTACATTGTTTCTTTATTGGAAAAGTGTGTTTGTTTAGGATTTTAGAAAATGAATCCTTGTCATCCGTATTGATCCTGCTTATCTTTGGTCTGTGATCTGTTAATTAGTGGTTAGGATTATCAGATAGATTTGCAGGCGTCACCACTTTCTGTAGGATGATTACCTAAGTGTCCTAAATGGTTAGTTGTTAGATTTTCTTTTCTATTCTTCCAAATATGCTGCTACAGCTCAACACTGTTTCTGCCAAAATCATCAAGCACAAGAACACCACAGAGCATCCTGTTCCTCCTTCAAAAATGTCTTTTTTTCCCTCAAATCCAAAGAACGTTTGCCAAATTCTTTTGATGCCTCAATGAGTGACATTGATATCTATCCATGCAAAAAGCAATGACATCAATTCATAATCTGCTGCTTATCTGAGCCTGGGTCAGTCAGGAGAGAAGCTCAGACCTCCGTCTGGTTGGGTAAACGGATGTAGGGGTGTGTGAGGTTGTGTTAACATATTGTGAGTTTTGTGTTCTGTACAAATCGTTTTAGATATTTTGTACAATTTAATTTGTTGAAAACAGCAGGTTGAAAGCGGTTTTTGTATCTTTTGTGACAAGATGAACAAACTACCTGTGCTGCGCTGCCCTTTTTACTCCCACATGCTGATCCAAATCTGTTAGAAATACGTGCATAGATACATTTGGATAACTTTCTCTCAGCATATCTACACTGAATTAAAGAAAGCATAGTTTTTACAGTAGCAAATGAAATATTTTTAATGAAGCAATATCTTGAGATTATTTTTATTATATTAGTGATTTCCATTTAAAAATGACTGATACTCAAATCTGACTTTTAAAAAACATTATTTTACACATTTCTTCACAGACAGCCTGAATGTAACATAAATCTTCATAATTTAAGTGCTTTTAAGCTTCATGTATCTTTCAAAAAGACATCCAGTATTGTCTTTTAACATGGTCCCATGATGACAAACCTTTAAAAAAAAGAAAGAAAATAAAATCCTGAATTTAGAGTGCTGTAACATAGCACTGTTGCCTCATAGCAAGAAGGTCCTGAGTTCTATCCCACCATCAGGGTCTTTCTGTGTGGAGTCGACGTGGGTTCTCTCCCACAGTCCAAAGACGTGCAGTTAGTGGGGTTAGGATAATTGGTGATTCTAAATTGCCCATAGGTGTGGATATGAGTGCGAGTGGTTGTCTCTATGTGTTAGCCCTGCAACAGACTGGCGACCTGTCCAGGGTGTACAGGCTCCAGCCCCCGCCCCCGTGACCCTGTCAAGGATGAGTGAAAGAGAACGGATTGATGGATGATGCTGAAAAAACACTGAATCCTGGAGGCAGGGATCTATTAAGAAAGAAAGAATTGTGATGAAAGTCAAATGTAATATTAAGAAAAAGAGTCACTGTGATACTAAGACAAAAAAATGAATAGAGTGGAAGAATCAGTCATTTAGATGCTATTTCACCCCCACAGTGAAGCATTTAACATTACTGATGGTAACCTGCTGACTTCACATGCACAAATGAACTATTAACTATTTGATGATTCGGTCTGCAGCAGGCAGTGGGGAGTGAGCATAAGAGGAGTAAGTTTTTTTTTTGAAGTTGCAGGTAATTTCTCACAGGTCAGCAAATATCACCAATGTCACAAATTGTTCTGCACAGGCTTTAAAAAAAAAAAAAAGGGAAGCCACGGTTGCTGTAGCTGCAGTTTCCACATTAAAAAAAAAAGCAGCGTGTAATAAATTCACTCTCAGAGAAAGATGTAAGACAAAGAGGTCAAGAGAGGAAGAAAAGAGATTATTCTTCAGAGGCAAGAACTGCTCAGCAACAGACATTTTACAAAGCAGCAACAATGGGAAACTCCATGTTAGATTGAAGTAGTCAGACAGTGGATGTGTACACAAAGTGCTGCTTGAGATATCTGGTTATTTCATATTGTGAAATGTCTTTAAAAACAAATTACATTATAATAATTTCATGTTATTAAGAAGTACATGGGTAGTTAGCGCAGGCTAAACTGGGACTGCTGTGTTGCGGTACAGTTTACAGTGATGGACGGTGGTATGCATAGAGAAGGGCTTGGAAAAGAATTGAAAGAATTCTGAATTGGACAGAATTTTGGCAGAATTTTGCAACAGCAAAGGCGATGGTAGAAGTAACTTCCAGGGGAAAATGCTGTTTTGTCTTTTTTTAAAATGAGATTTGATGGGATATTCTGTTCATGTAGTTTTGTTTTTGTCCTGTTGACCACTGAAATAAAAGGTAATGCTTTACAGTAGGTGAAGCAATACACCTGTTGTCCTCAGGGGTCAAAAATGACCCCAGTTCATTTGAGTGTTTTTTAAAGTACAAAGTACAAATTGTCAATCAATTCAGTGTTACACCTTAGTTTAGCTTAAGACCAACACATTACCACAAAATTTACCTTTCATTTTGCAATTTGGGGCCACCAGAAATTGTTTACATAAAGTATAGCCTGTTTTTTAGCGAAAATAAAATCAGACAATAAAATATTTAAATGTTTAGATTATTTTGACTATTTGACTAACCACAGAGTGCTGTATGTTGAACTTTAGTGAGAATGTTTTTCTTGAAGCATTTCAAATTTTTAAAGCAGCACATAATCACACCTGTTGTCCTCAGGGGTCAGAAATGACCCCATCTGGTTTGATTGATACTTAATTAATATGAAGTGGATTTTTCACCCAATTAAAACTTAATTCAAACATTTTGACACTATTTCTTTTTTAAGTCTGATAAAACCTCATTTAAATGAGCTTTTCCTTTGTTTTTGGCTAACACTGAGTAGTGCTGATTTTCTAACACTGGAATATTTCTAACATTTTGAGTTATTTTCCAGTGTTAGAAAATCAGCACTGCTCAGTGTTAGCCATTGTTAATCTTTAAAACTGACTAGGTTACTTTTAAACATATAACACTGTCAAAAGTGTTAATTTAACACTCAACAGTGTTGTATTTAACACTCAGAGGTGTGGACCCATATAGACACTCTCTAGTGTTAATTTAACACTGGAGATTTTGCTGTGTAGCATGTGGTCTAAATATTGGCAATATTTTCTTTATCTTCTAATCCTGGATCCTCCTGATCGTTGATTCTTCCTCCTCATTATATTAGAGGACAATATGTGCATTGTTCTACTGGTCATTCCTTTCCACAACATGGTAAAAAAAAGAGTTCTTTTAGGGTCAAAAATGACCCGAGGACAACACAAGGGTTAATCTGATGATTTTCTTTAGTGACACTTTCCAAACTCCACCCATTATTTAGCCAAGTCCCACTTTACTCCCTGAGTGTGACTGCCAGTTACATTGATAGTGGAAATGCACCACTCCGTAAATGTTGATGCCAGCCTTTCATTAGTTAGTTATTACGTTAGAGAGCAACACTGATAAGGTTTACAAGGGCCGTGAACTACTTGACAATCATACTGTGAGGTAAACATGGTATAAACTTAGAGAAAAAAATCACTTCCACAACTCTGTGATCATTTTAAAAATACTTTAATGGTTATCATTTAAAATAAGTCACAAATGAGCTTTCACAGACCGAATAATGTTCTTATTGTAGCAAGAAATAAGCCATCTAGTTTATCAGGGATTACAAAAACGTGACCCGATGGTAAAGATAGAGGTTTATATTGTATCATTTCCGTTATTAGAATTCACCCAATCACTCTTCGCCCAGGGAAAGGGTTATTGGCAGCATCTCGTGTAATGTATTAACCACTAAGAACAAGGTTGCACCTTTTTCCGCTTAAAGTTGCTGACATCATATAATATAACACAGGTTAAGACAAGTGACTGATAACCACAAGTTAGGTGCAACGGGTCACAGTAAATGCCTCAGTGTCCCTCACCTGGACACACAGTAGGGATAAAGGACTCAGAGAGAGGGAGGAGAGAGAGAGAGATAGTCCTCGGAGACCACAGAGGAGGTTTACTTCTGAATCCTCTCAGTTGCTTAAAAATTTACAAAAGTAACAGAACTTCTTATTAAAGAGAGACACAGAAGCTCTTATTTCCAATTTCTTTTTTGCACGGAGGAGGTTTACAGCAAGCCACCATGAAGCTGAAATTACCAAACCCAGGACTGGATGACCGAATCCCATCTCATGAAGATTTGGAAAGGATGGAAACCGAGGAGGCTGGGGACAGGCCCAAATGGGACAACAAAGCCCAGTACCTCCTCACCTGCGTGGGCTTCTGCGTGGGACTCGGTAACGTCTGGAGGTTCCCGTACCTGTGTCAAAGCCATGGAGGAGGTATGCAGGGACGTGTGGGGCAGTAGATGTGAAAGATATTTGAATATAGACTAGATGCCACAAAAGAAAATATCAGTGGATTTACTTTGTTTTTGCTAACAAAAGGACACTATGGATTTTAGTGATTAGAAAGAAATTATACCATTTGAGAAATGCTTTTGTTAAAAGGTTACAACCAAGTGATAGGACAAAGCATGCAGACATGTTGTATCAACACAAAGAACCCCACAGTATGAATTATGGAAATGCCCGTTTTATTCACCATAAATAATCAGATATAGATGCTGACTAGATTTTTATTGAATTTTATTTCTATTTAATGAAACTCAAAAAAATAAAGTCTTTCTTGAGATAAATGCTATGGGAACGGTAATGTGTGAGTCTTATTCTTGGTTTGTACAGTTCCTAGTTTAGCTAATAAAAAGCTGCTTTTCACAGTTTACAAGTATCTTTGTGCTTAGTTTCCTTTGTTAAAGTGTCTAATAAAGTGAAAATCTCACCACTTTGCTAATTCATTATGAATGTTAATGTTGTGCTTTTAGGAGCGTTTATGATCCCGTTCCTTATCCTGTTGGTTCTGGAGGGAATCCCGCTGCTGCACTTAGAGTTTGCCATTGGTCAGCGCCTGAGAAAAGGCAGCGTGGGAGTGTGGAGAGCAATCAACCCTTACCTGACTGGAGTTGGTGTGTACAAAAAAAAACATGCATGTGTGTGGGTGTGTGCGCCTTCGTATCTTTGTGTTTTATTGTGTCTATGTTGGCAAAATGGCTCCACAGACAGCAATAAGTTATAATTCCCGTAATGGCTAAATATCTCATGTATTAACTAATTTAGAGTTTTTAGAGGATGGAATTGATTCTGCTGTTCTTCCATTAGGTTTGCTTTTGCAGCAACGGTTACTCAAGCTAGGTTTTAATACAAAATACAGACCGAGTAATCATTCCTATCCAAGCATTTAGAAAAAAACACTCAATATTGGGATCACTTAAGTGTACACTGAGCACCATAATGAGACCAAATTCCTGCCAAGCATATATCATATGTAACATATATAAACATAGCACTTACTATGCTGTCATGCTAAAATAAGCTAGCAAACATGGCCCACATCTTAAGCAGATAATCACTGTGAGTTTTTCCACTGCTTTCTTCATTCTTTTGCAGGCATTGCATCGTTACTTGTCTCATTTTTGGTCGGTATGTATTACAACACCATCATGGCCTGGATCATGTGGTACCTGTTCAACTCCTTTCAAGATCCTCTGCCTTGGAGCCAATGCCCTCTCAATGCTAACAGCACAGGTGTGCCTTCATCTAACAAGAGGTTACAATAGAACGTTATGCGATGATTAGCCTGCCATCAAGTTGCTCTTGCTTGTGCCGTTTGCAGGTTTAGTGGCTGAGTGCGCACGGAGCACCACTGTTGACTACTTCTGGTACAGAGAGACTCTGAACACTTCAGCAGCCATTGATGACTCTGGAGGTTTGCAGTGGTGGATGGTGCTGGCCCTGTTCGCTGCCTGGACTCTGCTGTATGTGTGCTGCATTCGTGGCATTGAGACTACTGGCAAGGTCTGAAAAATCACAATGTCTAAGAAAAGGAAGTGATTTTTACATGTAGGTTTGCTCAGATATACACGTGCCATCTTTCTTTTTTCAGGCTGTCTACATCACCTCCACTCTCCCATATTTTGTCCTCACAATCTTCCTCATCAGAGGATTGACTCTCAAAGGCTCTACAGAGGGAATAAAGTACCTCTTCACACCAGATGTAAGGGTTCAATGTATCACATGTCACAAGAATCAGAAGGGACAAGATGAACTTATTTGTCATTATGGTTTTTGTACAGTTTTACAACGTCTGTGGAGAATTACTCAATAACGTCAGTGAAACCTGGACCTCATTGTTTCCACTCTTCATGCTTAGCTAAGCTAGATGGCTGAAGGCTCATATTTATTGCACAGACATTACAGTAATATATGGTTATATAACTGTTAGAAAGTGTACTTACAGAGATACAAGCCTATTTCTTTAAGCTATTATTTGCCGTTTTAAGACACCCAGGCCTGAAACATGAGAGCAGTAAACCTTTATCACAGGACTGATAAAAGCTGATATAAAAGCTGATACTGAAGGCTGAAACGCAGCACAGTTAGTACTGTAAATTCCAATACATAAGTAATCTAGATAGGCACTTTAAAGCCAAATTACCTGGTGACAATTGTGCAATTGTGCATTGTGTGTACCCTCTTAGATTATTAACTAACAACAGCCAGTGAGGTGGGAAAGTGTCCGTTTTAAAATTCTGTATAGGTCAGAAATCTGCTCACAGCTCAATAAGAATGCTTATCTTTGGATTCTCTTTAGGTGGATGAGTTAATGAATCCACAGACTTGGTTGGATGCAGGAGCTCAGGTTTTCTACTCCTTCTCCTTGGCTTTCGGGGGCCTCATCTCTTTCTCCAGTTACAACTCTGTTCAGTGAGTAAAGGTCTTGATTACACAGTCATAATGGAACTCACTGTCCAGCAAGTGTCCTCACGCTATGTCCCTTTAAAATCTACTTGCAGCAACAACTGTGAGCAAGACGCCGTTCTCATCTCCATCATCAATGGCTGCACCTCGGTGTACTCTGCAACGGTGATCTACTCCATCATCGGTTTCAGGGCAACGCAGAAATTTGATGAATGCCAGGGAGAGTGAGTTTCAGTTTGCACAAAAGATGACATTACAATAGGGGGAAAAATGAGAGAGTGAGATTTACTTGTATCTAGATAGACTCATATGAGTTTTTTCTTACTTTTTTTCAGTAACATCCTGCATCTCATCAATGCCTTTGACTACCCTGAAACCTCCATCACAATAGAGAACTACGATCAGGTTCTGACCAGCCTAAATCAGACAAATCCAGATATCATCCAAGGTTTGCCCTTAAAAACCTGCGACATTCAGAATTTACTCAGTCAGGTCAGTGGAGCCTTTATTTTTTTGTATCCTGTTAATTCCCTGATTATTTGCCCAGTTTGAGTGTCACAAAAATGATTCAAAATCGATTCAGAACTTGAAAGATTTGCCCTGTACCGCTTCAGGGTGTGGAGGGAACGGGCCTGGCCTTCATCGTTTTCACAGAGGCCATCATCAAGATGCCTGTTTCACCTCTCTGGGCAGTCCTCTTTTTCATCATGCTCTTCTGTCTCGGCCTTTCAACTATGTTTGGGAACATTGAGGGAGTGGTGGTTCCCCTTCAAGACCTTAGAGTTCTTCCTCAAACTTGGCCTAAAGAAGTTTTTACTGGTAACTTTCTCACATTGAGAACTTCTTCATAACCACCATGGAAAACTGGGTATGATTGTAACCGCCTGCTTGTGTTGTTTTTTCAGGTCTTACTTGCGTAATATCCTTTGCTCTTGGGCTCATATTCACCCTACGCTCTGGGAACTACTGGCTAGCTCTTTTTGACAACTTTGCAGGCTCAATCCCCCTCCTAATCATCGGTTTCTGTGAAATGTTTGCAGTTATCTACATCTATGGGATTGATAGGTAAGTGTGCCCATCCTTAGGTGATCATTGAGTCAGCTTCCAAAGTAATGACCTTCTAGGTACTTTATCAAACATCCGACCATCTAAACAGAATCATGTTTGTACTTGTCATTATGGGAAAGTTCGCTTTCCTGGTATTTTCATAAGAGGCAGAAAAGGTCAGTGTTCAGTGAGGCAACCAACAGTTCTTGTTAGAGTTCAAACAAAGCGTTGCCTTCTGACCTTGCAGTAGAGATAATGTAACTCATCACAGCAGAAGTGTGTTTTAATGTTGCAACAGGAAGGGGAGGAATGTGTAAAATGTACTTTTGGCTTAGAGTTTCTGACCATGCACATGAAAGCAGTTAAGTTGACTTATTTATAACAATTATCTAATAGTTAGAAGAAAAGGTGCAAAAAAGGTGGTGTAATATACATCTTTTAATGTTGTCAATTTGGACTCAAAGTTAGCTTAGAGAAAAATAACAGACTACAGTCTGCTTTGGTATCAGCCAGTTGAGCAAACAGTGACATGTGATGCTTTATTTACTGTAACTAATAAAATCTACAAGGTTGCCTTTTATGGATGATTTTTACACGTATGTATGTCTCCCTCTTATTGCTTTCAAACAGGTTCAACAAGGACATTGAATTTATGGTTGGCCACAAGCCCAATATTTTCTGGCAGGCAACATGGAGAGTGATTAGCCCACTCCTTATGATCTTCATCCTAATTTTCTACTTTGTTACCCAAGTCACCAAAGATTTAACCTATCTGGTGTGGGACGAGGAAGCGGTAAGTTTGTTGTTCACAGTAGTTTACAACAAGTTTTTACATACAGTAACTGCAGGAATAAAGATGTAGTTTGATGTTTTGTGCTGCAAAATGTAACTTTTTTGTTGATCCCGATCACAGGCGAGCTTTCCCATACTGGAAGCACGTCCCTATCCCTCTTGGATCTATGCCATCATCTTTATCCTTGCTGGAATTCCCAGTCTGGCCATCCCCATTTTTGCGCTCTTTAAATTTTTCCAGAGGAAGTGCTGCAAGGACAAAAGCTACAAAGATCACCCAGTGGACACTATCTCAGCCAAAATAGAAATGAACGGCAAAGCAAAGTTCTAGGTTGATGTCGCCTTGATTGTTTAATGTGACTGATGTGTACTTGCTTTTATTGATGTGTTCTATGCACAAGATTGCGACTGCTGACTATTATCTTTGAAAAACAGATGTGTATTTTTAAGTTGTTAGTTAGTTTCTGCATGATTGTGCACTTTGGGAGATTTATTATAGGGCTACAGGACACCCAATGGCTGCTTAGCTTATCTTGGCAGAAGGAAACAGGTTGACCTGCTCTGTTCATAAAATATGCTTACAAGCATCTAAAGCTCAATAATTAACATGTTCTCAGATTGCATCTGTATGGAGTGCACAAAGAAAAAAAAATGGGTGAGCCGGTCTGATATGTTTCTCCTGTACCCACAGAAAGTAGTAATGTTAAGTTAACCAGTCAGTGGTTGAATATATAACTATTCTTTTGATATTTTAAATGTACCACGCATGTATGTCTAATACAGACAATTGACTAATTATGGGACAAATCCTGACCATCGTTCCCTAGAGTGATGGCTTTGCAGTCACTAAATCTTTCAGAAGAATGGTATTCATTCATTCAATCAATGCAAAGATGAACTGAAGATGCTTTGGTGTCACGTGGCAACCCGGCATATTACTCAGACACTTTATGTTGTATTTTCCTGTGGTGTGCCGAGTGCCTCTATATACATGAGGTTTATTTTAATATTTTGTAAATAATCCTTGGATTAAGTAAGATTTTTACACACTGTAATAATGTCTTAGATTTTTTTAAGCTGGAAAAAAACGAAGAATACAGGCCTCGCTACCATTCAGCCCCCTTTTGTGTTGTTTGGTTATTGTGTTTTTAAGGCGGACTGTTGTAAACTTCTACCTTGTGATGTACAGTTCCAAGAAAAGGTTTGTGAAATTTCTGCACTGATCCTAACTTGAGGCACAACTATTGATAAACTTTGTCTGACTAAACTAGCACAAACAACGGAGCTTTTCATGTCATTATTTGAACACACTGAGCACACCGATCATGTCATATGTTTGACTTACTAAATATTGAATTGATTAACTCTTATACTTTCTTTAGCAGCGTCCATGAGATGTTTTCAGTAGCCGCTCGTGAAAGTTCTGCGATGAGCAGCAGGAGTTTTGTAAAAGTGTTTCAGTTTCTCAGTATTTCTGGAATGTTTTGTACATCACTCTTCATCAGAGCTCGTCTTTTTCACTGTGTTCTTTGGCTCATTGAAGTATTATAGCACCCAGCAATAACAATTGGTCATGAAACCAGTATCGATGGCTGCAAGGCAACTGGGACAAAGCAACCCCAAACCATGATGAAACCTCCGCCATGCGGAGATGGAGTTTTTGGTGTTAGTGTTCAGCAGGTGCTGGCTGACCACTTCTGGTCTCGATTCATCCGGCTGTACCTTCCAAGCCTGCAGCTGCGGCAGAAATGGCAGTCATCCCCCGCGGATGTCACAGAAGGTTTGGTGGTGATGATCGTAGATCCTCAGCTGCCTCGCACTTCCTGGCTCGTGGGTCGCATCTCCAAAGTCCACCCCGGTGCAGACGGGCACATCAGGTCTGCTGACATCAAGGTGAAAGACAGGACCTTCACCCGACCTGTGGCGAGGCTGGTGGCACTGCCTGCCCTCCCGGACGAAGACAGAAGGCAATCATAGTGACTTTGTTTGTAAAGTTGCCTTTTGTTGTGAGCAAATGTACTCCATACATTTGGGGGCGGCTGTACAAAAGGCCCCGTAGTTACGGTTGTTGTTCAGTTGTTAGTTCACCTGTAGTTTTTTTAGAGTGGCCAGTAGAGGTCACCCTACCGCTTTGTATGAGAGAGACTATGGGCAGGGAGAAACGTGGGCAAGGCACCTGAGCTTTTCTGCTCCGGATTACCAGCAGAGAAGTGGTCATTCCGTGAAAAGTGTGCGTTAATGAGCAACGTTAAGTTTGTGATGTGTGAGGATGTGATAATAAGATGTGTTTGGGACTGTAACTGAGGTTAGGGGGGAAATTACTATGTTTCTGTCTGTGCCGCTAGCGGGCGCTAGGCTAAGCTAAGCTAACTCTCCTGCCATGTGGTTGGGTATAACTGTGTACTGGGTTAGCTCTCTCAGTGGGTCTATACGTGAGTCGTGGGTAATATATGGCCTATGGCAGGGGTCTGCAACCTTTAACACCCAAAGAGCCACTTCGACCCGGTTTCCACGCAAAAGAAAACACTGGGAGCCGCAAATACTTTTTGACATCTAAAATGAAGATAACACTGCATATATTGTTTTTTTTTACCTTTATTCTTTGTATGAACAACTAAAGTAAGTAAGTAAAGTTTATTAAGCGCTTTTCACAGAAAGGCAGTCACAAAGCGCTGTACACAAAGATTAAAATAAACAATACAATCAACAGACATTATACACAATGTAAAAGATCAAATGTAAATAAAGAATATAAAATACGTAGATCAACAAAAGGCTTGTTTGAAAAGAAAAGTTTTTAATTGCTTTTTAAAAGAATCCACAGAGCAACTAAAGTGTTGCTTATGAAATCCATGAAGTGCTACCGAGAAAATTACATTTTATTTATGTAATTAACACATTTTGAACTCTTAAAGAAATATAACAAAAGTAAAGACACCCAGCTGAACTAAAATGATCCATGTAGCAAACAAAAACTGTTGTGAGCCGCCACCCTTATATCGCCTTTGGGCTTTTGGAGCCTTGACCTGACTTTTAAAAAGTAATTGGAAAAAAGCACTATGCGGCTAAAAAAAAAAAAAAAAAAAAAAGATATTTGCAAAATTATGCCTAAATATGTATTTTACCTGGTTAATGTGTGTGGCGGGGCGTGGTCTACCTGAGCGGCACCCGTAATCACGCCTCGCCACCTTAAAGTCTGTGCTCTCTATGCTGTTGTGTTGGTATGTGTCGGGCTGTGAGCTGAAAAGCTACAGCCGGCTGTATGCGTACAGCAACCGTGTGTGAAAAGCGGTCAATAAAGAGATGCTGAAAAGCATGTTCATGCAAACATCGTCGGGTCTGTCGTGATATGTTTACAATAAGACTTATGGTCCCGAACCTCTGCGCACAGCGTCTGCAAATCGGGGCTTTCATCTTTACGCAGGACTGTAAGCTGTCATCTGTGGGGCGTGAGCGGTGTTTGTTTTTAACGTAGTTCACGGTGGAGAATAGCTGCTGACATAATGTGGATATGAAGATCCATAATTGGCCTACCTGGGGTCGAAAGTCTCGATAAATGCACGGCGTTTCGGCTTCCGCGAGTGTGACGCTTATTTTGAGCGATGAAAAGATAATAAGATATAATTAAATTTTTATATTTCAAAATCACAATAATCTTCCAATTTAGAAGTACAAGTTAAAAAAAGAACTAAACACAAATAAAATACACTTCAGCTAAATACTTCTAATTTATTTTCCCAAACCACCCAGAGCCGCAAAATAAAGACTAAAAAGCCGCATGCGGCCGACACTCCGGGGAGTGGTAGCGGCAAATCTGAACTAGCATCTTACAGTACTCCCAGTCCAAGCTATCTACCCAACAAAATGCCTCAAACAATCAACGTAGCTTTAAATAGCTGCATGCCTTATGACAAAACTAGCAAACGCTGGGGGGAACTAACTAATGCAGTGACACATTGTTTAGCCAGGGACATGATGCCTATTCATAGTGTGGAAAGAGAAGGTTTCAAAAAGATGCTTAAAACGTTCAATTCACGCTACAAGCTACCCACCAAGAAATACTTCTCTAAAGTACTGAGGTGTCAAATGCGTTATCTTCAGTGGAGTGCGTCCACCACGGACATGTGGTCAAGCCGAACATCGGACCCCTACATGAGCCTCACAATACATTATGTGGACAAAGACTGGAAGCTACAAAACAAGTGCCTCGAAACAAGTTTTTTTCCCCGAGGACCATACTGGGGAAAATATAGCCAAAGTCTTAAAAGAGTTCCTCAGCTCAAACAAGTGTGTGTGATGACAGACAACGGGGCCAACATTGTGAAAGCCGTTGCACTCAACAACTGGACCAGACTTTCATGCTTCAGACATCGCCTGCACATTGCAATAGGTAAGTTAATTATAACGTCAGATTAAGCACTTATTGTATTAGTTTAAATGGTAATAATACTGTTTGTGTTATTGATCTCTGAATGTGGGTACTTGTGCTGCAAGATATATATACAGGGTGGGCCATTTATATGGATACACTGTAATAAAATGGGAATGGTTGGTGATATTAAAGTCCTGTTTGTGGCACATTAGTATATGTCAGGGGGCAAACTCCTTGTGATGGACCGAGTTGAAAAACAGGAGGAGTCCCAGGAATTATTAGAAAAATATAATTTTCATTTATTTAACCCCAAAAAATTATATTTACAAAAGTAATAAATGTTGAGCTCATAAAAGAGGTCAAAGAAACAAAACTGAACTCAGGCAAATGACTGCTCAAACACACATAATTGACCTAAGCATGAAATGACATACAAGGGTATATATAATGGCTGATCAGACCATTGTGACACATGAGGGGTAACAAACAAAACACAATCATAAATCACAAACGATGCAGTATTAATAAACTAAACACTAAAGAAGAAAATCAAAAAACCCCATTAAACCCTAAACTCAAATATTTAATTAAATACAAATACTTTGTTTTTAAAGTAAAGAAAACACACATTCCCCCCTTCAGCAGGAAGTGGTGGTGTGGTCCAATTAGCTTCCTTTGTATTTAATGGTTTCAAACCCTGGCTACCATCTTTTGTCCAGCAACTCCCAGGGATGATGGCAGGTAAGAAATAAAAAGACAAAAGTTAGTCAGAAAGCAAAGAAATGAAGTAGTATGAATACATAAGTAAACTAAATGTGCGCGCTTACAAATAGAACAAATGTATCCAAACCAATCAATAAAGTTATTGGCAACTAAAATGTATTACTATGTTCAAATGAAGAATGAAAATACAAAAGTTACCGACTTTAGAGTGTGGCCATGGGTTTGGCCATCACACTCCTCAAGATGGGTGGTGACCATGGTGGCCATTTAGAAGTCGGCCATCTTGGATACAACTTTTGTTTTTTCAGTAGGAAGAGGACCATGTGACACATCAAACTTATTGGTAATGTCACAAGAAAAACAATGGTGTGCTTGGTTTCAACGTAACTTTATTCTTTCATGAGTTATTTACAAGCTACTGACCACTTATAAAAT
Organism: Diplotaxodon limnothrissa; assembly: GCF_057381915.1. Taxonomy (NCBI): domain Eukaryota; kingdom Metazoa; phylum Chordata; class Actinopteri; order Cichliformes; family Cichlidae; genus Diplotaxodon; species Diplotaxodon limnothrissa. Next base: position 25,190,370 of record NC_140616.1, read on the forward strand.
GTGTTCAATATGCTGCCCATTGTGTTGGATTGTCAATGCAACGCTCTTCTCCCACTCTTCACACACTGATAGCAACACCGCAGGAGAAATGCCAGCACAGGCATCCAGTATCCGTAGTTTCAGGTGCTGCACATCTCGTATCTTCACACCATAGACAATTGCCTTCAGATGACCCCAAAGATAAAAGTCTAAGGGGGTCAGATCAGGAGACCTTGGGGGCCATTCAACTGGCCCACGACGACCAATACACTTTCCAGGAAACTGTTCATCTAGGAATGCTCGGACCTGGCACCCATAATGTGGTGGTGCACCATCTTGCTGGAAAAACTCAGGGAACATGCAGGCTTCCGGGCATAAAGAGGGAAACGCATCATCGTGTAGAAATTTCAAATATCCAGTGGCCTTGAGGTTTCCATAGATGAAGAATGGACCCACTATCATTGTACCCCACATACCACACCAAACCATCACTTTTGTTGTTCCAACAGTCTTGGAGGGATCCATCCAATGTGGGTTAGTGTCAGACCAATAGCGGTGGGTTTGTTTGTTAACGTCACCATTCACATAAAAGTTTGCCTCATCACTGAACAAAATCTTCTGCGTGACCTGAGGGTCCTGTTCCAATTTTTGATTTGCCCATTCTGCAAATTCTGTGCGCCGATCTGGGTCATCCTCGTTGAGATGCTGCAGTAGCTGGAGTTTATAAGGGTGCCATTTGTGAGTAGCTAATATCCGCCGAAGGGATGTTCGACTAATGCCACTCTCCAGTGACATGCGGCGAGTGTTACGCTGTGGGCTCTTTCTGAATGAAGCTAGGACAGCCACTGATGTTTCTTCATTAGTGACAGTTTTCTTGCATCCACATTTTGGCAAATCCAACACTGAACCAGTTTCATGAAACTTAGCAAGCAGTTTGCTAACTGTAGCATGGCAGATGGGTGGTCTCGTAGGGTGTCTTGCATTGAAATCTGCTGCAATGACCCGGTTACTGCGTTCACCAGATATCAACACAATTTTGATCCGCTCCTCACGTGTTAACCTCTTCGACGTGTCAATGGCTGTGAACAAAGAGAAACTTGTAAATAACTCATGAAAGAATAAAGTTGCGTTGAAACCAAGCACACCATTGTTTTTCTTGTGACATTACCAATAAGTTTGATGTGTCACACAAAAGTTGTATCCAAGATGGCCGACTTCTAAATGGCCACCATGGTCACCACCCATCTTGAGGAGTTTGCCCCCTCACATATACTAATGTGCCACAAACAGGACTTTAATATCACCAACCATTCCCATATACTTTCAGCAGCATATTAAACATATCAGGTCCCCATAAGGAGAATCATGTGCTAACGGCTATCTAAATGACTCGGGTAAAGTTTGTAGCATGCTTGTCGTTTTTGTCTGCTTCCACTTGTCTTTGCACTAGGATGATGTCGGCGTAAATGTGCAGTCATATTCGTTGTGTTCCCACTAGTGCTGTCAGCGTTAATCTCGTTAAAATGACATTAAAGCCATAACGCGGCAAATCTCCGTTAACAAGTTACCGCGGATCGCCCTGTGCTTGGGGCTGGACGGCGTCAACACGTTAACAAGCTAACTGCGCTAACGCACTAGTTCCCACAAATTGAGCATTGCGTGGCACATACGACATGCTGTTTTACTTTTGTCCATGACGCGCTTACCATCAGGGTCATGCTTCACATGAAAACCAAGATAGTTCCAAACGCCAGATCTGAATGAGGGTGGGGGAGGTTCAATTTCGGGTAGCGTTGAGGTAGTTGCCATGTTGCAACGAGCTTAGCTTCTGTCTTGCTAGCTTGCGCTGCGCTCAGTGGATCTGCACTCGACAGTGCAGTCTAGGCGGAGTAGTCGAACGCAGATCCACTGAGCGCTCAACACAGACAGCATCGTCAGAAGAAAAGTTGATAAAATAAATTAAAAATATTTTATTGTTCGATACATATGCGTACCGAACCGAAAGCACTGTATCGAACGGTTCAATATCGATACGAGTATCGTTGCACCCCTAATAAATATGTGTGTCTATATGTGTGTGTAAATAATTGTGTGTTATACATAAAACTTAAATGTCACACATTCCACACCGCATTGATATTGCTGTTGAGTAATGAACTGTGTTTCCTTTTAAATGTATGTCTTTTAGAAAGAAGTGTGAAGGACCCAAGGATCAAATGGGCAGTTGGAGTGGGAAAGAAGATTGTTGCTGCTTTTGGCCACAGCTGGAAGTGCCAGCAAGCTCTGCAGGCTGCCCAAAAGGAACTGGGCCTACCAGAACACAAACTCATAACTGAATGTTGCACTCGTTGGGGTTCAAAGCAGAGAATGATCCAACGGCTGCTGGAACATGAAAAAGCTATAACACAGGTCTTAGCAGCTGATAAAACCACAAGGCACCTCATGTTGCCATGGCAAGACATTGAAGTGCTTGACTTGGTCAGCACTGCATTGAGTCCACTCCTGGAGTTTACAGATGCTTTCTCTGCTGAAGAGTATGTAACCATTTCATGTGTTAAGCCTGTTCTTCAGATGTTTAACAATGACATGTTAAAAGTAAAAGAAGGTGACACTGAGCTGACCAAAGACATCAAAATAGCAATACTTGATTACATGAACAAAAGCTACAAAGACAGTGTCACAGAGAGGCTTGTTAACATGGCTTCTTTCCTCGATCCACGGTTTCATACAGAATATTTCTGTGAGAGTGAAAGCGAAGCCATCAAAGTTCAAGTCATGAGTGAACTAGAGCATCTTGTGTCACACCAGGGTAGCACAGCCACAGGTTTTTCAGAAACACCTCATATATCTACTGAAGACCAAACAAGTCAGGGAGCTGTTAAAAAGCCAAAGAAGAGTCTCGGGAGTTTTTTTTGAAGGGACCAGTTAGTGTCAAGATAGAGGTAACTGCAGAGAGGTTATCATCTGAACTGCGCAGTTATGTGAATAGTCCACCAGCAGACAGTGAGTGTGATCCTCTTTCGTGGTGGAAAGTTCACACAGTAAACTTTCCCCACATCAGCAGATTAGCTAGGGAATACCTCTGCATTCCAGCAACTAGCTCTGCATCTCAAAGGTTGTTCAGCACAGGTGGAAATGATGTAACTTGTCAAAGGTCCTCCCTTAAGCCCGCATCTGTGAACATGTTAGTGTTTCTGACAAAGAATCTTAAAACTTGAAATGTAGAAAATGTAGCATAATTTATCTATGTTTTTGTTTGTTTTGTTTTTACTCAAGAGTTTGTGCAATATTATTATTTGACTTATTGATTTTGCACACTGCACTTTTGTTGCAAAGCACCTCTTAAGTTTTGTGGATATACATGGTTATCCATAACCATGTATATAACAGGATAACCACTGTTCAATTTTGTGTGGCTGTAATGCACATTAAAATAAACAGCTGCTTGTTTAAACAAGAAGAAATTGATGGGTTTTTTTCCCACTAATAAAGTTGTGGAGTTGTATTTTGTTTCGTGTCAATTATATCGTCAGTTATATCGTTATCGCAAATTTTCAAATCTACATCGTGATAAATATTTTTGGCCATATCGCCCTGCCCTTCTCTGTGGGGGTCAAAGTTTGCAGAACTACGAACGCAGCTGGAATCCATAGCTGTGCGTGTTCATGGTGCTTGCATTTTCACCTGCTGGACATCACTACCTGACATTAACATGTGTATCTCTGTACTAACAAACATGCCATATTGGCCCAGTTTATTTTTCTTATCATTGTTGTGAGGAGACCATAAATAGCATTGCATTTTCTGTCGTACAGCTCATTTGCTGTTATGGAGTTCTTGTTATGGATAAAAAGTGTCTTTTTTTGTTTCAAAATAGCTGATAACTGCAAACATCTGCGAACAAATGTGATTCTATAAAGTGGTTCTATATAGCGTGTAACTTAATATAGAGCGTTATTAAATTCATTGCTAATGCAATCATATGGCACATTGACTTCTGAGGAAATTTTAGATGGCACTCATCATCAGAAAGGTTGCCGATCCCTGGTTTATTTTGATGTGCTGTGTTTGGTTTGGTTGCATTATGTTCAGTCATCTCCCCTTTGGTCTTGTCTGCCCAAACCACAGTGGCCCTCATTTCCTTAGTTGTGACTAATAAGTGCTCACTCAAACAAAATTTAGCCCCGGATACAAATTTGTCTTCAGTCTCAGTTCTGCACGGGAGATGAATGCTGATTATGGCACATGATACAAACACAAAGGGAAAACGTAACATTTGTAGGGATGATGAAATGAACTTAATATAGAAGCAAAGCAAAGAAATTGGATTTATAATAGACGCTCATTTAAAAACATAAATGTTAATAATTACCATGCGTTTCACGATATCTGTCTAACATTTTGTTCAGACATATATACATACATATGCTACCCTTATTATAGTAAGATTATTATTATTATTTTATTATAAGATTATTCTGTTTATCTTATGTTAGCAAAAGAAAACATCTGATAAAGGAGATTAAGCACTGTACTAAAGTCTAAAATGATTAAATACACACAACACAAATTTAAAGACTGCAGCTTTTTGTGCGTTTGTGTGTTTTGCTGATTGCCCATAATTGTGACATGGGTAAAACCCAATGCCAATCAATATAAGCTATAGATATTAAAAAACAGTTATAGTCAGTTAAAAATCTTTGTGATTCAGTTTAGATTATGGTTCAAGCAATGATTTAGTGTTTCAGTGAGAAGAAATGTGCTACAAAAAGTGATGAAAATAAAACTGATGCTTAGAATAAAAAAAGAGTTCTGACCATAGCAACAAGAGAAATGGGTTTTGCTCCTATTTCTGTTCTTTTAAATGTTCATGTAGACTGTTAACTAATTTGTAATAAAACTAAGAAACTCAACGGCTATAAATGAAGGAGAAAGTACAGAGTGTGCCTGTGTCTGGTTAATCTGCCCAACACTGCAGATAAAGTAAAGGTCATAAATCGTTTCATGATTACCCGACGCACACACATGCACTCCCCCCTGACAAACGCTTCACCAGCAGTAGACACAACGTGCGCTTCAGTATACAGTGGACACCATGAGACTGGTACTTCCTAACCCAGGACTGGATCTCAGAATCCCCAGGCATGAAGATCTGGAGAGGATGGAAAAACAGGAGGCTGCAGACAGACCCAAGTGGGACAACAAAGCTCAGTATATACTAACCTGTGTGGGGTTCTGTATCGGTCTGGGTAATGTTTGGAGATTCCCTTACTTATGTCAGAGTCATGGAGGAGGTAAGCTAAGACAGAAAGGGCAAGATAACATATCTGGTTAATAATCAGACAATTTAGTGATTTACTGATTTTAAAAAATGTGTGTTTGTGGTATACAGGAAGTAATTTTTATATTAATCTAATAATTATTATTATTATTAATAATATTAATATGCTTTTCTTTAAATAATTAAAACTTTAACTGCAACAAAATCACTTGACCTTTGTACCAACACTTAAATGGAGTTAAATTGTCACCAATTCATTAATACAAGAGAGTGCCCTTAGGTTTGCAGTCAAGCTGCATTAATGATTATTCACCAAGATGTCCCCTGAGTCCAGCTGGTTAAGTTTAAACACAATCTTAATTATGTAATGACAGGTGTTGACTTTTATGCAGTTACCTTATTGCACTCAAATATTTTTAAAATATGCATTTATTTTGTAATTTAATCATTCTTTTTAAATCGTTAACTCAAGCACAGTATCATGAGCTATAGCAACGAGTGTCCTTTCTGTGCAATAGTGATGGTGTATACTGATTAATACAAAACAGCAATGTGACCTTTCAGGTTGCACTGACACGAAATCTTATTTTTAGCCTACAAAAAAAAAGTGCTAAATATAGCCAAACACATCTATGACTAACCATAGTGATAAACGTCGCCCATCGTATTTGTACATAAGAGCATATCTAACTTTTAGGGCCACACAGTTGCTAATGGCTAACTGCTATTAATAACTTTTATTAGAAGATGTTTTAAATTATCATAAATATGTCGAATTTTGAACATTTTTAAGTTCCTACACACTTCATCGTGTTGTCGCGTTATCAGACAGAATCAGACAAACGGACACTTGTCAAAAACATAAAGCATTAAAATGTAGACTAACAGAAAACACTTCATTTAACAAACTCAGAGCCTTGTTCAAAAAACAAAAATAAACCCACACAATCTGATTATCAGTCCACTTCTTGTGTAATTTGGAATACTTAGCCTTCATGTACATGGATAAACTGAAGGGTTAGACGTATCTCTGGGGTCCTGTGTCAAGTTCTTGCTGGATCTGTTTTCTATTTATTCAGGATGTGACTTTCAGGTACTGTTCATCAACAAATCATTGTTCCTCCACCACTGTATGAGGTCTTTGGGCTCATATGCTGTGTTAATGGCCAGACATCTGCACTTTGGGTTTTATTTCTGTCCAGCGTACAACGGCCCTCTTTTACTGATATGTCTAATATGACAAAATTACCATCAGATTTATGAAATGCGCAAAGCAGTCTGTTTTGTTCTTACCATCATGCGTAAATTGAATCTGAATCATTCTGAACCAAATCCGATTTTTTCCATTAAATAGACACACTTGCCTCTAGGTGAAGCAAAGAAAGTGGTGATGATGTAGCAAGGGAGGAGCTTGCATCACCATGCCAAGAAAGCAGAAACTGAAACTATTAAGTTCAAAGAGGAAGCGCAGCTTTCCATTGGAGTGATGAAAGCCTCAAAAATGTAAAAGGAAAAAAAAAGAGCCTCTGGCTGAAAAAATGAAAGTTCTGAATATAATTTTTCCTGAGATGATCACTGTGGCTCAAGTAAGAAAAAGATTGGACATCAAACCCGATATGTTAAAACACTAATAGACTACAAGAAAAACAAGAAAACATCTCATGGTCGGTTAGACCGAAATGAGAAAACCACTGTGGTTAAGAAAAAAAAGCAAAGAAATTAGACTTTAAATGATGACATCCAGCAATGATAAGTAATTTTAATAAGACGATTAGTAGTAGTAACAGTATTAGTGGTGGTATTTAAATTTTCTAAGAGAACCTGGCCGTTGTTTGTTCGCGTGAATGGTTAGAGGCAGTTTAGATTTATTCATATAGCACAGGCTAATTCAGTTAATAAAGCACTGATTTGAGAATAAAACATTCATGTGCATGACTTACACCCACAGTCGTGTATGTCTGTCATGGCATTAGTTGTTCCCCAGAATTCTGTGCTTGAAAACAGTTGTGTGTTACTTTCACCTGTTAATGATATACTAACAATCTCTAACCTACTTAAATATATTTGCAGGTGCATTTTTGATTCCTTACCTGATTCTGCTGGTGCTAGAAGGAATGCCTCTCTTACTGCTAGAGTTTGCTATTGGGCAGCGCCTTAGAAAAGGCAGTGTGGGAGTGTGGCGGGCCATCAGCCCATATCTGACAGGTGTTGGTAAGTAAAATGGTCCCTGCAAAAAAACCAAAAATACCCAGTGTGTGGTTTTTAGTGATTGTGATGATAGATGATTAATGCTGTCCCTCAGGTATTGGCTCCATGTTAGTGTCCTTTATGGTTGCCCTGTACTACAACACCTTAATTGCCTGGATCATGTGGTATTTCTTCAATTCCTTTCAAGATCCATTGCCTTGGACTAATTGTCCTCTCAATGAAAACAGGACAGGTATTTGTACACTGATTTTCATCCCACACACACAAATCATAGCATCTGTTTTGCTATGTTTAAGAGTGGGTTTTTTTTCCCACTTTAGGATTTATACCAGAATGCCAGCAGAGCTCCACGGTGGACTACTACTTTTACAGAGTCACTCTGAATGCTTCTAACTCAATAGCAGACTCTGGAGGACTCCAGTGGCCCATTATAATATGTCTGTTAGCTGCCTGGACAGTTGTTTGTATCTGCTGCATACGAGGGATCAGTACTTCAGGCAAGGTTTGTAGAACCTTAAATAAAATGATCACTCTTTACTCTGCCAATGTTCCTATTTTATTCATTAACGTGAGTATCCATCCCTCCATCCATCCATCAGTTTTCTTCTGCTTATCTGGGGCCTGGTCGTAGGGACAGTACCCTGAGCAGAAAAGCCCAGATCTCCATCTCCTTAGGCATCTCCTCCTTATCTGGGGAAGTGCAACACAATCCTGGTCCAGCTGAGAGATATAACATTTCCAACATGTCTTGGGTCTGCCCAAGGGCCGGGGTCCGGAAAGAAATGCCAGGAAACCTTACCCAGGTGGCCCCTGGAAGCATCCTAGTCAGATGCCCGAACCTCCTCAACTGGCTCCTTTCGATGTGGAGGAGTGGCAGCTCTACTCTGTGCCCGTCTCAAATGACTGAGCTCCTCACATTATCACTAAGGGAGAGAGACCAGTCACCCTTTGGGGAAAGCTCATTTCTCCAGCTTGTACCCACAATCTCATTCTTTCCGTCATTACCCAGAGCTCGTGACCTTAGGTGAGGGTAAGGGATGTAGATCGACCAGTAAATCATCAGCTTCGCTTTTACACTCAGCTTTCTCTTCACCACAACAGTCCGGTGCAGCGTCCACATCCACGTCAGAGCCATTTGTTAATCCCTCGCTCCCCTCACTCGTGAACAAGACCCCGAGATACTTAACTTCCTCCACCTGGTGCAGTAATTCGTCCCTGTGGGCACTGCTCACTTTTCCAGCTGAAATCCGTGGCCTCTCATTTCAAAGTGCTGATTCTCATTCCTGCTGCTTCACATTCAGCTGTGAACTGCTCTAGAGTAAGCTGGAGGTCTTCACCTGATGAAGGCAACAGGGCCACATCATCGGCAAAAAGCAGTGACGAGATTCTTAGACCACCAAAGTGGAAGACTTCCACCACAAAGCTGATTAATCTAATGTATTTTTAAAATCTGGAATTTTAAAAAGACATTTAATATGATGCATTGATAGCATTAAGCTAAGTACCAGAATAGGTTTCCACAAAAAAAGAAAGAAAAAGCATTGTAAATTATGAAATTTTGTATGCTAATTGTTATAGCTACATTTCCATCCCACAAGTTGTTCCACTCTCATTTCTGTCCTCAGGCAGTCTACATCACAGCCATCTTGCCATACATAGTGCTGGCCATCTTCCTGATCCGAGGACTGACTCTTAAAGGTGCCCTGAGTGGAATAAAGTTCCTCTTCACACCAGATGTATGTTTCAAATCTTGATTTTTTTTTAAAGTATGAATTTAAAGGTCAGAAATACATGTCAGTGTGTGTCTCCCTCTTGCAGGTGGAAGAGCTGATGAATCCAACTACTTGGTTGGATGCAGGTGCACAGGTCTTTTATGCTTTTGGCTTAGCGTGGGGAGGGCTGATTTCCTTCTCAAGCTACAACCCTGTTCAGTAAGGAACTGCACTTTTAGCATTTTGTTCACTTTAATTTAATTTCTTTAAAAAAAAAATAGGCAAAATAAGTCATTGAAAAATGTTCCAAAAACCAAAGTCAGGCTGTTGTTTCCTTGTTCTTTTTGCACATTTAATTTCCAAAGCAACAACTGTGTGCAAGACTCTGTGATCCTGTCTGTGGTAACTGGCCTCACCTCAGTCTATGCAGCCACAGTGACCTACTCCATCATTGGCTTCAGGGCCACTGAGAAATATGACACCTGTATCAACGAGTGAGTAAAGCTTATTTTAAGGCTTTGAAAAAGTTTACTACTTTTTGGTAAAAGGCACTAAACTTACTGACCAGGAATTTAAAAACCCTGTGACGTCCAGGTACCCCTACCCCTTAACACCATGCTTTCAGCAAATGTAATTAGCATCTTTTGAAAAAGTCTTGTAAAAAACAAACATTCTGGCTTTAGCACAACAGAACTATTAGCTTCTTTTCTGCAAAACATTGAGTTAAGGTTGTAAAGGTTTTTATCCTCTTTGTTGACTTCACAGTGTTCAGTTATAGGTACAAAGGTTTTAAAGTCAGTCTAATGAGATCGTCATCATTGCAAGCAGTCTGCCTGTAGACATGACACCAGCTGGTTTGTCAGTCAGCACACAGCACCACAACATCCTTATATATTCACATCAAGCTACGGCAAAATATGTGTTTAATGTGACTAGAAAATGCTAACATGCTTAACTCAATTGTGGGGATGGTAAGAATACCTGATGAACACCTGCATTTGTGCATTGCCATTATAAACATATGTAAGCATATCCTTTAAGTAGATAATAGTAACCCCGAATTACTAATCTGATGTAATTTCTCATCAGAAACATCAGGACGTTACTAAATGGATTTGAACTCCCTGAAGACAGCATCACTGCCAGCAACTACAATGCAGCCCTTCATCATCTGAACAGCTCCAATCCAGATACTGTTTTTGGACTGGACATTAAAACCTGTGACATGCAGAAACTCCTCAGTGAGGTGCCTATTTTAATGAAAATCTATTAAGTTCCCATGATAATATTATTATTATTATTATTATTATTATTATTATTATTTTATATTCTAATCTGCATTGCATTTGTTCAGGGAGTGGAGGGAACAGGTCTGGCCTTTATAGTCTTCACTGAGGCCATTACCAAAATGCCGGGTTCCCCAGCCTGGTCTGTCCTGTTTTTTATCATGCTTCTCTGCCTCGGACTCTCAACACTTTTCGGAAACATTGAAGGAGTCGTAGTCCCTTTGAAAGACTTTAATTTATTTCCCCAAAAATGGCCCCATGAAATATTGACTGGTAACTTAGCTTTATTTTATTTTATTTTATCTACATTTGATGCATTCCTCAGAATTTTACATTTAAATTGAACATTTTTAGAGTTTCTTGCTGGATTTTTAACAAAAGATCCATTGTTCTTATTTTTTAGGAGCAACATGTTTTGTATCCTTCATCATCTGCCTCCTGTTTGCACAACCATCAGGAATTTATTGGTTAACTCTCTTTGATAACTTTGCTGGATCTGTTCCACTGCTGACCATTGGATTGTTCGAGATGATAGCTGTTGTTTACATCTATGGCATTGACAGGTTAGTAGTGCTTCCATTTGTTAGCAGAGCTGCTCTGTGCAGCGTTATGGCATAATAATTTTAAGGGAGAATAAAAAGTCGACACACATATCTCATTCCTGACGGAGGACTCTACCACTACACTTCTCCAGTCCATTCACAGAGTCGTTGCATGGTAAGACATGGATAGGAAGTGGGCGGAGCCTTTTACCGTCATTTTATTACGACGCAAAGTACAAACACCTGTGGACACACAATCCAACACCATTAATTTCAGCTGCATATTTGGAAACTCAAGTAAAGTGTCAGGAAGAGTAGCTTTACATTTCACTACTATTAAGCTGCATAAGGTAGCTCAGCTTTCTGCAAAGCACAAAGAACAACGGGGTTAGCTTGGTGCAGGCATTTCAGCACATATCAAGCTAAAACAAACAGTTCAGGTATTAAGGGAAATACCTGAACTTAGACATTAAGATTCTTTGTCCGTTTGGAAAAGCAGCATCAAAAAGTGGTAATTTTTTGTATAACATGATGTGAAGCTAACTGAAATTTTCTTGTTTGGCAGGTTCAACGAGGACATAAAGTTCATGGTTGGGCGAAAGCCTTCTATTTTCTGGCAGATTACGTGGCGATTTATCAGTCCTCTGATTGTCCTGGTTATTTTGGTTTTCTACCTGGTGACTCAAGCCCAAAAGCAGCTCAACTATCTAGTCTGGGACATAAATTCTGTAAGTTTGCAACCACCATCCTAGTTACTGGATCAACTTAAGCACCTCCTCTTTGTTTTGCTTTGTATCTTAATGTTCACTGATGCAATTATATGGCGTCCCAAATGTTTATATTTATCATCATAAGTAAAGTCAAAAGACAATAAGCAAATTGGCAGCAGTCACATAGCTTACCAGTTTGAAAAGTTATTGCATAAACTCATAATAGGTTGTTGGATTTTTTTCATTGTTCTTTTACAGGAGACATTTCCAGCTTTGACATCAATTCCCTACCCCTCATGGATCTATGCTGTTATCTTCCTCTTAGCAGGAGTCCCCAGCCTGGTAGTGCCTATGTACGCATTATGTCGGCTGATCTTTGTTTGCTACAAGAAAAAAATGTCATCCAGACTATAAATGAATACATCAGAGAACAAAGAAGAATTCAGGATTATTTAACAGCGCGTCCTGCATCCAGCATCACGCCAAAACATGTATTAGGCATGTTGGTCCATGGTGTCACTCTTTGCAAGAGTGAAATGGACACACGTGCAGTAATTTGCAATAATTTGTTATTTGTTATTTGTTCTTGTTTTTAATGTCTCTGTAAAGCACTTTGAATCACCTTGTTGTTGAATTGTGCTATACAAATAAACTTGCCTTGCCTTGCCTTGCCTAATGGCAGAGGGAGGTATTTTATCTCAAGACACCATGAAAATAATCATGGGAACGCATTTGAACAGACATTACTAACACATTTAAATGTAAACACACATTAGCCACCTAGCTTAATCTGGCTAATAAAGGACCCTGGTATACTTCATACTTCACTTCATTGTTCACTAGCGACTTCTTGGCCTTAAATATATTATCTCCCCCTGCTGGTACTGCAACATCTGCACGGTGGACCCGCGTGTCTATTGCATTGCTGCTGTGATACCGGGTTCATTACGAAATCTATTAAGTGTTTGGTAATAATCATTGCCAACAAAAAACCACATTGACAGTGAATTATAGTTTGGTAAATAGATCTCATTAGTCTGTGTAATCGATATTTATTTGATAAATTGTATTTTGGAGTGGACAGCACAGCTGTGAGGTGATTAGCACTGTTGCTTCAGAGCAAGAAGGGTTGGGTTAAAACTATTAGGCTACTTCAGAATATATTGCATTGAATTATACTGAATATGTTACTTTCCAGACCTTTTGTTGAGGATATTCTCGAGCTACACCCCTGTAACTTCTTATTACATATATCCATGTTATAGAAGAATAGTTTTTAACCTTGTTGTAGATTTGAGGAAACCTATAAAATTGATGTCTGCATGCACTTAAGCTGTTATGAAGGCCCAACACTAAGAAGCTTTTTTAAGCTGACCCATCTGTATATGTGTTTACACTGTCATGTGAATAAGAAACAAGCATCGCACAGGTCAGAGAAAAACTAGATAGACTTCAAGGAATTATAAGGGTATGTAGTAGCCAGGTGCTGCTGATCAAATGCACTTGATTATCTGATCATCAGCAGCCTTGATGCATGCTCAATTGTCAAGACTGCTAATTAAACCCCAAAAGGTTGATTCTGTTCATCTGGCTGTAGTGTTTTCAGTGGAAGAAACATTTCGTCACTCATCCAAGTGACTTCTTCAGTCTCAGCTGACTGCAGGTTTCCCAAACATAATAAGCAGTACATTTGCATAATGACTGAAACTACCTCACTGAATTAACAATGAACAATGATCAGTTCCTTAATCATTAATATGTAAATTGTCATGACCACTGATCAACAACCACTGTCCAGGAGTCAAGGAGGTCTTTGCTATGAGTTTCATTTCCAAGATCTACATTTGATGCTTTGACATGCCTTTCTTTGCTTTGTACTATCTCTCCTTTCTTTTATGGAACCCTGTCTTTACTTTTAATGAAGTCATCCAACAGTCTGGATGCAGTGGTACCGCTCCCGACCAAACCATTCCTTGAAATAAAGATATGAGATACCGCTTTTTAAAACTAATGCTAAGACATAAATATGTTTATAAGTGCTTTGTGAAGCAAATATTCTTTTATGGTGATAGGCTAATAATTTTCATTTAAAAAGTGACTAATTGACAGATTCATTTCCTAAAGCACCTAGAAAATAGTAGAACAGACAACAGTTGTTAAGCAAATTCATCCTGAGGTTTGACTGTGTCGTGCACAGAGAAACTGCAACAAACCCAAGAGCTATAGACTCTACAGGCCTCAGTTAGCATACATTTGACGTATTAAGGAGAGCTATTGCTGTATATAATTGTGCAAGTTTTAATATTTGATCTGTTTATATGTCCGCTATACTATGTTGCCATATTAATCTTCAAATGTGTCCTATTAAATCAACGGTGCTGTTTTTGCTTTTATTCCTGTGGCTTTGTCTCTTCTGTTTAAAACATTTTTGTAAGCTTTGAATGAAATTTGTGTGAAATTATCACATTGAAAAACTGAATGGTTATAGACAAAAGTCAAAGGTACAAATGTATAGCAATGTTCAGTATTACCATGTTCTCCTATTTGTACTCACTAATGTCCCAGTTTCACTAGTAGATGTGACTTCTGTGCTTCCGTACACTCATGGACACCGTGAGATGGGTACTTTCTAACCCAGGTTTGGATGTCTGGATCTCCACTCATGAACATTTGGAGAGGATGTTGTACACAGAAGTTATCTTGAACGTCATAGATTTCACAGTAATGTTAATGTTTTTTCACCAACATGCGAACGACGAACTTCCTTATCATTATTCTTTCCAAAAATAATTCCTGGTCTTTGCAACAGCAGCTAAAAGAAGAGATTAATGTGTCATCTATTATTGGGTTCAAGTGAATCTGCTAGCATGTCATATTAATAATTCCCAAGAATGACCTCATAGGTTTTTCTAAAGTCCACAAGCTTTTGGTTTGTTCAGATGAACTCGGCAAACCTAAGAGCAATGCTGCCGTGTACTTTGTAGAGAGAAGACGCTCTCTCCTGGTAACGTCTCCACACAAGTCATGCTCATTTGCTCTTTTTCTAATTATACTGTCAGGATTTACTCAAAGGAATTTCATCTGCTTTTCAAGCATGCTGCTGATTCAACATTTTCATTTAGTGGATTTAATTTAATTGTTTAATTTGCACACTATACATTATATAATATTTTGCATAGAAAGGTTAATACTGTATTTCAAAGGTGCAACGTCAGCTTTGTTACAAGTTTATTATTCAAAGAAATGAAATGGAGATAAGAAAACACATTGTTATTTTATTGCTGTGTAAAGCTAATTGGTTAGTTTTATAGTATGAAGAAGGCCGATTTGACCATAAAGGTTACTGAGCTTTCATTTTTACATTTATTTTTAAATTTCTTCCTCACATATGTAAACAAGTTGTCATCATATGGCATTATAAAAAAATGGATTACACGATTTTAATACTTCCACTAACACTACCCTCACCAGTTATTCCACTAGCATTTATTTGCTTGCTTGTCATAACCTCGGGTAGTCTACATCACATTTAGTGATGTAGCACTGTCGAAGAACACGACTGTCGACCTGTACAGGGCTATGAGACCATCAGCAAGAAGCTTGGTGAGAAGGTGACATCTTTCGGTGCATTCATTCAAAAATGGAAGAAATATAAAATGATTAATCATTTGCCCTCATTCTGGATCTCCATGCAAGACTTTGTCTGATGGGGTTAGTGTTTTCATGAAGCGTAAGAGCCTGTTATGGGTCAATGGAGTTATCTATCTTTAAACAGGAATTCTCAATCATACGGAAAACAAAGTTATACAGAGAAAAAAATAAAACAGGTCTTTTTTAATGTTGTAGCTTAATGGCAGATTATTAACAGACGGTGTATTATTCCATGCTTTAATCCCATTAAAGTTCATACATTTAGTTGAACCTGGACAGAGTATCATCCTGTACAGTACAACAGGACATTATCTCCATCATATTTGACAGACAATATGGTATTCCTCGGATCTCTTTCTCCATGCTTTTCCTTTCCCATCATTCTAATAGAAGTTAATCTGGGTATTTTCTGTTCAAAGACCTTTTCCTTTTCTTTTTTTTCACATGAATGTTTTTTGAGTGCTTTGCATCTTTTTGTAAACTCGCTGTATTTCCATTCATGAAATTGGTGTCTCTTCATTGTAGACTTTGATAGTGGTACACCTTCCTCCTCGAGAGTGCTCTCGACATGGTTATATTTTGTGAAGTCTTTTTTCTTAACCATGAAAATAATTCTGTCAACATGCTGAGCAAACCGGTGCTTTCTTTCTTTTTGTACCAGATTGTTAGTTTGGTATCCTCTAATAGAGATGTTAAGGAAATTGCTTCCAGTGTGTTTCCCAGCTTAAGAAATTAGGAAAAAATTCAGCAAACGCACGACAGAGTCTGAGAAATGCATCTGGCTTTTCTATTGATCCATCTACTGAAGCCTCATCAGATAATGGCCTCAGTGGGGGGCTGTGGCATGCTAAATGTCTGCAAGTGTCTGTGAAACACAGCGAAAACTCTGTCATGCATTTGCCTCAACAGAGCCCGGACCTCGTGTGGGATCATGTTGACAGAGAACAAAATAAAATGCTGCCAACATCCAAAAAAGAGCTTTGAGTGTTCTTCAAGAAGCTTTTCTGAAGACTGTTTTTGAAGGACAAAAAAGTTTGCCTAAGAGAGTTCAGGCTGCGTCGAATAAACATAGTGATACCAATACTGACTTGTGTATATTGAGCTGTATTAAATCACTGCACCTATTTCCTATTTTATGGGAAACATGCTAACAGTTATAGCAAAATATAACTTTGTAGAGCTCTATCCATAGTTAAGTGTTAAAGGTTTTTTGTGAATAATTCACCTTCCTTAGACTCATAAATTGTAATCCAGCTGTAGTTATTTCTTTAGAAGTAATGATTAAGAAATGTTTTTAATCTGTCCACTAGGGGGCAGTGTTTTATCTGTGCGTTTTAGTGATGTTGTTGTTTACTCCCCCATGTAGTAAGAAATTTGTATATTAGAGGGGCAGCTCAAGTTAAGCAGTTTGGATACAAAGTTAGAGAGGCAATGCTGAGATGGTTTGGACACGTGCACAGGAGGGTTAGTAGAACACCTGCAGCAACAGATCTACAACTTCATACATAGCAGCTTCTCACTAGTTCATTATTGCTTCAGGATTACTTTAGTATTGCCGACTGTATCCATGTGCCATAAAAGTGATGCATCAGTGCATCAGTGCAATAGTTATTCAGTAGGTCTTTAGTATCTTTACAGTTATTTCCATAATGGTAAATCAGAGACAACAGGAATCTTAGAACATGTTTTCATCGACATATTCAAATCAAACACACTCATATAAGTTTCATGTTTTTATTTTTGTTTTTTGTTTTTAGTAGTGTTAGAATTTAGCTTAACTTAAAGATTTGACACAGAACCTGGCAAGAAATGCAAGAAATCCCAAACTCAAGCTACATTTATACAGGATATTAAGTGTTTATGTATGTTTTATTTATCTGATAGCTGAAACAGAAACAAAGAGAATTTCCTTTAAAAAAAATTAAAAATGAACCAATAAGAAAAAGTAGTATAATGTGACATATGTTGCAGGTGAACTTTGTCTCTTGTTCTTTAGGTTCTTTAGGCACTTGGATAACTGACAAACTTTTCCTTTAATGATTCACAAAAATAATGATTAAAGCAAGATACATTTCCTCAGGATTTACTTGCTCATAGACTAATGACCTATATAATCACTGTACCCAAAACAGCATGGTTCAGCTTTGAAGCTTTAAATGGTGCTTAGTGAGTATGGGTTTGTACTCCAGGTGACATATTTCAAAAGAATTGTGTGCTATATAAAGTGCTAATCAATTTTTAGTACATTGTTATGACTTTAAAATGTACAGGACATTTTTACATACATACAAGGACTTTGGGAAAGTCATCTAAGCATGTCAATTGAACTAATTATTATTTTCATAGAAAAAAAAATCAGCAATCTTTTTTTTATAAACTAAGAAATTGTTGTTATCTTTTTTGGGGAAACATTATACTTTCTCCAGTTTTGAATAAAGATATATGCATAAAATAAGACAGATTAATTTTCCACTTATCATCAGTTTCTTTTGATGTTTTACATTAAAATTGTGATCGTCATTCCAATAGAAATTTGTGCAAGTGAACTTGATATTATCATATCAAGGACAATAAAAGATCAACTGCAGACAGTATAATTAACATTTATGAACTGAACTTTTGCAGATGAGAAAGCAAATTCCACCATAATGTGTTTGAACATTACCCTAAACATAATTTAACTTACAACGCTGGTTGTTTCACATCTCTTTCAAATGAAATGCAGACTTGGTGAAAACTGATGCCTCAACAATAACAGTAGAATAACACTGGAGGGTAAAGTTTTGTGAACGTGTCTCATGAAGGCATGCAAATTAGAGATCAGCTGATAGTTAGATCGGTTTTGCCTGAGTGCTGAACGTCAAAACAGCCAACCTTCTGGGCAGGAGCATTTTCAAGGATTTTTTAAATGGGGACACTGCACGATGTGTCAATGTGATGCTGAAAAATGAAGCCGTGGCCAATTGCACTTTTTCCAGATGGTATTGCACTGTGTTTCATAATCTGATGGTACTTTCTGTGTTCATACTACAGTTCCAGTAATTGTGACGAGATCCCAACAACACTGGTTAAAATGAAGCTCCAAACTATGACAGTCTCCACTGTGTTTTATGGTTGTCAACACTCACTGTTGTACCTGTCAATGACCTTCTCCATAAATAATGAAAATTATATGACATGAAAATTTGATTCATTTCAGTTCTTGTATAATTTGGCATACCTCAGACTTTTCTTCCTGTTTTGCTTCTGCTCAGAAGTCCTGAGTAATCTGTTTTGCTTTACTTCCTTAAGAACGGTTTCTTGACAGTCACGCTTCCAGTGATTAGGTCTTCATGTTGTCACTTCCCTACTGTCGTCTTACCATTTTGTATCAAAGAGGCATAGGTTTTAGTTGTTTGTTTATTTTGTAAGAACAAGAAAACATCATCATTATCATCATTTATTTATATAGCACTTTAAAAACACACCTGGTAGACCAAAGTGCTGTACAGTACAAATATAAATATAGTAATACAACAGGAAAAACCAAACACAGCAATAAAATTAATAAAAATGTCAGTTGCCCCCAGAGTTAAAAGCCAGGGAATAAAAAAAATAAAAAACTGGCACTGATGTAACTTGTCTAATATGGAGAGGAAGATTATTCCAAAGCATCGGAGCCTCAATAGAGAACGCTCGGTCTCTATGCCGTGCACAATCTCAAGAAACTGCTTTTGGGAAGCCCTGGAATAATTACGGGGTACAATAAGTCCAGTGTTTACATTGTAAAAACAGCTGGCTGCTTTATTAGGGGGTCAGAACTGAGTGTGAACTGAACTTCACAGGGTCCTTCTTTTAGAGGTTTCTCAGGTTAAAAATATGTTGGAATGATTATGCCTCTTCTTTCTGAAAATTACTCAGGACTCTTGGGTAGAAGCCCCTGGTACTTCTATGTTCTTGTGCTATTTCTTCCTGACGTTGCCATATGCCAGGATTGCCTCATTTATCACATCTGAGGTCTCCTGCTTCTTGTCAGGCACTACTATGTGTGGTTGGTCAGCCAGCAGCTGCTTCTCTGGCTAAAACACTAAGTTCCTGTTGCTTTGAAATACTTCTCATTGATTCTCCTATCAGGACTGGGGACTTTCTTGTCCACATGCAGCACAGACATTCATGTACACTATCCTAGCCACTTGGTTGTGCTTCTCATGTACTCAGTCGAACTTTCTCTTACATCCTGCCGCTATATGTTGGACTATCTCAGGGACACCTTTGCACAGCCTGCAGCTTGGGTCCTGCTGGCTGCTCTTTGGTTTCGAGATATCTGCTACTTCCTCTATCTGTTGATGGTATGTCTCAAGGAAGGACTTGGTCTTCCATGATACTTCCTCATCACCATCTGTCTTCAGTTGATTTCTGGGGTCATCTTCCCGATGTATTTGCAGATGCTCTGTGTTTCATTCTGGATTGTGTCTCTAACCCTCACTAATCCTCACCCACACTCTTCCTATCATTGAGCTGGCTTCTCAGCACATTACCTTCTACAGCTGTTTGGCTGTGGCTGACCTTCATGGGTCTTTATCTTGGCTCACATCAGCCGGAGGGATACGCAGGTACTTGTAGCTGTTCCTTATGTCCACTATCTCCTGTTTTTGAAAACATTCAGCCACATTATCCAGCCCAAATGGCATCCATATGTCCTCGCTCTAGAGCCTTTTGCGTTGGAGCAGTAAATCGATGTCTTGCTTGTTCCTGGCATACATCTTAACGTCAGCATTGTACAGGAGGCGGCTGATGGTTGCTCCACTCCTGAATCAGTATACACTCTTAGTGGCAGGCTGGCTTAGGGGGTTTAGGCCTATGCAAAACAGCAATGGGGACACTGCATCACCTTGTTATCTTCTGCATTTAATGGTGATTTTTATGATTGCCTTGGAGATGGCCATGGAATATCCAAAGATGATGCACTTTTTACTTTTTGTTTGTTTGTTGTTGTTTTTTTTACTTTTAATGTGTTTGAACCTGGTGGCATGATTCTAAGCAGGTGGGTTCTAGGAGTTTTCATCTCAGTTTCCACTCTAATTTTAACTCATTGAATAGCTGGCTTGGGTTTAGAGCCTGTTCCTACCACACATGACTCCCTTTGAATTCTTCCACCATTAACTGTGAGCACTCAGTTATCATCGTCGCATAATAGGCTGCATCAAAGTTCCCTGCAAAGTTCATGTACTCCCTTATCAGCTCCTGGAAACAATATGACTTCTCCTGGGTGACTGAGTTGCAAAATGGGATTGCAGGTGGTCAGTAGATTCAAGCACTGTGAGGATTATTGAGAGCTACCATGCCATTGTTTATGATTAATGTTTGATTAAAATTTGTGACTTATACAGTACCGACACAGAGTGCACATTTGCTTATCAGTGCAAATGTGCACTCTGTGCACTTACCAGATAAAGCAAAAGATCATAAACTTGTTTCAACCCAGTCTTATGCTTATAATAAGCCCTCACTTTGACTTTCCAGAACCATAGAGTAACATCTCTGTTTTATTGGGCAACCATGAGACTGGTTCTTCCCAACCCAGGACTGGATCTCAGGATCCCAAACTATGAGGACCTGGAAAAGATGGAAAAGGAAGATGGTGACAGACCCAAATGGGATAACAAAGCTCAGTACATTTTAACATGTGTGGGCTTCTGTGTAGGGATTGGGAATGTGTGGAGATTCCCTTACTTGTGTCAAACCCACGGAGGAGGTAAGGCCAGAAGAAAACAGTAAAGCATCGCATTATTTCTGTCTCCAATTACAGTATTGTCATTTTTTATTGCAGTGTTATAGAGGTTTGTGGGTATGTTGCTGTTTTTGTCTTTTAAACATTTTCCTGAATTAGAAAGAATTAGAAAATAGTTTTAAAAGTTACAAAATCTGTGTGTCAAGGAAACTTAGTGGAAGCTTTGGAAATTAATACTTGACATTTGTAAGTGTCTGAATCCCAACAAAGCTACATTATGATATTTATTTTAAACATTGCCAATAGAAATAAGCCACAAACAATTTAATGAATGGGACAAATTGTTGTCAAGATAAATTTGGGAAGGTAAAAGGCCCTGAATTAGATTTAAAACCATACAATTGGCTAAAGGAAAAGGGGGGTGGGCCCTTACTTCTCTCAAGGATCATTATTGGGCAGCAAACATAATGTTTGATAAATTAAAGCTACGTTTTAATTGAAGCAGAAATTATACAGTGTATTAAAGATTTTTTATTAGAGCTTTATTTTAAGCTGTGACCTTTTCCTTCAAATAAACAATAATAATAATAATTTTTTAAATTCATGGAAAACAGAAAAAAATATTAGCTTTGACTCCACCACTGATCTCCACCAGTCTTAGCTTGATAGCCCACAAAAGCTGTCAGTGTCATGTACTTGCTATGGCAATGCCATCTCAGAAATCAAGAGTTTAATCTATGATAACAGTGTTGTTGCTTAAACAACAATTGCCCTTCTGCACATGTACAAAAGTCATGTGTGTCGGTGGCTGTCTAATTCATGCACACTCTAGCATTGTTCAGTAACGAAGAAACACATTCACTGGGGGGGGGGGGGGGGGGGGGGATTTTTAAAAATTCAAGTATTAATGTCACTGATCTCCCAGCAAGCCCCTGACAGTTTTTGTTAAACTGCTGGTTGCAGCTCACCAATCTACACCACTGCTGAGAATATGAACCGTGCTCCCACTCTCTTTGAGATCTCTATCTTTGTGTATATATTTTTCATAGGTGACTATGGGATCTCATAATTATCTGGAATTTTCTGAATGGGCGTTTAGAGCCGTTACATGTATATCACATGTATAACATATCAATGTTCACACATGGAACAGCTGATAAATGGTAAATGGCCTGTATTTGTATAGCGCTTTACTAGTCCCTAAGGACCCCAAAGCACTTTACAGTACATTCAGTCATCCACCCATTCACACACAGGTGATGGCAAGCTACATTGTAGCCACAGCCACCCTGGGGCGCACTGACAGAGGCGAGGCTGCCGGACACTGATGCCACCGGGCCCTCTGACCACCACCAGTAGGCAACGGGTGAAGTGTCTTGCCCAAGGACACAACGACCAAGACTGTCAGGGCCGGGGCTCGAACCGGCAACCTTCCGATTACAAGACGAACTGCAACTCTTGAGCCACGATCGCCTGCATAAACCAGCTCAGCTCAGATTTAATAGCATCTGACTTCCAAACCTTATTCCACTACTAAGTATCTAAGTATGTGAGGTATTGCAAACACCTCTGACTGTCTAATTGTGCTGCTGATCAACATGTTCCAGGTGCCTTTTTGATTCCTTACATCATCCTGCTGGTGCTAGAAGGATTGCCCCTTCTGCTGTTGGAGTTTGGCATTGGCCAGCGACTCAGGAAAGGCAGTGTGGGCGTGTGGAGGGCCATCAACCCCTATCTGACTGGTGTTGGTAAGTAACGGCCTCTACAACCACATACCCAAGCAACAAATGGGAGAATTATCGGTACTACAGGAACACAAAGTTGTTAATGAAAGCTTGGTCCTGTGTAAATGTGATGTTTGTTAATGATCCTTTCCTACAGGTATTGCTTCCATGCTGGTCTCTTTATTGATTGGCCTGTACTACAACACCTTAATAGCCTGGATCATGTGGTATCTCTTTAATTCCTTTCAAGGCCCACTGCCTTGGACCCAGTGTCCTCTCAATGACAACCGAACAGGTAGCTGAAAAGACACAAGCACATACTTAGAATCTGTTAGTCTCCAATATCTAATCACAAGTGTGGACTTTTATGCATTTTCAGGCTTTATATCCGAGTGTCAGCAGAGCTCCACAGTGGATTACTACTTTTACAGAGTCACTCTGAATGCCTCTGCCTCAATAACAGACTCTGGAGGACTCCAGTGGCCCATAGTGATCTGTCTGTTAGCTGCCTGGACAGTCATCTGTATCTGCTACATACGGGGGATCAGTACTTCAGGAAAGGTTTACTGAACTTTTTTTCAAAAACAAGCATTGCTTAATCAGTCTTATTGCTGTTATTTGACAATTTTTCACATCTTTTCATGACCTCAGGCAGTGTACGTTACAGCCCTCCTGCCTTATGTAGTGTTGGCCATCTTCCTGATCAGAGGACTGACTCTTAAAGGAGCCATGAACGGAGTGAAGTACCTGTTCACACCAGATGTGTGTATTTCAAAGTTCTATCATAAATATACATCATGTAACATTGTGTAAATATCTTAATACAAAGCCACATTACACTGTGTATCTCACCCTTGCAGGTGGATGAGCTGATGAACCCAACAACCTGGTTGGATGCAGGTGCCCAGGTCTTTTATGCCTTTAGTTTAGCATGGGGAGGCCTGATCTCCTTCTCAAGCTACAACCCTGTCCAGTAAGACTTATAAAGAAAGGCTTATATTTTCTGATAATCTAGATCAGATCTCTAATCCCCAGTTTCTGGGCTGCCTTTCCTCAGAACAGCCACCCCTCAAGACTCTCACCATTTAAAGCAATGCATTATCAGGGACTGCAACATCTAGTCCTTTTACTGAATGTATCACTACATGACTGTTACAGTAAGATTCGACTCACTTCTATTTTTACTTTCTTTCGCCAAGCAACAACTGCATGCAAGATGCGGTGATCCTGACTATTATAACTGGCCTCACCTCAATCTATGCTGCCACAGTCACCTACACCGTCATTGGCTTCAGGGCCACTGACAAATATGACACCTGTATCAGTGAGTGAGTAAAGCTTATTTTAAGGCTTTGAGAAAGTTTGCTACATCATTTTAGTAAACGGCACTAAACTTGCTGACTAGGACTTTAAAAACCTTTTGAAAATTTGGAACTTTTGAAAAATTATTCTCATTTTTCTTGCAAAAAACAAACATTTGAGCTTTAGCACAACAAAAATTATTAACTGGTATATATGTATATGTATGAAAAATGGACAGCTTGTTTATGAAGAGTTGAGCATTTTCATCATTGACATCTTGATTGGAAAAAAAAGATTTAAAAAAGTGCCACAGCTATCGCCACCTGGTGGCTTTTTTTTTATAGAATGCAGCTTTAAGGCTCTTCCATATTTGCTTAATTTTTCTAACCTAGATTTGTCAGTGTTTGTAATATTTAAGATTCCTAAATTAACTTTCTTGTGTTTTTCTTTTTCATCTTTAATTAAAAATCTAAAAAAGGTTATTTGCATAACTAATGTATACTCCTGTAATTACTATTCTCAACTGTAATGTCTTCTTAGAAACATCAGGATGTTACTAAATGGATTTGAACTCCCTGAAGACAGCATCACTGCCAGCAACTACAATGCAGCCCTTCATCATCTGAACAGCTCCAATCCAGATACTGTTTTTGGACTGGACATTAAAACCTGTGACATGCAGAAACTCCTCAGTGAGGTGCCTATTTTAATGAAAATCTATCAAACTCCCATTTCCCATTTTTATTCTAATCTGCATTGTGTTTGTTCAGGGAGTGGAGGGAACAGGTCTGGCCTTTATTGTCTTCACAGAGGCCATTACCAAAATGCCGGGTTCCCCAGCCTGGTCTGTCCTGTTTTTTATCATGCTTCTCTGCCTCGGACTCTCAACACTTTTTGGCAACATCGAAGGAGTCGTAGTCCCTTTGAAAGACTTGAATTTATTTCCTAAAAAATGGCCCCAAGAGGCACTGACAGGTATTCTGTTTCAAAGACTAAACAATCAACACGTCGGCCTGCAACCCCAATGTTAACACAAGCTCCCTTGTTTTCATGTCTTTCAGGAGTAACGTGTCTTGTATCCTTCATCATCTGTCTGCTGTTTGCACAGCAGTCAGGCCTTTATTGGGTAACTCTCTTCGATAACTTTGCTGGATCAATCCCACTGCTGACCATTGGCCTGACTGAGATGATAGCTGTTGTTTACATCTATGGCATTGACAGGTTAGTGCACAAAGTTTATGTACTTTTAGATAATATTGTATTATATAAAGCAGCCACACATCTGTAAAATCAGGAACATGATGTCCTGTAACCTTGTACAATCAGGCTGTCATCAATCTTTATTTGGTGCATTTAGCACAGTTGGACAACAATTAAATATTTAAGAGCCTATGTTATGCTCATTTCCAGCTCCAACTTTTATTATTTGTAGCTTTGCACAATCCACTGTTTAAAAGCATTTCTCATTCAGCCAATATTTGTCTTTGGTGCAGCCCCATCCTCTTTTTATGCCCTTTAAAACAACTTCCTTCTGACTGACTGCCCCTCCTAAACATAACATTTGAACAACATGTGTGCAGAGTTTCTTTGCTCACAGCCAGAGCCGTGTGTCTGAGATGATAGTTATCCTTTCTCGCTCAACTTTTCATAAAAGCAGAAGTAGGGATCATTTGTACACATGCTGACCTCATCATTTGAAACTTTGTCCATCCACCACTGCAGACTGTCCCTTAAAGCAATCACCTTGCACATTGCTTCTACAGGTTCTAACTTTACTGTTTACTGATCTTTGTATTGGTTCTACTTTAATATGAGTCTATTTACTTTTTGTTCTTTCATTTTTGTTTTTGTTTTATTTAAATAAAGTTATAATTCCATGAATTAAATCAAGTTTAATTTCATGAAAACCCTCTTGTGTGACAGGTTCAATGAAGACATCAAGTTCATGATTGGAAAGAAGCCTTGCATCTTCTGGCAGATTTCCCTGAGATTCACCAGCCCTCTCATCCTCCTGGTCATTTTAGTTTTCTACCTGGTGACTCAAGCCCAACAAGAACTCACCTATTTAGTCTGGGACCCCGACTACGTGAGTTCACAAAGACCACTTCTTATAAAAATCTGTGAAATCTGAAAAAAAAAGGAAAAAGAAAACAATCAACATTATCTCTCAGAATCAGCTGTTTTTCTTTTATGTTATTTTACCACATTTAATGAAGAAATTTCATTTTTACCTGCTTAATATAAAAAAAAACCTCCAGATTTTCATTGTCAGACAACAGGACAGGTTTACAGGTTGTTTTCATGGATTGAAGCGGGGAGTTGACAGCTATTGCAAAGCTGCAATAACTCCTTCAACTCTCCTGTTGGGTTCAAAAAGTTCAGGAAGCCTCGCCCTGTTGGTTTCATCAACGGAGCTGCAAGCTGTTTAATTGGCGTGTCGGGTTGGAGGGTTGAGTCAAACAAATTATATTTCCATCCAGCCAAACTTTATGGCACCAACTGAGGTTCACAAGCTCATGATGACCAGTTGGAAGCCCCCTATTGATATCATGACAATCAAGGTGGCACATGGCTTTTTTAAATGTGGTTTTTATTGTAGTACAAAAAAAGTTAGCTGATTCTGAGGGATTCAGGTGGGGGAGGGGCCCCTCATTTAATTTATATATATATTTGCAATAGTTGCTTGTGTGAAGTTTAAACAGTAATGAAAACAGGCTTGTTTGCTCATTGTGATGTTTTATGGTTTGCAGGACGAATTTCCAACTCTGGCATCAGTACCTTACCCTTCATGGATCAATGTGGTCATCTTTGTTTTGGCAGGAATTCCCAGTCTGGTGGTGCCTGTCTATGCCTTGTGCAGGCTGGTTTTTGTACGCTGCAAGAAAAAGATGAAGCCAGAGAAAGACATTAATCAGATATAAACAATTGCCTAAACAAGTCAGGCAAAAATATTTTATTTTGTCTAATAAAGGAAAAGTTATTTAAATACTTCAGCATCAGAAGCATCATGTCTCTTTCATCAGTGCACTTTTGTCATGGTGGGGATAAAATGTAACATATTTTGACATGTGAATACATATTTAAGTAAGCTTTGCCATTAGATTATTGTTGAGTTATTGGAGGATTAGTTCATTTAACTGCTCAGTAGAGGTGTATGGATGGATGGCTGGATGGATGGATGGATGCCGAATGCATTGCAGAAGCATATCCATACCAGCAGGTGGCAGAAACCAGCTGTGTGGAACTGTATCAATTTGAAGACAAGGGAATAAAAGATGGTCACCAAATGCTTGAAAAAGACTTGATCCTTATTTTTAAATACTCAGACATCAAAGAATCCGATGACTGCAAGATTTAATAACTATAACTGAGAATTATTAACTAAATTTACTGACGTTTGAATATGTCTATGCTTGACAGGTGATGACGTCACTTCTCCCGGGAAAAGAGAAGCAGTTTGGATATATCCACTAATTAAACATAACATAAATTAATTAATATATAATAATTAAGGTGTTTCAGGTGCAAACTGCACTTGTTATCAAGCACATTATTATCTTACCGCCACATCATAATTGCACCTCCAGCTCATCGACTAAATGTGCCACTACATGTTATTAGTGGTGTGCGGATCGATACTGAAATATCGATTCTTCCGATACCAGCAATTTATGTTCTAGAATCGATTCTCATATTATAATATCGATATTTTAGTACTCTGGGGTAAATTTGTAGTTTTTCCATTAAAATGAACGCAGTGGAAAGAAACTATATGATTCGGATCATCTAATTTGGAAGGAACTACTTCCTCTTATGCCTTTCATAGTCATATGCGAAATACGGCTGTATAAATGTGTCGCAGCCCATGGCGTGCACACTCACAACAATGGCTGAGCGCAAACAGAGTCATGTGTGGACGCGTTTTACCTCCACAAACAGCCCAGACGCTGTTTGTGATATATGTGGCAAGACAGTGAGGTGTTGTGGCAACACCACTGACCTCGTCAAACACCTCGGAGTAAATCACATCACAGAATATGATAAGCTTATGTTGAGGTGAACTGAAGAGGAGGACAGGGACAGGTGCTGCTAGAGCGAGACAGACGTCTCTCGCAGAGTCCTTTAGTGCTGCAGGCAGGCAACATGCTCAAATAGCGCACAACGTCAGTTTTTTTTTTATTTCTATATGATTATTCTGCATTATTAAGCAATAAAAACAAGTTGTCTGATGTCCTCTAATCATTATGAAGCAATATGGTTAGGTTATTATTACAATTACATAATACAATTATATATTGTATTATGAAATGCAATGAAACATTAAGTTTTTGTACAGAGTATCGGTATCGGATCAGTATCACCGATACCACCCTGAATTTTACTTGGTATCGGATCGGAAAGGAAATCAGTGGTATCGCACATCACTACATGTTATGTATTAGACACTCCCCTTTATGATCCAAAGGACCAGCAAATTATTGTAAGTTCACATAGGCTGTCGTCATGTTTCCACTCTGCGCTTGGCCTATTAAAAATGTCCTGAGAAATCGATTTTTATGATGACCCGTGATGAAGGCGTGATGTCGAAATGCGCAGGTCAGGCAGTAAAATAGTTCTTTGTTAGTGCTTCAGTTGCTCCTTCAGACTTTATTCTGTCCTCCTTGCACCCTGGATGTAGGCCAGAAACCTCTATTTGGCTCCTACAATAGGACTGACACATGAATATATATAACACTGATGGGGCAGTTTAGTAACGCCTAACTTGTTTGGCTTTTGACCGGAGCACTTGAATTAAAATCGGCGCAGAGTCAGCCAGTGAAAGAAACTTCACACATAATATCTGAGACACCGTTGGCTGGATTTGTTTTTTGCTCTTTTCAATGCATAAGCGGACATCGCTGCTTAATATGACCATAATATAGGAAATGGGACAGCTTTGGTGTGCTTGATTAGGAATGAATGTTAGCAATATCAGAGAGAGCTAGAGACAGCAATCAAGCCTGTATCTAAGCATAAAAATCTGCAACACAAGGATTCATGAAGTGACGACGGAAATGTCAACTGGCCAGGAGAAAGAAAACACTTCAAAAAATCATATTTGAGGAAGGAAGAGTGTGGATTTGCAGTTTAAATCTCAACCTGAGTTCACAGGTACAGGTAAGAAATGTGGACACAAATTATTATTGACTTTTATGTCTGGAAAAAATGCCCTTAATGGTGAAATGTATCAAAAACATCATTTGATTAGATCGACTTTCATCACTTCAGATTTAGGTTTGCGTACATCTATTCTCAAACTAGAGCACAGAAAGACCCGGTAACCTTTTCACTCATTTTGCAAGAAGATTGTATGCGAGAACAATGTTTGATTAGCTGTTCGGCACAACTCTCCTGATGTCTCTTCCACCCTGTATCTGATTGCTCTGATGTAGGTCGGTGTAGCAGAGAAAAGCATCACCAGGTTATCCATTAATTCAAGTTTCAGCACACTCCCATTCTGCGGGAGGGAGGTAAAACCACTAAATCACCCTGGCAAGTGTTTCACCAAACTTCCTGCTGGCTGGATGTCTCAAAAAGAACAGAATCTGCACCTCTGACTCAGAGACGGGAGGGTCGCACAGAGGATGAAAGAGGAGTGCTGAACATCACGAAGACCGAACCAATCAGGAGTGTAATTCATCCAAAGTACGGAGCAGGAGGAGAATTCTGGACTAACCACAAAATATATGCAATTTGATCAGACTGCATGCTACAATTCCATTAGGTGTATTTTTGTAACACAACTGGAATTGCACTGAGTCTTTTTTCCAGCTGAGGATGGGAAAAGACGCTGGGCCGGAGGAGAGACCCAAGTGGGACAACAAGGCTCAGTATCTGCTGACATGTATTGGTTTTGCAGTGGGAATCGGAAATGTGTGGAGATTCCCTTACCTCTGCCAAATCTACGGAGGAGGTGAGATGCTGCCCTTTTACTCACTTTACACCATCGCTCCTACTGTAAGAGTATCTGTAAGAGTCCTGTTTAATCATCCAGTGTAGAGATGCTTTAATCGGTTTGCATTTCCATTTTGTTTCAGTAGGTATTAACGAACAAACCGGTTCGGTCCCTGAACCTGTCTGGAAATGAATAACTTTATGTATACCTGATTAACCATGGGAATCATTACATACTGTTTGTGAGGAATATATCCACCTTTGTTTGCTTCCTCATACTTACCCAGAGAGATACGCCGAGTCCTCATGCCACGGAGTTCTATAGGAGCCTGCTCTGGGTCAGGCTGTGTAAACAGCCAGTCCAGAAAATGTGTGTGGGCTCTATCACCTTCACATATTGACTTCCCAAAAGACTGTTTCTCAAATCTGCTGAGCGTCTGTTTAACTTTGGCTTAGTCTGTTTAATTGAGTCACGTTTTTCTATTGTTAATCTCCCCTCAGATTTGTTTGGTTTGGAGCTCGTACGGTGAAGCAGCGAGGTGACACGAGAAGTTAATAATTTTTTTAAAATTTTGTAAATATAGTGGGTTTTTCTTTAAAAAAAAAAAAAAAGTCAGCCCGATTCCCAGCAACCCAGTGTGTTTTCATTAGCAGAGCTTTGCACTGTAATCATAAAAATGCCTAACTGTAAGATAAATATTTACTTCATGTCTTCAGGTGCATTCCTCATCCCTTACCTGATAGCGCTGGTGTTTGAGGGCCTCCCCCTGCTCTTCCTTGAGCTGGCTGTAGGACAGAGGCTCCGGAAGGGCAGCGTGGGTGTCTGGAAGACCATCAATCCCGTAATCGGTGGAGTAGGTGGGTAACCCAAAAAGTAATAGTAAATGTTTTTATGTACTCTACAGTTATACTATTCGAGTGTGTTGCTTTATTTTAACGACATATTAGTTAATCTAAGATTCAGAGGTGGGACCAAGTCATTGTTTTGCAAGTCTCAAGTAAGTCTCAAGTCTTTATCCTCAAGTCTCAAGTCAAGTCTCAAGTAATGTCAGGCAAGTCAGAGTCGAGTCTCAAGTCACTGGTGTAAAAGTCCGAGTCAAGTCACAAGTCTGAAACTTTGAATTTCAAGTCCTTTCGAGTCTTTAAAAAAAACAAACGAAAAAATAATGTTGCAGTTATATGCTAAATGTAAATATTAGACCATGTAATTTTAAAATCTGTGTTTTTCTCAACACATGACAAAATAGTGAACTTAGAAAATATACACAAATTGTGAAATTGCACCTCTTTAAAATGCAGCTCAATTAAACCTAGCTCCAAGAATAATTTTCACCGACAGTTCTGAGATACGCTGCATGTTATTCTTGGATGCGGTTGTAGGACCAGCTTTAAAATCGCATGACAAAAATATCATACACATTAAAAAAAACTGTATCACCAACGTAGCCTGGACAACATTTGCTAGTTAGATGAAGTCAGCTATCTCATCTTAGCATATTTATATGCATATTTATAATCATACGGTTCTTGGAGTGAGTGCATACACTCATGAAGTTTAGTAACTTCCGGTCACTGCAACAAGCCCAGGTACAGTTTACCGACGGATGGGTGCAGGACCTTGAAATGCACCGTGTAGAACGAAAGACCATCGTACGTATCATAAGTTTACCAGTCTCACAAATCGTCTTCATAAATACACATTCCTTAACCGTTTATTAATATAACCTTTGAGCTCAACGGTAATTAATTAGTAGTGGAAATAATTTCTGGTAGCATCACAGAAATGTAGCAGTGACAATAATACTGTATGCTGTAATCGTACTGGGCAATTAGTGATACAAAAAACCTGTTTTATCCTGTGAATAAAAGTATGTGTTTTTGTCAATGTACCATAATAACAGAAGCGAAACACAATATTGTGTCAGGACAATTTACTATTTATGCACAATAAATAAAGGAGCATAGCGCGACAATTTCTGTTCAGCGCCAGACTTGCTTGTAACCTATATCACCAATTATGTTAAGAAAAATGACGCATTAACTACAACAGCAGACTGACCTTTGTGTAAATGCTTGGAGCAGACTAACCTGTGAGCTGGAGTGTTCTAGGACGTTATATTTGATCTTTGAATGGCTGCAATCCAGTCGCCTCTTTGTTACTTCGGAAACATGGCACGAACAATTTCTCTTCAACGACGTAATCCGATAACAACCGATCTCTTTACCCGTCGGCTTCCCGTGGCTGTCATGCGACCGGCTATTTGCAGTTAATAATACAACAGCTTCTTGACATTTTTGTGTTTCTTTTTATCGCTGTGTGACTGATTTTAATTGAAAGCCTGCGTGCGCTAGTACCGCTTGCCACGAGTTCCCAGAATCCTTTGCGGTTCTACCTGTGAATGACGTCACATTTTCAATCTCTATATAATATGCATGTTAAATTTTATATTTGGGGTAAAATATCAAGTCTTTTCAAGTAAACCGGTTCAAGTCCAATTCAAGTCCCAAGTCATTGGTGTAAAAGTCCAAGTCAAGTCACAAGTCTTAGAACATTTTTTCAAGTCAAGTCTAAAGTCATAAAATTAATGACTCGAGTCTGACTCGAGTCCAAGTCATGTGACTCGAGTCCACACCTCTGCTAAGATTCTTAGTTGTTTTTCAACCCTTTAGTCAACTGTATCATGTACAATAATAAAGTAGAAAGTAAAACAGAATAACCAAAAAATAAATGTTTCTTTTGTTGAAATTGACACCGGTCAAAGATTCCTCATTTTTAAATTCAAAAAATAAAATTAATACCTGAAAAAATCTTTCTTATGTGCAGGCATCGCCTGTTTGATTGTATCGTTTCTGGTGGGCGTTTTCTACAACACCATTCTGGCCTGGGTGCTGTGGTACTTCTTCCACTCTTTTCAGGAACCCCTGCCGTGGAGCACCTGCCCACTAAATGAAAGCCGCATAGGTGAGACAGGAGCACACCTCGGTATTATTCTTGCTTGATAAATTTATGGCCGTACGCCGTGATTCTGCTGCTGCTCCACTGTTTGCAGATTTAATAACAAAGATAAAGTTTAGGATTATCAGTAAAGATTTATGGCTGCCTGCCAAGCTCTTGGTAGCATTTCAAGAGAGATTCAGTAAAAAAAAAAAAAAATACTGCTGGACAGCTTTATGGCACAAAGGGAACATTGCACCACAACATAAAATAAAAAAGACAATGATTTTTTTTAAAGATAGGTGCAACTAAGACATGAGATGAACAAGTAAATAGCAATGATGATGCAGTGTTGGGACTGTTGACGCTCTGCTGAATTTGTAATTTTGCACACTTTTAAACAAATGAACAGTATTTTGTGGTAGTTTCATTTTAATGGAGAGACACAATACCAAACACACCAAAACATGATTTAGAGAAAATCCTTGTTGGCAATCACAGCGGTGAGACGTTTCCTGTAGTTGGTCAGCAGGTTTGCAAAATTCTCAGGAGGATTTTAGTTCACTTCTATTTACAGAAACTCCAAATCTTTTAGGTTTCGTGGCTGCTGTTTGGCAACTCAAAGTTTCACTCCACATATTTTCTATAGGACTGAGGTCTGAAGACTAGGAAGACCACTCCATGACCTTAATGTGCTTCTTCTTTAGCCACTGTTTTGTTGCCATAAAGATCTGTTTTGGGTCATTGTCACATTGGAAGACCGATTTGTGACCAACGTTCAGTGTTGCAGCTGCGGGTTTCTCATCCAAGATGTTTCAGTACGTGGGCCCATACATTGGCACCATTTACAGAAAAATAGTCCCAAAGCATAATGCTTCCAACTCCATGCTTGAGGCAATTGTAATTTTATATTTGTTCTATTTACAAATAGTCGCACCAGCAGTTATCTTCTCACCAACCTTCTTGTCGATGGTGCTTTGGCCCATTCCAGCCTTATGCTGGTCTACAAAATCTTTTGCGTATGTGTGTCCATGTAGACTATAATTTGGAGTGTAAGAAAAGCACTCCGGTAAATTACTTCTGGTACCGTGAAACCCTCAACATCACACCTGACATCGAGATCAGCGGCTCCGTGGAGTGGGGGATGGTGATCTGTCTAGCCAGCGCCTGGTGCATCGTCTACATCTGCTTCATCAAAGGCATCGACTCCGTGGGAAAGGTCAGTGTAACTACCAAAAACATTTAATATTTAATGATAGGTTGCAGAACACTGGACGCCTAACCCTGTGCTATCACGATATGTGGTTTCTATCTTACAAAACTGTTCTCCCAAGTCATTACATCTGTCATTTCCCCCCAGAAAACATGTTATTTTAATGTTTCTATATATTTTCAGGCTGTGTATGTGACATCTACCTTCCCTTACCTGGTGCTGACTATTTTCCTGATCCGTGCCCTCACTCTGCCTGGAGCTACTGATGGACTGTTGTACCTCTTCACCCCTGATGTGAGTTGGAGTGAAATTTTTAATCTTTTGTCCCACAAACAGCTGATTTCCTAATCAGATGTTATGCTCGTGACAGTGGCAAACCCTGACGAACCCACGGGTGTGGTTGGACGCCGCCACGCAGATCTTCTTCTCTCTTTCTGTGGCGTTTGGAGGTCTCATATCTTTCTCCAGTTACAATGAAGAGAAGTAAGGACAGACACTTCTTAACCTCCCCCGGTGAACACGGGGTGATTAGTAAGCTCGTCTTTCTCTCGCTCTTTGTGTTGTTAGAAACAACTGCGAGAGAGACGCTGTTCTTGTGGGAGTGATAAACAGCGCAACGTCTATCTACGCCTCCATTCCGATTTTCTCCATCCTGGGGTTTAAAGCCACCACCGCCTTTAACGCCTGTAAAGACGAGTACGTAAGCATGCCTATTTTAGGTGGGGTTTTGCAACTACGTCTTTGCCTGATCCTGAGTACTTACTCTTCAAATCTTATCTGCAGGAACATCCTGGCTCTGACCAATTACTTTGAGTTCTCAGACCAGAACATAACCCTGCAGAACTACGATTACTGGTATGAATATCTAAATACGACATATCCAGAGAAATTCCAGAGTCTGTCCCTGAGGGAGTGTGATCTACAAAAATTACTTAAGCAGGTACTCACTCCATCTTATAGTCATTCTTCTATCCTCGAGCCCCTCCATCCACAAACACTGGTCATTTTCAGACATTGCCATTTCAAGTATCCTCATTAGCTTCTTGTTTTTTTATCTTCAGAGTGTTTCAGGTACTGGCCTGGCTTTTATCGTGTTCACTGAAGCGGTGATATCGATGCCAGGCTCGCAGGTATGGGCCGTACTGTTCTTTGTCATGCTCTTTAGTTTAGGTCTCTCCTCCATGTTTGGTAACATAGAGGGTGTCCTCGCGCCCCTCAATGAACTCAAACTATTGCCCAGGTGGATGCCCAAGGAACTCATATCAGGTACTTGCACATCAGCTTGTGCTTTTTAAGTCAAAAACAATTTCCTTTGAATTCCCTCTTTTAAACTTTCACCTTCTTCACTTCTGCAGCGGTCATCTGTTTGATATCCTTCTTGGTGGCGCTCCTCTTCACCTTGAGCTCAGGCAACTACTGGGTGGAGGTGTTTAATGGTTACGTGGGATCTGTACCTCTGCTCATCATTGCTTTATTTGAGATTATTGGAGTTATTTACTTCCGTGGAATGAAAACGTAACTTTTTCTCCTCTTCTTCCTGAACATAACACTGTAAACTTCACTAACAATCATAATTCATATCCGTTTTACGTCTCCTCTGCCAGTTTCAGTGACGACATCTATATCATGACTGGGAGGAGGCCAAACATCTTTTGGAAGGCGTGCTGGATGGTGATCAGTCCTTTACTGCTCCTGGTGGTGTTTGTTGCCTATGTGATTGTCCAGGCACAGACACGTCCCACCTATCAAGCATGGAACCCAGATTATGTAAGCAGGAAAGCCAAGAATTGAAGAATGAATCTACTCATAAGTCAAGATTTTATTAGGTGCAGTTTGTTCGCTCCTCTATTTATCTTCAGAACTGCTCCAATTTTCTGTTCCATCACATCCCAAAGGTACATTACTGGATTGAGATCTTTTAATTGTGGAGACAATTTGAGTACAGTGAAATGATCTGAGCTGTGAGTCATAGCGAGTTATCCTGAAGGAAGATGCTACTAAAAATCAAACTGACTTCTGAAATGAATCCAGCAGCCAGACTTTTACCTGAGAAGCGACTATCTGTAATGTCTGTTAACAAACAAGCAAGAGTTTAAAAATGTCTATCAAAACCTACATTTTAACAAATATGTCGATTAATAAATATAGACCGGCGGGATAAAATGACAGCTCAGTCCTTTATGGGATTTTATGAGCCTGAAATATCTCTTGGTTGGTTTCGATAACCTTAAGTTAGCCCTAAAGCACTAAAACAGCAACCACTGACCAAAGTGCTGGACACAGCAATAAAAAATAGAATTTAAATAAAGTAAATCAATATAAAAAATGAATTGAATTAGTCAAGCTAAGCTAATTGCCTGCTTGCTGGTTGTTGCGCTCTATTTAACCCGAAGAAAGAAAATTAGCGCATTTTACCAATTTTAAACCATATTTTATAATTAAATAAATAAATGTCCTTCATTGTTTCCACCTTGATCTTTCTTTTCAGGAAAAATTCCCTGAAACTGAAGAGAAGCTTTATCCAGACTGGGTCTTTGCCATAATCATCCTCCTCTGCGTGGTGCCTGTGATTTCCATTCCTCTGGTGGCCCTCTACCAGCTGCTTCGTGGCAGATTCAGAAAGTCCTCGGTTGGGATGGAATTGAATCCCTACGACAACGACGCCTTCGTGACTGACACACAGGAACAGAAGACTCAAAGGGCTTAAGGACTGTGGAGAGTAAAAATGCTGCCATACAGCAAAAATCCAGATGTTTATCACTGCTTTTCATCAAAATTCACTAGAATTTCATACAGATTCTGATGTTTACTTGACATATGAAACATTACATTACTTCCCTTGAAAATAAAACAGGATTTATTTAACAGTGACATTCTTAATTTTCATTTTACATATTTTTTACATATCATATATCCAATATAACATTATATCCATTACACACCTTTCTTTGACTCCAAATATATGAATCTGCACAGTTGAACATAGTAAAAATAAAAGAAAATAAAAAAGAACACAGAACCCTTCAGGTTTGTTCATTTCTGAACAACTTTAGCATTATCTAAAGAACTGAGCATATGTGATGTAACACAAAAGTAAAAAAAAAACAATCCTTTGGTGAATGGCTCACAACTTCTGTGACGTATGTCCTCACATGCTCTTTATGGAAAACTACTACAAGGTGTAAATCAAAGTCCACAAAGACACACACAGCTATGGGCTGAGACCTGCTCTATTACAGTAGCTGCATGACTTTCAATTACCGATCTTGACAGGTTGCTGTTGTTTGATTGTGTGCGTTTATGACTGAGGTTTAGCACTTAAGTGTTTTGCAGCACACGACTAAGTACTGTGTTTTCCAGACATGTTTCCTGACACTCTAGATCCGAAAGATGTCATGTATTGGTTTGAGGTTTTTTTGGTGATATATATTGTTAAAACACTTACAACTTAAGAATTAAACAAAGCAAAAGAAAAAAAAAAGGCTTTTAATATGTTTTTAACAAAAAAGGGGAGGGAATCTAGATTAAATAAATCCATACCTTTAATCTCCGAGTATTGTTCTGCGGTCATGTTGGAAACTGGGACTAGGAATAGTAATTTACGTCTGAATGGCCAAGAAGTCGACTGGAGTCCTGGGGTTAGCGGCCTGCCGCACCCTGGCCAGCCTCAGGTCCCCCAGACGCCGCTCCAGACTGCGCTTTCCTGTAAAAAGATAAAGATAAGAAGCTTTTTATTTCCTTCTTTGGTGACAAACTGTAAAATCAAATGACAGGTGCCAATAAACTGCAGATTATACATGTAAAATGATATGTGTATATTGGCTAAATTAGGTGCACCTCTTACAAAGTCCACATTTAAAAAGAATCAGCCTTCCTGGAAAGCGACAGGAAGGACAGCCTTTCGTAGTGAAATCGAAAAGCTTCATTTTTCCAAACTGTAGTACTTTTATTTTGTTTTTAATTATTCTTGCCTAATTAAGCATCCACACACACATACACACAGGCAGCGGTTATTTTATCCTGCTGTAGTCCTCAAAGGTTCACCACAGTAAACAAATCTGCATGTTTGATATGGGACTTTACACCAGATGCCCTTCTGGATGCCCCTCCTAGAAGTGCACAAACTCGTGACCCCTTCAGGCTGTCTCTTCGTGTCTCCTCCTTTTGCACGTAGGGAGGAAACAAAGAGACTCCTACTGATAGTATGCACATGCACTTCTTTGGATGTTATTTGTGACTCTGCAGCAAATTATTTTTGATATGCAAATACAACTTAATATGTGAGCAGAACAAGAGTCTGCAACTGACAAAAGTGTCAGTGGTGTTGGGGATCGTCAAAATTGCTGGGCTCATGAAAAAAAGAAATGTACAGCCAGATTTTATCCACAATGAAAGATCATCTGGAAAGCATCCAATTGGCTTCAGCCTCATTTTTCAGCAACAAAATGATCCAAGACAGACTGCTAATGCAGTAAAAGCAATGGATAGAAAAAACACACAGTGCAGCACTATCAGTTTTGGATTGGCCTCCCCAGAGCCCAGACCTCAAAGAGAAACAGCCAAGATCCAAAGAAGAGCTGTGAATGTGCTTCAAGAAGCCTGGAGAACTATTCCTGAAGCCTCCTTAAAGAAATTACAAGAAAACGTAAAAGAAAAAAGGTAATCATACCAAATTCCAACTGTTTTAGAATTGCACTTTGTTTTGTCTTGTATTTCCATGTATTTTTGCACACGTTTTAATTCATCACTGTGCCCATTTTCCATTTTAACAACAAAATCTAAAGGAAAACTGAGATGCTCAGACTTCTGCAGAGTACTTTGCGTAACATTTTAATTGCATTTTTTGGAAGAAGAATCTGAACATCACTTTTGAGACTACATACGTTTGTGCAGGTGTGCGAGCAGATCTTTATAGAGAAGACGGTGTTGTGACAGCACCAGCAAGAAGCACAGACAGAAAAGCAGCTCCACTGCTTCGTACTGCACAATCCCCGTCTGGGCCTTATCACCTAAAATCAGTCCTAGAGAGGCAAAGAGAGAAGAAATTAAGTTATTAATGTGTTTGCTCAGGTGGCTGAAGGAAAATGGGTTGAATTTTACATCACAGCTCAGTAACACTGCAGCAATTGTGGGTTACAATCCAGTACTATCCAGTGAATAGTTTAGCTTATCCTATAATAACACATGTTAATGAAATTAACATAGCGTTTACTCACTTTAGTAATACTATAGCAACCTGCTAAAATAAATGGTTATATCAATGCAGTACGTATGCTGACAACATATTGTGATATTACAGGATACCATCAGCCTAATATCCTCAAAATCACATTGAAACTGTTTAAACTATCATCCCCAGCAATTTGTGCGCTGTAAATAATGTTTATATTTATTTAAACATTCAAAAGTCTTAGGGTTAATTAAGCGCACACAACACTGCTGCAAACTAGGAATTTACTATGTGGTTTAGTCTAATGTTTAACTTTCCAGGCTGAATGAGGTTATAAATCTCCTGATTCTCCTAAACGTACCATGAATACACAGAATGAACTATAATGGAAAACAAACGCAAATTACTACCATACATCCTGAACACATGCCAAAATAACTGACAGAAGTAGAAGTAGAAGAACTTCTACTTCTAGATGTTCTAGAAGTAGAAGAACTTCTACTTCTAGAACATCAGAAAATATCTGGCTGTGCGAAAGTCTTGAGCCACCCTTCATATTTTTCTTAGCTGGACATTTTAAGCAGTCTTGAGCAGCAGTTCTCCGGGCTTTATGAAGATCTTTTAAAGTTTTTCTTTGGACATCATCTGCTTTTTCACTCATTTTCACTTCAGTCATGACCATTTTCACAGGACTGTTTCTTTGTTAAGCCACTTGACACTGGCCTGAATCGTTCAACATAAAAAGGGCAGCTAACCCAAATGCCAAATTTTAATAAGAACTCAACTGTAAATTACCGGAAACAGGTTTTCCAGAGTGATTAATCCAAATTTGCAATTTGCTGTTCAAGTTATTGAAGCATTGTGGGAGCACCTTGATAGAAAGTATACTTCTGTTACTGGAATTCCCACTGCCTGACCCGACGAAGCCTCGAACCATGTTAACCATTTGCCACACAGTCACCCTGACGCCACTATATTCCTCGCTCCTTTAAACTGTTTGCACAAGAATAATTAGCACCCCTGCGGAGTGTGGTCTCCGCAGGGGTGCTAATAAAAAAAAATAAAGTATGCATTAAATACAATACCATCTATATAATTTAAAAATAAGTGACATTAAACTAGCACGCAGTGATTAAGAAGATGTAGATAACTGAAAATGAAAAAGGATAAAATATAACAGCTCTGAAAGCGTCCAACTCGCAAGTATGTGGGACTCATTAACTCACAGGAGCACATTAACTTGGCTCTGCTGTTATTTGCCAACATCCAGTTTGGAGAGGAGTAAGTTTAACTGCTGTAACTGATCCTGAGTCTGCCGTTTCATGTAATATAATACATTTTTGTATTCTCTCCTGTTTTCATCTGCTCGTTTAACTGGGAGCACTGACATCTCAGGGTGTTAGCGACACAATTATCACACTCTCACTGAGCTTTCACAAGCGACATCACCCGAAAAGGGCGCCCTCTGCTGGCCACGAGCCTGATGCCACTGCTGTTTGCTGTTCGGCTTAAACAAATCTATAGTATGGTAAACAGGACACCACAGCAGTACTCTGAGTGCATCTCTACCTCTAAAATCCAGCTTGTGTGGCTGCTATCTTAAGTAAATATTAAATCTATAAGGAAAATGAGAGGGAAGCATCCCTGTCACCAAAATGGATCAAACCATAAAGTTCCCAGATTGAAGAGCAACCGAGTAAAACTTGAGGAGCAAAAAAGGCACAAAGTAAAATGTGCTAAGGTCCAAAACATTAAGCACATCATAGCAGTGCTGGATTTTTTGCCCTGGTTGTCAGTCTTCTTATACCTGAACATCTTGTTTTTTTCCAACTACCCACATTACTCTTTAAAACTGCAGGATCTTACTTCACAATACAACTTGCAGAGATGCTATTACTTGATTTGAACGTGTTTATATCAAACTACTGCCCACTATTACCAATCAGTAACAAAGTGCTGCTGTGAAATGCAAAAGTTGCCTTTGTTGCTGCGTCTGATGAGCTTGTTGCAGTACTGGGCCATCTCCCATATCAGCTGCAGAAAGAAGACGGGGTTCTTGGAAACGGTCTGACCAAAGGGCAAACTTTGGGCACAGACGTGAAATCTGAAGAGGAAAAAAAAAAAAACAGGAAGACTCACACAAAAACTGTAAATGAGGACAGGTTCAGTTAGACATTTACATTTAGAGATAAACAACAGGACAATTATTTCTTTTTTTTTTTTCTTTTTTTTCTTTTTGGCCTGTCCCGTTTGGCTCTTTTGCCATCAGAATTATTGTCTAAAGGCAAACAAAGATGCCCAACGGATTTACTTTACCAAATTGACCATCCCAGCCTTGCCGTAATGGTCCATTTGATTCACCTTTTATTGTTTATTTTATCTTCACTTGCTGAATACGGGACAGACTTGACTGGGGGAAAGAAGGGGAGAAAGAAAGAGGGAAAGAGAAACAGCTGAGAAGAGGGACGGGGGAGAAGGGCAAAAAACAAAAAACAACTGAATGAGCAGAGAAAAAAAATGCATATATCGATCACCTGGATCACCTGCTGAGAAAGAAAAAAGAAAACAAGCAGAAGAGAACAAGAGTAATAGAATAAACAACATCACAATGATGTATGGGAATATGACAGTAAATACTAAATATTAAACATTATTGTGCAGCACATAAGATCGACAGCACACAGTGTGCTTTGAGGTAGGAGCCAAAAAGGGTGTAGTTTGTGGGTGTGAGCACCCTTGTGTACACCTGTGAGCATGGACGCGCTTGTTTTTTTAAAAGGTTCCTTCATGTAATGATCTGCTAGAGAGTGTGGGGAGCCACGGGACAATTATTTCTAAGCTCGGTGCAGGTACTGATTAATATAACCCAGATTTTTACCCAACTGGAAGCGATTCATGTTGAAGGTTCCCAGTTTGTGTTTATTGTCCATGTATTTTGATGTTACAGGTGGGTAAATGCACCAATCTGACACTGACAACAGTACCTGTACGCATGCAGCAGCACCATCTTGTACATGTTCTTGTAGACCGCTTCAAGAGAATTAGTCTGAGGAGAAAAATTTATAGATTAATGTAACGGAAAGCAAGTAGTTTACTAACATACTGATACAAGATTTCTTCATTGATTGCTCAGGTCGGATTTTCCTGTTAGTCAAAACAGAAAGCAGCTCCAAACCCTGCTGCTCCCTCTGCCATGCTTTACAGCTGGGAATTGAATTTGATTGCTTTATGGTCACTTTGGTTTTTCCTCAAAAGTACAATTGTATAAAAAGATGGACATCGCCTCAGTGATATCGCACATTGGTTTTAGGCTGTGCATTTTGAAGGCCCAGTATTCGAGCTTTGACCAGTGCCGTCCTGTTCTGAGCCAAGTGTGACCAAATTTGAGTAAGAGGGAAGGAAAAAAAGAAAAAGAAAAAAAGAAACATGGCAGCGCAGCTTAGCTTGACAAAATTGCATTCGAACAAACCACAAGTCTTCTGGAACAATGTGCTTTAGACAGATGAGACCAGACTGGAGATTATTTTGAAAAGCAATAATCTCCAATTTGTTTGATAAAAACAGCACATCAGCACAAACACCTCATGCCAACGGTCAAACACAGTGTGGAGGGGTGATGATTTGGGCTTTTTTTTGCAGCCACAGGTCCCGGGTACCTTGCAGTCATTGGCTGTATCCCAATTAAGGGTCTGCAGCCTTAAAGGCCGCATTTTAAGGCCGATTATGTCGCAGCGACGCGACGAAGGTTGTCCCAATTCGAAGGCTGCTCGAAATGCGGCCCTCAAATGCGTCCTTCATTTCCCTGAATTTTAAGGATGTGGCGGTGTAGACTTCGTGGCCCAACATATCCCAGAATGCATAGCGCGGCGCTGGGTGTGGATAATTTTGCCGAAAAAAAACCAGCGGATGACGGGCTATATTCCGTACTTGAACTATAAGTAAGTACTGAATATTATGTCACTTATTTATGTGCAAATGTTTAATAACGAAGAACACTAAAACATTACTGTTGGCCACATGTCGGCAAAGTTATGTGACGTTTGTACTAACTTGGTTTTAAAGCCTTTACTTTAAAATACACGCCGTCCAATAGCTGACCTTAATCCTACAGAGAATGATCAAAGCTCATGTAGAAACAAACAAACAAATGAACAAAAGATTTTCTCCTTCATTTCTGTCAAACAAAGCTGTATGACACGTTTCCAGCTGTTAGTATCATGGTTGCTAGGCAACCTTGGCAGCACGACGGAGGCTAGACCATCCCATTTCACAAGCCTCGCACTTCCGGCGTTAGCGGTCTTTAAGTACGCGGCCCTTGTGGGCCGTTAAGGCTGCGTACTTTTAGGCTGCAGACCCTGAATTGGGATACAGCCATTGAGACGATAAACTCCCGTGTATTACAAAGTACGCTAGGATCAAATGTGAGGGCATCTGCCTGAAAGCCAAAGCTTGGCTGAAACTGAGCCATGAAACAAGACAATGATCTCCAGGATGCCAGCTAATGTGCAACAGAATGGTCCAGTCGAACATCCAAGTCTTGAAAAAAAAAAAAGAAAAGCTTTCTACCCTTTCATATCTGTGCAACACTTCTTCTGACACCCTGCAAAGTTGCCAGATCAATAAGATTGCTCTCACCAGCTAATCTTTCTTTCCAGTAGCCGACTTCGTGAGCAACCAGGCTTTTATTTTCAGTCAAAGCTGTACTACTCAAACTCTGAATATCATGTCATTAGTTTGAACACCTAAACCTGGCAGTATTACAACCTGTCAAATGTATCTAATAAGTACATGAAAAGTTCAACTAATTCTTTGCCATTAGTATAATTATATTGCATTTGTAGAAATTACTTTTTTAAAATCACCAGTCGGTCATTTTATTGGATATTTTGTTCAAGGACTCATTTACCTTGATTGGCATCTTTCTAGCTTGTACTTTTGACACAGACATTGGACATAGCATGCTGGTGATGCTTCAGTGTCTGTATAATATTAACATATACATTTCGTAGAAAGAATATATAGTTTAAAAATAGCTGATCAAAATATCTTAAGAAAGATGAGAAATGAGTCCAAGTTTATCTTAACAGCATGTTTTGATCTGTGTACTCAGCTTTTGCCAAACTGCACCTTCCCATAATTGTCCACAATCATCAGATCTAAAAGAATGTGTCAATGTTTAACAGTTACGGCATTCTGAAACGTCTTAAAAATATTTTTGTTCCCGACCTTCAAGTCAAAGAACAGGGCATGACACTTGAGCCTGAGGA
Source organism: Diplotaxodon limnothrissa (assembly GCF_057381915.1). Lineage (NCBI taxonomy): Eukaryota > Metazoa > Chordata > Actinopteri > Cichliformes > Cichlidae > Diplotaxodon > Diplotaxodon limnothrissa. The sequence continues at coordinate 25,234,994 of NC_140616.1, forward strand.
TAGCCATTAGTTTCCTTTTCATCTGCTGTCCTGCAGAGTGGGATGAACCCAGAGTAAGGCTGTAGCGCAGAGACAGTCCAGCATAGCTGTGAAACAAGAAAAAAAGCAAGAAAATTTAAAAACAACAAAACATTCAGAACTACAGAGAGATTTTTGTTTGACCAGAGGATCATTCATCTATGCCAGAATTGGCTCACGTTTATGAGTAGGAACAAAGTTCAGCCATAAACTATAAAGCCTTGACAACAGGCCCAAGGAGACACCACAATATAACACAATAACTGTGCAGTATAATTACAGCTGGAATGGACCTTTCACCTGGAATAGTCTTTATAGACGTCCAGTGTGTGGGTGTCCAGCAGCAGTCCACACCAGGGGAAGAGGCAGCGAGGGGGCAGCATGCGAATGTCGGGACAGGAAGCCGCGCTTCCCGATACCTGAAAGTTCAAAACCACCTTCTGCGGGTTGACTGCCAGACCATACTGTGGCACTCCGGCCAGCAAGATCCTACACACAAAGAGCAGGCGGCATTATAAATGCACTAAAATAAGCAGCTTTGCATGATTTGCAGTTTGAAAAATAAATAAATACATGTAAAAACTCTCTATTTCTCTTATACTGAGACTTTGTGCAGCTCACCAGGTCATCCACTGTCTCAAGCAAGCTGTTCAGAATAACTATATATGTGGATGCATTTATTTGGGGTTATACAGAAAACTGCAAATCCCATTCCAGTCCCCTACTCCAAAATATATTGTGCAGTAACACAGAATATTTAAAACTGAACTGAAAGTAATACTTGAGAAAAGCTTGTGCTTCATGTTGGTCTGGTGTAATCAGAAGGAAGTCATCCACCAGTCTCATCAAACACCTGCAGGACACAAGGAGAGCAAAATAACAGCCACAGTGGACCAAATCAAGAGCTACAGCACAGAAAGAGTGCCCTCTTCTGCCCATGATGGGTAATATGTATACAAGCTGGAGCTGACTGAAATACAGCGAGGTCTAATGTACCCTTTGTGTCCTGGAATATCTTTAAACAGGAGATTCTCCATGTGGCCGTAGCAAAGGCAGCAGAGCAAACTAGATACAACCGATCCCTGAGGAATCCCCCGGAACTGACGGTACGTCCTGAAACATAAAGGGACAAAATAGACGTAACTGCCTTGATGACATCAAAATGTTTTAGAAAACGGTGTTCGAGAATCTTACTTTTTCCCATACTGAACAACACTCCCAGTTAGCATTTGGGTAAAGAACTGCAATGCCTCTCTGCCATGAAGATCTGAGCAAAAGTGCTGCAGCAAGGAAAAGTAATGCGTTCAGGACTTAAGCACACAATTTGCCCAGCCACAGCAAACCACGCGATGAAGCCAGAGTTACCTGTTCAACCAGGATGGCGTGATGAACTTTGCCTTTTCTCTGCAATGACGTCGAAAAGCCCTTCATGTTGGTGGATCCTATGTTATCCTCCAGGAAATCTGCCTGTGTTAACGAAAACAAAAAAAGACCGACTTTCACTCATAAATAATGTTTATATATGGTGGTTTTCACAGATTCTTCTTCTTAAATTGAGTTTAACTTAGTTTGATGGCCATGTCTGCCAAAGGGTTCAGCGACGTGTTTGTTGACCTGTGCGCTTAGATCAGGGTGTGGCACACATTAATTTCCATCGGTTAAAATTAATTGCCCACTGCTGATCTAGATGGTTGTGCTGGGTTATTTGTTGGTCATAATGTCAGTATAGCTGGAGTGACTTGGTTTAACCAGACATGTAACTATATTTATGATAGGGAACAGGCATACATACACTAACTCCTCCTAGATGCACGGATCAATCTGGATGAAACTCAATATATAAACTGGGTAAGGTCGCAGGATTATCAACATCTACATCGCTTATAACACTCTAATCCTTACAAATTACATATAATATGTCTAGCAGCTGAACTACAGCAACATTAAATGTATGCTGCAGGCATGTTGTTGTTCATAAATACATTTTGTTAAATAATTTTAGTACAGTGGCACTTTGAGAGTCACTGGAATGTGTTGTCAAGCATAACTGTGCCTGTGTTCATCTGACGGTGACACTGACAGTAAGTTACAGTGTCTAATAATCAGTCCGACTGACTAGTTTATATAATGAATATGTAGTTTGCACAGAAGAAGAAAAATATGGGTTTTTTTTATTGATTTGATTGGTGCTTATGAGCAGCCCTTTTTGCAGTCGCACTGTACGTAGCGATATAATAAAAATAAAGAATAACATGTAAATTAAAATGTATGCGTTTTAATCCAACAAATACACCAGGCTAGCAGGTATAACACTAGTTTAAGTAATGTGATGTTAACTAATATTACCATAAATGTCATTTTTGGACTAATTAATACTATGTATGCTCTCAGATAAGCATGTTTGCAGATCGGATGGCTACCTGTCTGACAAAGGCCTTTTTCAGGCCTTCGTGTGAGTCTGCCCAGATCTTGGCATAGCGGCGGATGGTAAAGAGTTCATCGTGGACAGGTGACAGGGCTTGGCCAATCACCTCTATGAGTTTGTCATGCGGCAAACTCTCATAGGCTCCACTCACGTCCATCTTAAACAAAGAGGAAAAAGCTAAATTATACATTACCTATACAATATGTCCATATTAGTGTGCTGAAATTTACAGCTGTATTATCCTTAAAATAAATTGAAAGTTCTCTGCCAAACTATTAAATGTAACAACTCACCTTAACAAAATAGAGGGGTTGTGGTTTTTCTTTCTGCGCTGGTGCCAAAGAGCACAAAACTTTGTGGATGTCAGTCATCCCCCACACTGTGGATCCCAGTAGTGATGGAGTGGCACGCACACAGGCCCGCAGCATATCCAGCAAGTCCCTGACATGACCTCGGTAGAGCTGTAGGGAGGACCAAAGAAAAGTTGAAAAACCAGCCCATGGACACAGGATGTAATAACAGACAAGTCTGAGGTAACTGTTGGTGCGTACCCTTGTTTTGGCATCTGCTCCTATGACTCGTGTGATAGGCCTCATGCCATCAGTCTTGGGAATGAAGCGAAGGCGGGAGATGACGGTGCCTTTGGGCAGGGATGCCACCTGAGCTGGAGTCAGCTCCTCCATCTGGCCTTTGGAAAGGTGACCTCTACATGAAAAGAAAATTTTGTTCCTTTTTTTTGGAAGTATGCCTCATGTCTGTATGTATGCTGGCTACTGTAGTAATGTTGTGTGAGTGTACCTGAAGGCCAATTCTTGCAGTTTGGTCCAGACTTCCTGCCTGTAGAACCTGATGGCGTTCTTCTGCCCAATACTCTCTGTTGCATAGAAACAGGCTCTCACAAGGCCTGTAACATATCCATCCAGAAGCCAAGCCAAGAACTGACCCAGGACCTGTGTCCGATACGCAAGCTCGCTGGGTGGAAAACGGCCTGCAGATGAGTTACATTAGTTAGGTCGGGCATGAAACACGAAGCCATGAAAAAAAAAAAAAAAAGACCATTGGTGCTAACCTCACCTGTTTTACTCCTCTTCAACCAATCACAGTCATTCACCTTTATCTTCCACATCAGTTCAGCCAGTGAGAGCCTCTCAAACTTGCCACTTTGCAAGAAAGTCCTGACCCTGGCAAAGAAATGCAGCCGGTTTTGATCAGAGCCCCACAGTTCTTGTGGGATCACAGAAGAGAGGCATTCCCGGACAAACAGGTAAACCCTGTGCGGTGCACAGTGCTGAGGTAAGAGTGAGTTTAGTTCTCCCTGTCCTGCATTGCTCTCCTCCATTGATGGACATAACCTCTGTAGTATTCTGGTGTAGGGACATCTCCTGTGTTGTTGTAAGAGCTGCCTAAACAGGGGGACCAAGCCAAAGAACCGCTGGGAGAGTTTTTTAGGCTTCCTCTCTACTCCATTCAAATGCGCTAGTCCCTCGAAGAAGACTATTCTTACCAGATCTTGTCCTTGAAGCCTTCTGGATCCATGAGCAGTCTTCTTCCTCCTGTTAAGAAGAAAGCCACGCATGCCCCTGCCCCCATACAGGAATCCCAGGGTACGGATAAAACATTGCGAGGGTGGTAAAGGGGGGAAAATCCCTGTTCTCCAACTAGGACCACCCTCCAAGGGAAGTACAAATGTTGGCATTTCAACAGGCTGTTTGAAAGCTGTAGGTGGTGCTGATTCCACAGCCACGGCCTGTCCTTCCTTTTCAGAGCCAACTTGTTGGATCGCCTGTTGATGTTCTACAGATGCTACTCGCCTCCTCTTTCTTGAACAAACTGCCACCTCCTCCTCTTCTCCAGTTTCCCGTTTTCTTTTCCCTTTTGTCCCTCCTTTATTCCTTCTTTTCATCTTCTTGCTTGCAGGAGTCACAACTGTGCATTTCTGTTTCAAACTCACTGACCCTCGACAGCTCTCAGTCTTGGTACGATTATGTTTCCTGACTCGCGGCTGGAGAAAAAACCCACAAGAGGCCGTGGTCATGGACACCCTGTCATAGACTGGAGGGCCGCACACCTGGAAAGCACACGAAGGAGGAACTGCCACAAACACAGAGCAGCTCTCCAGGAGATACTGCGTGATGTCTGTGCCCAGACGCGTTATGACTTTTTTCCACAGGTCACTGCCGTGGATGTAGGCAGCACTCTGTGTTACATCGCCTTGGAATTTGAGGAAATCTGCATCCCGATCCTCCTGAGCCAGCGTCTGAAAATTATACCCATGTGCCAAGACATTCCTTTTTCTTTTTCTTTTTAGAGTGTTGAGAACAAACGCCAGTAGTTCAGGCAGACTGCAGATCTGTGGAAAGTATGAATACATAAGAAGAGGCCATCTGCCATTAAGCTGTTAAATCTTGACGAAGGCAAACTCTTTGCTATATTAGCCCAGAGACAAAACAATAATCTGAGTTCTTTATTCTTCTATGTAATTAAAATTACTTCAAAGTTACAGCTTGCCTTACTAACTAGAGCCATTAAATCAAAGAGTCATGGCACTCGAAAGATCCTGAAATGAAATATCCCACGTATAACTTAGCACAGTGAAAACCCTTTCAGAGTATTATTCTGGGGCCCGCCCCGTGTCCTAGTGTAGAGCCGGACGAATATATCGGGCGATATTAACTATCTGTCATTATAACTGGATACATTTAAACATGTCTAATAAAGGAGAAAGGGGGGGGGTGCCCCAAAAGAAAAAAAGAGGACCTCGCTGAAGCTGAAATATCCTCCAGCAGCGCACATTTTACTCCCAGCTTAGTTTCAATGAGAAAAAAAAAATATAGGAGTGTAACATGGTTTCCTGGCTTTAACATTATAACAGCATGGCAGGCAGAGTTAGCTACACCGCTTCAAACGTCCACAGAGGAGTGCGTGTCAACTCCTCAGGGCTAACCTGGGAAATGTACATGTATACTTTTCAATAGGGCGAAACGTTACCTGTTTGCAGCTCGCTACCTTCTGTAGCTCCTTGTCAAAGCACACAAAAACACTCCTAACGAACGATTTGAAACGGTTTGTATCTGTCTGCTCAATGAGAGCTGCTTTCTGTCCCTCTCTGAACACGATGCTGTCCGAAAACTCCTCCAGTGTCTGCGTGTGCCGGTACAATAACCGAAGGATATCCAGCACACCGGACATATCAGTCGCAGACATACCGACTGTGTTCGGAGCACTTGGACAGAGGTTAGCTACTTTACAACTGGATTTAGCTATGTTTCACGTTTTAAGGGCCCGCGTCATGCTTAGCCTATGGGAAAGCGGTTTATTAGAGCCGGCTAATCAAAAGTTCTCATACTAAAGGGGGGAATTTACTGTTGACCAATGACAAACAGGTAAAGGCTTGTTGTCTTTTGGCACGAGTGTAGTGGAAAAAGTGACAGTATCACGTGCTATGAGAACTGCTCACCAGAGATCATTCATTCTGTCACCAGCATTATATGGGCACCACAGGCGGTTAAAGCGACATTTGTTTATGACCTTAAAATTACATTTTAATTATAAAAAAAAAAAAAACCCCGCAAACGAAGCCTTCAGAAGAACAACAACGATAAAGTTTTCTACCTGGTGTGCCTCTGCCAAAGTCCACAGAAATGCCAAGAAACACAATAAGCACACGGGTGGTGTTTACCTTCATAACGTCCAGTTTGTAACAGTATATTTTAGTAAGGATAACAATACATTAGTTTTCTCAGTATTCGTGTCTGGTGTGCGTGCTTTGACGTAAAAATAGTGTCATTGTTCCTATTTGCTATGGCTGGTGCTCTAGGTTGCCATCGAAATTACTTGCAGCTGCACCGGAGTCTGCGATAGCCACGCGCACAGGTGCTGCGCCGTAATTGGTGGGAAGACGCCCCTCTTTGTACTGAGCGCGCGAATGCACCCACGTCTCTCACAGTCGGCTGCTCGGTTAGCTAGTTCTTAGCGTGCCGTTGTACTCCCGTGGTTTAAACGGTACCGGGGGTCTGCAGGCACACCGGAGGACCAGCTTGGACGAGGCTCAAGGGGCTCTACACCTTAACCACACTTCAGCTTTCAGTTTTCTGTCAGCTACGTGGGAGAAACATGATGTCAGACAAGGAAGGTAGAGTGAGTACTTTAGTTGTCAGCAAAAAGAAACGATTCTGTTTGATGCCCCTCAGCTAGTTGTCAGGTTAGCTTAGGTGGCAGCTAGGGCAAGCTGCCCGTAGCTCTTGTGTTTTACTCTATAACAGTCAACACAAGCGGGGGTAATTTAAGAGTGTGAAGGTGAACTTTACTGATGTCAAAGCTCAGTTATTGTTTGGGCACAGTCTCTGAAAGTTGGGGTAATTTGTGTGTGAATACCGGGCAGAGGTGAAGAAATGAGTTCACGTCTTATGGTAATGCTAACGCTGTAGCAAGGTGCGGGAACAATGAGAAGTTTCTCATAACACTGATAAATACCTAGGCCTTGTCACGTTAACAGTCAAATCACTTGATAGCGAAATTTGTTGACTGTAAAGACCAACTTTTAAAGGTTGTTGCCGTTTCACCTGAATAATAAACTAGACTGGAGCCACAACACTGATGAACTTTACAGGAAGGGTCAGAGCAGACTCGACCTGCTGAGGCGGCTGAGGTCATTTGGAGTCCGGGGGGCGCTTTTAAAGACCTATGACTCTGTGGTGGCATCCGTCATTTTTTACAGTGTGGTATGTTGGAGCAGCAGTTTATCGGCAGCTGAGAGGAAGAGGTTGGATAAACTCATTAGGAAGGTCAGCTCTGTTCTGGGATGCACCCTGGACCCAGTACAGGTGGTTGGGGACAGAAGGACTCTGCCAAAATAACATCTCTGATGGACAGTCTCCCACCCCATGCATGTAAATGTTGCTTAACTGCAGAGCTCCTTCAGTGACAGACTGCTGCATCCTCGATGCATGAAGGAGCGCTTCTGCAGGTCCTTCCTCCCTGCAGCTGTCAGACTATACAATCAAAACCGCTCCCAACAAACATAGTGCAAGTGACAGCGCTGATGTAAACCTCTATTTTATCAACCGATTCACACTATAACCAGGGTTTGCCTCTTAACTTTATTTAATTTTATTTAATTTAATAACGGTACAGTACTCTGTTTTTGGTAACAATTGTCCTTGATGTAAATATGTAAAAATTGTGTATGTTTCTGTTCTGTGTCTTGTGTTTGTTTGTATATGTGTCTTTCTTGCTGCTGTTACACCCAAATTTCCCCTTGTGGGACAATTACAGGGTTATTCTATTCGATTAACTGTAACAGAAATAAATCTAGTATAAACTAACAGCTTGAGTTAGTGAAAGCTATGGATATATCTGACAGGTATTTGTACTTTTTATTTAGTTACAGTATTACTGTGTGGCCAATTATCAATACTGGTTCTGTGACCACTTTGTCTTCCAGCTGGTGCTTTTGATGATGCGTTGGAGGAGAGGGTCATCAATGAAGAGTACAAGATCTGGAAGAAAAACACCCCCTTTCTTTACGACCTGGTTATGACCCATGCCTTAGAGTGGCCCAGCCTGACTGTTCAGTGGTTACCTGACGTCTCAAGGTGGAAGCGCTTACACATTTGACCAGTAATATATCTCAAACATGCAAGAAAGTGGTATTAATGCATTAAACCTTTTTTTTTTTTTTTTTTCTCCCTACCAGGCCCGAGGGAAAGGATTACAGCGTACACAGGCTCATTTTGGGCACTCACACGTCTGATGAGCAGAATCACCTGGTTATTGCTAGCGTGCAGCTGCCCAATGATGATGCCCAGTTTGACACCTCGCACTACGACAGTGACAAAGGAGGTGGGTATATTGATAAAGAGAGAATGTATAATGCATTCACTTCATATTTTATATACTCACAGCTTGCAAACATATTTCTCTATATTTCCCTGAAGAGTTTGGAGGCTTTGGCTCAGTAAACGGCAAGATTGAGATTGAAATCAGGATCAATCACGAAGGAGAAGTGAACCGTGCCCGCTATATGCCCCAGAACCCCTGCATCATTGCCACTAAGACCCCCACCTCAGATGTGCTGGTGTTTGATTACACCAAGCATCCCTCAAAGCCAGGTGCAACAATCACACAAAGCACAACACACCGCTGAAGATGGCATGTTCTTGAGTACGTTATGAAAAACTGGATTGTGATTGGTAGCTTGCTGGTATTAAAACAATTATACAACTTCATCAAAACATAAATACTGGGCGTACAGAATCGCTAGTCAAAAACAAACTTGTCTGTTCAGTTCTTTTAGACTCGCACCTCTCTTCCAGTGTCTCTGAATTGACAGTTGATTTTATTATGTCGTCTTTAGATACTCCAGGAGTGTGTCGCCCTGATCTGCGTCTCAGAGGCCACAAGAAAGAAGGCTATGGTCTATCCTGGAATTCAAATCTGTCAGGAGCTCTTCTTAGTGCGTCAGATGATCACGTAAGAGGAAGTAGTTCTTGTTTTATGAAGAAATGGTGCTAAATATTTTTCTGTTTTTAATTTTTAGCAGCAGATATTTCCAACTAGGGCTATTTTTACAGATTTGTTATATTAGTTTCAATCACTATATTTCCAGTACCATAAATAAAAGTAAACTGCTTTGCCAAAAAAGTCACACACAGATATTTTGGTGGGCCGACTTCAGCCTTCATGACCGCTTGCATTCACTGTTTGGTTCCAATCCCTCGAGTTGTCTGTGTGACGTGCACATGGAAATGCTCGTAATTTAACTATTAAACTGCTCTCAGCTTTGTTCATTTGCAGCTTCTATTACTGTAGTTATCACAGAGCATTATTTCTACGATTAGGTTATTGAACTAGCATTTCTGATGCCAGCTGGTGAATTAAATCATTTACTCAGCTGATCCTTTACATCAGGGGTCTCAAACTCCAGTCCTCAAGGGCCGGTGTCCTGCAACTTTTCTACGTGTCCCTGTTGCAACACGCCTGAATACAATTAATTAAAGTCATTAGCAAGACTATGCAACTTTTAGACTGCATGCTGAGGTGGAAATTCAGCCGTTTGATTCATGTTACAGCAGCTTGTGAGTGAATGAACATGGTGCAATAAAAGTACTTTTAGAAGTTCATTTTTCCAAACACTTACATTTACTTAAATTTAGCATGCAGGTGAGTTCTATATTCTCACTAATGAGCTACTAATTTTATTCAGGTGTGTTTGCAACAGGAACACCGGCCCTCAAGGGCTGTGTCCCAAGTAAGAGACTGCACGCTTGAAGTACGCGCACTACGTACGGTGCGTACGAGAAGTGTGGAAGTGAGAGGCTTGTGAAATGGGACGGTATACGCTTCGTCGTGCTGTTCAGGTTGCCTAGCAACCATGATACTAACCGCGAGACACGTTACATACAGCGTTGTTTGACAGAAATGAAGGAGAAAATGTTTTGTTAGTCATTCATTTTTGTCATGACATCCCTTTGATTAGTTGAGTATCTGAGGCTGAGACCACGGGACTGTAAAACATGATTATTGGGCTTCATTTCTGTGCTGAACAGTCATTTAAGATTAGTTAGTAAATAACAATTAGTTAATGTTGTTCATGAGACTAAAGTCAACTCACTGTGGTGATGTAAATATAATATGGCCAATATTATAGTATTGTCAGAATATTATGAGATGTGTGTGTATATCGATCTATCTATCGATCGTCATATTCAGTACTTTTGACAGTTCACTCTTTGGCCGCTCCATCTTATTAGGGAAATTCCACATACATAAATGTAAATTTCAAAACTCAATCCCATCATTTAATTTGTTTTTGATTGAAATTGAATATTACTTAAACTCTCTTAAATTAACTTCCAATAAAAAAGGTTTATCATTGATTGAAATTCGTTCAGCAATGTTCAACGAATGAGCTGTCACAACTTTCAAATACAAAGTTGTTATGAAGTCTGTCACATCCCCCCCTTTTTTTTTTTTATCCTTTATTTATCCTTCTTATTTCATTGTACTGTATATTGTTACTCTTATTTGCCTTGTATGTCTACTGTACAAACTGAACTGGAATGACTGACTGTTCGCTTTATGGTTTCAATAAAGTTTGGAAGAAAAAAAAAAAACCTCTTCAGCCGCTCGCGTCTGCCGCATTTTGCGGCAAAATTATCCACACCCACCGCCGCGCTATGAATTGTGGGATATATGGGACCACGAATCGTGCACCGGACCACGCTTGATATTTGGGGAAATGGACGGCGCATTTGGAGTATGCATTTGAAGCACACTTCGAATTGGGACAGCCGTCGTCGCGTGGCGGTGACGTAACCGCACTTAAAATGCGTCCTTCAAGCGTGCAGTCTCTTACCGGTAATTGGGACACAGCCAAGGACTGGAGTTTGAGACCCATGCTTTACATCAGGGGTGGGCAATTCCAGGCCCCGAGGGCCGGTGTCCTGCAAGTTTTAGATCTCACCTTTGGTCAACACACCTGAATCACATGATTAGTTCATTACCAGGCCTCTGGAGAACTTCAGGAGCTAATTTAGCCATTTAAATCAGCTGTGTTGGTTCAAGGACTCATCTAAAACCTGCCCTCGAGACACCGGCCCTCGAGGCCTGGAGTTGCCCACCCCTGCTTTACATTCATAACTACAATGACTTCTGTCTAAATGTTTTTCCACAAATGCTGTCAGAAACTGACCTTAATGAAATGTCAGGAAGGTATTAAAAAATGTGCACTGCCAAAAACCTGCTGTTAACAATCATTTTCCAATTTGACTACGTTTTTACAAAACTGAAGTGCAAACATGAGGTTTGATGTGCTTTTGTCCCTTAGACAATCTGTCTGTGGGACATCAGTGCTGTTCCCAAGGAGGGCAGGATAGTAAATGCAAAGACGGTCTTTACCGGTCACAGTGCTGTGGTTGAAGACGTCTCTTGGCATCTGCTTCACGAGTCGCTCTTTGGATCTGTAGCAGACGACCAGAAGCTTATGATGTAAGGCTCTCAGTCAAATACCACGCGCAGGTGAAGCACACTTACAGTTTTTTTCAAATGCAGCAAAAGGATGAGCGTCACCCTGTGTCTTGTCCTTTAAGTTGGGACACTCGTTCAAACAATACCTCCAATGCCAGCCATGCAGTGGAGGCCCACACAGCAGAGGTCAACTGTTTGTCATTTAACCCTTTCAGCGAGTTCATCGTTGCCACCGGCTCAGCAGACAAGGTGATATAATATTCCAACACTTTTTAATTGGTATTGTTTTATTAACAGCAGGACTTTTAACTGAGTGCATTTTGTAACTGTTGACTAAATAATCCTCATGGTATTGTTAGTTTTGTAACTGCAGTGTTGTTGCCGAAAATGTTGCAGGCATGTTTTAATCTATATCTGTGCCGCCCACAGACCGTGGCTCTTTGGGACTTGAGAAACCTGAAGCTAAAGCTACATTCCTTTGAGTCGCACAAAGATGAGATCTTTCAGGTAAGATGTTTCTTTATATGAATGAAATTGTACTGAAATAAGGACAGTATCTAGTGGTGCAGTGATATAATTTTGTATATTTTATACTGATTTAAATTTTAAAATAAAGCACTGAAATAAATCTTATGTAGTATATGCCTCTTTTGACTCAACCTGCTGCCTTCAGCCTGCAGCAGGTTTGGTAAATTTAAATATTAAAGTAAGTTAGCAGTCTGTCTAAATAATATATTTTAACTTCTGCAGCTTTTGTTTTTGTTTGTATCCTACAAACAAACTTCAGTGGCTGGGAGAAACTGGAAAAATGCTTTTCTTCACCTCTGAGCTCGTTGAGCAAACATGTTGGTTTGATCAAGTACTGCTGCTAGTTCTCTTACCTGTGAGGCTTTTAATCTCGATTACAATAAGACGCGTTGCTGTTGTGGACTGTAGAAAAACTCCACCCAAACTCACCGTCTTGGTCAGAGCACCGCTTCTTTGCTTTTTGCTGTGTAATGGCTCAGCTCGGCGTTAAACTACGACAGCAATGACTTTGCTGCTGATATCAGTGTTCTTGTTGAGAAAATAGTGGCTGTGTGGGTTTCAATATACACTTCTGCATTTTGATTATTATTAATATTCCTGATGATCATTCCGATGCAGATGCCAAGACGTTCTTGTAATTCCAAAGCAGTGAATCACACAGACAGTAACTCAAAGATTTACTTTTATGATGAATGAATGACCTGCGTTAATTGCTTTTCACCTTCAGCGCCTTAAATTCTGTTTTAGGTTCAGTGGTCACCTCATAATGAAACCGTATTAGCATCTAGTGGAACAGATCGCCGCCTCAATGTCTGGGATCTCAGGTACACAATTATTTGATAAGACCTTCTTAAAACAGATGGCTTTAAAGACTTAGTTGACCCCGGAAATGTGTGGCACAGTGTAGTGACATTGCCTTGTATAAAGTTTAACTCTCATTTCTTCTTCTGTAGTAAAATTGGCGAGGAGCAGTCTCCAGAAGATGCAGAGGACGGCCCGCCTGAGCTTCTGGTGAGACTCGCTGAAGTCTGTAGAAGTGTCGCCATCTTGCATTGATGTATGCCGAAACTTGAAGCTTCTCTTCTCTTTACTAGTTTATCCACGGAGGCCACACAGCCAAGATCTCTGACTTTTCCTGGAACCCCAATGAACCCTGGGTCACCTGTTCTGTGTCTGAGGACAACATTATGCAAGTGTGGCAAATGGTAAGACAGCTGTGACCACATGTTAGCTTTCAATCCCTCTGCCTTGTACCATACGATTTTTAATGCTTTTTGTGAGTGTGTTGTTCCATCTGCCAATTATTTTATTTATTTAGACATATTTTTACTAAAGGTTTTCTCACAGCTAATATTTTTGAGTCTGAATAACTGACACTGATTTGTCCGTGTAGGCTGAGAACATCTACAATGATGAAGAACCTGAGGGTACAATGGAAAGTGAAGCTACCGCGTAACACCTCCACGTGTCGTGTGCATTCACCTACAAGCCTGATCACAAATAGTTCCACTCAGCTACTCCGCCATCCTGCTCCGCTTCCATCGGGACACTAAATGCTAAGAACACAGTGTGACTAAATGTAGCGCTGGCTTGTTTTGGGACACTGAAAGTGACTCGTTTTAGTAACTTACTGCCTCAAGAATTTCACTTTTTTCATTTTTATTTCTTTATTGTTTTTTTCAATGCACTTATGTATAATCTGTATTTTTGTAATTAACTGGCTCTTCCTTGTACAATGCTATATTGTAAATGCTTTCTTTCCCTAATAAAGTGTTATTGAACAATTAAAAGTGATTATGTTACAACGTTAAGTAAAATGCCAGCTAGAATTTGACGCAGTCCACAGAACAGTGGCATTGAATGTGACTTTCTTGAAGTAACGTTCCTGAAATCTTGTTGCTCTGGTTTTTGTGGACTACAGATGATTATAGAAGAGAGATTTAGAAGGTACTGTTGTCATTTTCATCCTGTTATGTTTTTTGTTTTGTTTTTTTACTGGAAATGACAAGCAATGACTTGTGATAGACAGGTTGTTGGTCTATGAGCACTGACTGCACTGGACACTCCTTTCTGACCCTTACAGTCACCCTAATTTATTAACAAAATGAACTTTGATTCTTTATGACCTCAAAATAGTAACTGAGTGTTAGCAGACTGTTTATCTGGACCATAAAGCAGAGGAGTAGAGGCCTAATTCCACACAGATAAAGCCAGAAGTCTTCAGAGTCATCGCCCTCTGCTGGCCATTTAAAGAAATGCAGGTTTTTGCTTTTCAGGGTGAAAAGTTACTGTATGGAGGGCCACAAGTGCCAAAATGAATGAAATAAATCCCTCATTAAACAATTAAACATGATTGATTAGTTTTTTAAAATGAAATGTCATTAATTAAAATCATAAAATTTTAAAGTGACATGAATAGATATTTAAGTTTATTTAAGCCATACATTTAATGACACTAAATTATTGATATATTATTTGATTCATTTTGGTACTCATGGTACAGCATAGTTTATTCTCCTTCAGCCACAAACGTTTTTTGCATGTTTAATATTTTGCATGTTTAACATCCACTATGCCTGTAATTCTGTGAAAATGAGGATTGTCTCCTTGTCAAACGTGAGCAGTCACAGTTTTTAATCATTTTAGTGAAAGAGTTGATGATGCTTCGTCACACTTTGCTCAGGCCTCTTTTGTGTTGTGATGTTTTGGTACTTTTTCCCGTCTCTGAGGCTTACTCACCCTGTTCGTCTGTGTCCCAGTGTTTAGTTCTTCAGGCACGTTGGCCTTATAAGTACAAGAAATTCAGTCTGCTCTTCAGAGACAGACATTAACTCATCAGTGGCACTTAGATTACAAAGAACACACTGCGTTTATTCATAACAAAAACTTTCCTACAAGCTGCAGTCTAGTTTATCTTTACAAAAAAAAAGATTGTCTTGGTTTTGTCCTATAACAGCATGTATGTTTATATGTGTTAAAGTGCACTGATCAAACCTTTAGTTTACTATGTTTCCTAAAACACAAGCTCATTTTGTGTGAAGAACAGTCATGTTTCCTCCTCATTGTCACCCATGTTATGGTCCTGAATGGCATTTCTGTAAAGAAAAACAATCTAGTTACAGGCTTAAAGGTTTAAAGGTGTGGTACAGACTTGATGAACGGATTACCTGTAAAGTAGGAGCTGCTCGTTAAGGCTATCTCTCAACTCCTTGATCTCTTTGGTTTTTCGCTTCTGAATCTGTAACTCAGTCTTCAGTTCTCTGCTGCTCTCCTCCAGACAGTGCACCGTCTCCTGAGAGGCAGGCATAATGTCAGTGTTTTTGTCGTCATGCCCTACTTTTTCCTCAGTCACCTTGGTTACCTTGTACTGCCCCACGTTTTCTCTTCTTTGCATGTGGATTAGATTGAGTTTCTCCTCCAAACAAGCCCTCTGCAGCTTCAGTTTTTCTATCTCCTCCATCAGAGGTCTCAGCTGGGCTCTCAGCTCCTGGGCCTGCTCTTTGGCTTTAACGATTGCGCCAGCTGTTGCCTCTCTTCTCTTCAACAGTGCAAGCAAAATGGGCTCATACCTGGACAAGCAAATCAGAGAAAGCTTTAGTGTTTTATAGCTGTAACACTGTGTCAGTGGGTTTTTATGTCTTAAAACTACAGCACTACCAAATGTCTGTGTGTGTCAAAAGGAAGAAAAACACATGTTTTGGTGATTCCACTGACTGCACCTGTCCTCCAATGCTTTCAGGCCACCCTCCACATACTGCTGTATGTCCCCACATGAATGCCTCCTGCATTCAGTCAGCTCCTCTGCAGTGTTGGTAGTCTGACTGGAGCTCTGTTCCTGGAGCTTCGCTCTTACTACTGAGAGCTGTTGTTGTTGGGCCAGCCTGAGCTGGCAGCCCTCTTCTATCAGCTGGAGCACCAAGGACTTCAGCTTCTCCTGGAAGAAATTCATTTAGAAGAAGATGAATGAATGGTTGGAAATGCATGATGGATGGAAATGTAATTATGTTCTTACCTCTTCTCTCTTTAGTATCTCCACTTCACGGCGCTGGTTGTTCAGAGCTGCCTGGCTGTGGGCGCAGCCCCTCGCCATTGCAAATAGCCTCCTCTTCAGCTTTCTAAGCTCATCTTGTAGCCCGTGTCTCTCCAGGTTCACCTTCCACATCCTTCTTTCCTCCTCTGCCCTCTCCTCCCTGAGGATCTCTCTCTCCCTCTTTCTTTCTCCCCTTCTGCCTTCTTGTTCTTTTTTGAGCACATTCATCAGGTCTGCCACTTTGTTATCAATCGGCGGCTCCTCCTCCTCCTCCTCCTCACTTGCCCCTTGGCCCATTTCCCCTCTCAGGCACAGCACCTCTACCAGCAGCTCCTTCCTCCTCTTCTGTAATCGCTGTACCCCTTCAATGCAGTCCTCCATCTGAGTCCCCAAGGCCTCTAATTCTGTCACACTAGATCCCAGATCTAAGGTGTCTCTCTTGAGTTCTTCTGTCTTCTCAGACAGGAGTTCATTGGCATCTACATCAATCTCAATCACATCTCCTGTTGTTTCTGTGCTTTCATCAAATATATGTCCAGGCTTCATTCCCTCGCAGTACATCGTGTTCTCTTTTGTAGTATCTATGGGTGTCTCTGAAAAGCCGAACACCTTGTCTGTTTTTAGATGACCTGGGCTTTCTGATCGGTCCACAGAGAGCTCACCCATCATGTCATGGCCAGACAAATCTTTGTGCTGGCTGCCATGTGTTGCTGAACCTGCTGTCATTCTTTTCCCGGTGTCCTTGGAAACTTGACCTTCTTCCCAGGAGTCCAATTGCATTGGCTGGCTCTCCGTCTTTAATAGCCTCTCTTGCTGAATGGGCACCAGTGTTGTGCCTCTATAAAGCTGAGGGTTCTTGTTGATGTGTACATATTCTTGGCTTTCATCTGTAACCCACTCTTGGGGTTCAAAATCCATGCCAGTTTCTTCCATACAGCCCTCCAGCATGGCTAGCATCCCCAGCAGCTGGCCTTCATACTCCACCATGGTTTTGCTCAGTTTGTTACCTGCTGATGTCAGAGGCATTTCTGCCTGGCGACAGCGTTCTGTGGTCACGCCACACCTGTCGATGACAGTTCCCATGCAATGCGATTGGCCCTGGGCAGGCTTTTCTTCGGCACTGGTCCCATCTATGTGTGTGTCAATGTAGCTAGTTGAAAGATAGGCTTGGGGGTGTTTCCATGCTTCTCCACACTTTTCCACTGTTACTTCCTCTTTTGCCTGACCATGACTGGATTCATTCAGATTTGTTTCAGTATAATTTGCTGAGTACTGAGAGCCAAATGAAATACCGGTGAGCTCTTCACAGCTCTTCAGTAAGTCATCCATCTCCTGGAGGTATGGCTTTATCAAAGCTGATTGCTTTAGCTGTGCGCCTGTGAAGGTGAGGTCATGGAGGTTTGTATTGCATTCTCCTTGTTCCATGAGGGATCTCTCTGGATTCCCCTCCTCTTCCTTAATGAAGAGTGGCTCAAAACCAGAGGATGAAATGTTATCATCTAGGTCATCCATCTGTTTGGCCTAATTCCCGTTGCCCGTTTTGATGTAGAAGTCCCCTTCAGAAAGGCCTGTTAAACCAGATGAATACGTTAGGCAGTCTCAGGCCTCTTAGCTATATATTAGGTCTGGCTTAAAATGATAACATGTGAGCATACAATAGGGGCTGGGTTAATGTTTTGGCTGGACTTGCAAGCTATGCTGATGTCATTAGCACATGTGGGCATGTGGAGGCATGGTTTAGCAGGGTATGTTTTTGACAGCTGCTCCCTTAGGCTAGGTGCCACGGGCACCAATTCAGTGCATGGCCACGGTCAAACACACCTCAGACAAGTATGCATTCAATGAACACAAAACCTCTAGTGATATAAACACACACAGACAGTTTTCATCTGAAGTTCCAGCAAGTGGCATTACAGAGATTACACCAGCAAGCAGATTATCATAACATGTCATTGTCCCTGTCGATGGATGGGCACTTGGAGTCTCCCCTGGTGAATAATGCAGCTGTAACTGTACCCTTTGAGGTGTTTGCCAAGACTAGCCAGATACTCCCCAAGGGTAAATTGATCAAATTGACCCAATAATGTCATCGGGTAGAGATTTGAGACAAGAGAGACAAGATCCATGTGATAGATGCTGTTTCTTGGTTTGAAACCAACTAAAAAAAGCAAAGAATCAAGCTAGAACTCTTGTGCTTGTATTTAACTAGGTCATTTCATGTAATTAATGAGCATATTTTAGAAGCTACATTTTGTTGTTCTTTCTTTGACACGTTTGACTGCTAACAGAACAAAGCTCAGTAGAAGATATGACAGGGACCAGCTGTCTCACTGCAGGACAGGTGCTGGGATAAGGCACAACACCCAGAGACAGCACCAGCATGCGCCTGATGTCCATCTTACACAAAAACATTTACTTATCAGTTAAGCAAAAGGCCACAGTAAAAATAAAAAACTGCATTATGAACAACAACAGAAAGTTCATGAACGTATAATTAATTTAAACCATCACAAGAACTTACTTCTCAACATATGATTCCTTTTTTCTGCCTTCCTGCTGTATTCCGATGATGAATCTGCTGAGCAAGAATAAAATCAAGGCGCTCTGGTTCAAACGACAAAAGTAAAGTGAGTGTTAAAGAATGAGCGGGAGCAGCGAGTACAGATGAACCGAGAGAGGAGGGGGGATAAAGACAGTTGACCCAGCCTCCTCTCACTCAGTCACTGTGCTGCTATGCGTGACCATGACTACCCCGGGTCTGTTTATGTCTATTAATAAACACTGTGCAGGGGGAAAGAAGAGGCACAGCAGGCTGCCTGTTTCACCCCGAGAGTATGAGGTTCCATTTGTGTCAAAATTTTGCTCATGTGCACAATTTTTACATCGACTGAAAATGTGACAAAACTTTTGTTTTTGAGCTCTGAACTGTTTTTCAAATACTACGAAACTCTTTAACAAACACACCTGCCAAAGCAATTGTTTGTACCAGGAGCTGTAAAGTGCTGAAAACTGCAGTTGTGTGCTGCACTCTGAAGCCCATTCTTTTCTGTGGCTTGCAATAATGTGTTTGCACTGCATTAAGTAAAGTGCAGCATAAGTGCGCCGGCTAAAGAGCATTTATGTGTGCTGCAGCTGAACTTTGACTGCGGCCATGTTTGACTTGTATGTGATATGCATCCAAGTAGACGGGAAGGCCATGAGCAAGAGATTTAATTATGTTGTACAGGCAGGGCTTGGTGACCAGTGACCACAACATGCCATGTTATAAAAAATTAAGAGGTAGGTAACAACAGTGAATATGACATCAATTTGATGTGAACTTTGCCATTTGTGAGGCACCGCACGACGAGTATAAAATCCTAATAGTCATCGCAGCACATCCCACTTCCTGTCTGAAAGATCCTTTAATGTGCTGATCTTTACAGTATGATAAGGCATGTTTTCTGGCTTGTATAGAAAACATTACTTGCCTCTATGAAAAGGGAGGTGCCAACTGTTGACCATCATTATTTCCTAACCGCACCCCCCTGTAAATGGTGTCATTGATTTGTACTGCTGAGGTGTGTTTGTGGTGTTGATGCCTTTTGGTGCTTTATTGTGAAATTATCTGAAAGTCATATGTCTTACGGTGTGGTATTGTTTGTGCTTCAGTTTTGGTGAATGAGATTTAGGGATTTTAGTCTCATCTTAATGAATACTATGTTGTCCGTGTTGTGCTCATAAAGCTTATAAATCTTGGTTAGCTAGCTTTTAACCAAGCTAGCTAACCATGCTTGCTAATAGAGATTGACAGACCACGTGACTTTCGCGCATTGCATTGTAGGTACGAGGGCAACAAAATCAAAACACTGCATCAAGCGCTAGCATTTCCAGCACCGGTAATCATTAATTCTGCGGTTTTAATCCCTACTTGCATTTTATTTGCCCCAAAACCAGTTATGTACAAAACAACGGAGAACACGGCAGGTCTGTACAAAGACAGACTTGACGAAAAGGCAAAAAAAAGTATGAGGAAAAAAAATCAAAGGAGTGAAAGGGTCAGACCCATACAAGTAAGGACGTTAGCGTGCTGCCCGACTTTCATCATGCACATATTTATTATTATATGGTCCTAAGTGTGAGTGCATACACTCACAAAATGTTTAGTAACTTCAGATCCCTGCAACAAGCCCAGGTCCAGTTTACTTTGGTGATTTGGACTATTCCATTTCACAGCTGTTGTTAGATTTTTTTTCTTTATCTCCTGTACAGGCCAACGCAATCTATTTGTCATTTCAGGTTGTAGTATTACACAACATTTTCGGATCTAATAGAATAAAAAGAGTTATTATTATTGACCTTATTTATAACTGGCATTATTATTTCATTCTATTATAGAATCTTACAGGAAAGACGCAAAATTGTGTTCCATTGTGCTTTATCAGCTGCTTCGGTGAAAAACAAATCAACAAAAACACAACATTGCAAAACAACATACTGGAAAACAGTTATTCATCACTTGATTGCTTCAATACAACACTTGGGCACATATATGCAGGACTTTTCGTGGCTGTTTTGATATTGCTCTCCCTCTTAACCGATCAAATCTCGCTGTGGTAGCAGCTTTAAACTCGGTATGACCCAGGTTGATAGAGAGTGCACAGTCTGGATCGCATTCCAGCATTTTGTAGGCTGGTTTTCCTACAAAATACAACAAACATTAGCCCACAAAGCCACCGCGAACAAAGCAGCATAGCGCAACGAATTCAATTCAAATTAAGACTTATTTGTAACCTACATCAATAATTATGTTATGATATATTACGTAATAACTACAACAGAAGACTGACCTTTGTGGGAATGCTTGGAGCAGACTAACATGTGAGCTGGAGTGCTCTGGAACGTTATATTTGGTCTTCGAATGGCTGCAATCCAGGCCATCCGTCGGCTCTTTGTTACTTTGGAAACACGGCTTAAACAATTTCTCTTCCACGACGTAATCAACAACAAACAGCATGTCAGGGCATTATTCTCAACATCCAAATGAGAGGAAGTGTAACAAGATAACAGTATAGTTTGATTTACACAAATGCGAAACAGTGTTTTGTTCATAAACAGTATAAAAGATGGATGTAGGTAGCTACTGTGAAGTCCATCAATATTCATCCGTCAACTGAAGTACAACTACATATTCAGTGGGACGGCTGCACATTTAAACATAATTTTGGCACAAATAGGACCCCATACAGGACAGATAATGGCCTTTCCAAGTAGAAAGTTTATTAGTTCTCTCATTTTAGCTCATTTAGCTGTTTTATTTTCTTGAATTATTCAACATAATCTTGGAAAAGTCTGCCTTATTTTTAATTGCTGCTGTATAGTAAAAACAAGGCCACCAAATTCCCAGGAATCTCTTAGTCTTGACACCTTAGAGATCAGGGAGTGTAGATGCATCCGTTACGGCTGCTGAGAGGCGTGGGCATGTGTTTATGATGAAAGAACACAGCTCCAGGATTCCACCCCTGCCATCTCATTATCGAAAAGTCTTTAAATAGCTGCCTGCATTTTTCTGGCTGTTTCCCAGAGGAGGATCGTTTTCCATCCAAACTCCTGACCCCCAACAATCAACTGGCAGACAGGTGCTGCTCCGGACGAGCAGGGAATGACATGGATACAGATTATTTGGAAAATATGAGGCAGATGAAAAAGAAATGAGATGATGGCGATGATGCAATAAAGAGAAAGATAGTAAAGAGCAGATATTACTGTGACCTAAGCAGCAAAGAATTGCTTTGTGGTTTTTTTACACCAAAAACTATTGTTTAAATTCCCTTTGAGTGACTTTTCTTTTTATCTAGAACTTAAAAAATTAATTCCCTGTATGAGTTTTTTGTATACTGTTGTATTTTGTCAGATTTTATATCTTTCATTTTACACTACTCATATATTAGTACTTTCGTATTACAGCTAAACACCACTAGATGGCCTCATAGCTTAATTTGAACTTTTATGACACTGGGTAACATTATAGAAAATATTTAAGATTTTCTATAATGTTAAGAACAGCTGTTTTATGTTCTTTAAATGCAGAAATGTACTCCCAGCTGTTACTATACCATACTGTGGTTTTTCTCTCTTTTTCGTTTCACATCATCTCAGCTTGCTCAAAACAGCCAGAAGAAAAAGATGGACTCAAACTGTCAAAGATTAATTTACCACGTATCCCCCTGTGATGTGTATTTACTTGACCCTGTCTACTAAATATACTTCATGTGCAGTTAACACCCTGTAAAACAGTGACGGTCGTTCCCCTGAGATCGTGATTCAGTGTTTCCATTGCAAACGTATGTCCCCTGTGCTCAAGAGAAGATGTAATGTTTATCTAATTCACCCTCCTCAACTGCTTCAGCTCTGTGTTTTGGCAAGTCCCGGCTTAGGGAAAGAGACGGTAATTTACGTGACGTTATGTCCAGGGCTGATCTGTTTCAACACATTGTTTAACACTGGGATGATGCACACCCACGCAGCCACTGGGAGAGAGGCTTAGTGGCGCGCCCTCTCTTCCTCAGTTCCTTGCCTGAAAAATGATTAGAGTATAGATGGAGAGGTGATCAGTGTGTGTGCGTGGGTGTAGAGTAGGGCAAGGGGGAAACCAAATATTCAAGGGGGTGTGGTGGTTGGAAGCCCACTGTCCCACTGAGATAGGCCATATGCTGGACTTGCTGCTCCAAACTGCAGTACTTTCCAAACTCACCAGAATGTCCTGTCAGTGTGTCGTCCTCTTTCTTCTGTTTCTCCTTTCCTTCATCTCTTTCATTTTCTCACAAACAGCAGTAAGGTGTCACTAGCAACAGAAAGCTGAACTAGCTAAATATACCTCTTAAACAGCTGTTATATTGTTATATATTTTATTTTCCAGGGTTTCTGGAAGTACATTTTGTTCTATTTCATAAACACTGATGCCATTTGGAGGGAGCAGTTCAGTTTGTTTGGCTTGCATACAGACCTGCAGGACCACCTGTGTGGCACGAGCACAGTGGAGATCACCTGCTTTTAGGTTTTCTCACTCCTGCTCCTGAACTGCATTAACTTCTTCTTTGTAACACACCTAAATAAACTAAATGTGCATTGTCAGCTGTTAAAAAAAAAGGAAAAAATCAGGACAGTTTGGGAAAATGTTTCCTGGTGTTTCATGTTGAAGTGTCCTATATGGGTCATTTGTTTGTGGTTGTGCTTGTGTTTGGGGGTCTGATCACATTTGCCATACAGGGAATTAATATTGTTCTTGTTATAAAGTCAAGATTGAAACAAAGCTATAGCACTGTGCAAAAGTCATGAAAAGAAAAGCACCATCAGATTTTGATCCACCGTGTAATATCATCTGGTTGCATTTGATTTGCAACAGCTTCATTTTTTAGCACGATAATGATCCCAAACACACTTCCAGTGCAGTAGAAGCATGCCTGGATAGAAAAACACACCGTGGAACACTATCCCCAGAGCCCAGTCCTCAACATTACTGAAGCAGTGTGGGATCATCTTGACAAAGAAGGGAGTTAATGCGAGACAAATCCAGTCCAGCCCTGGGCACGACATGCAGTGAATTAATCTGAGAAGGTGCATTAAAAAATAAATGGCCGCGCCAGCCGTGCACATCGCAAATTGGATTCTACAAAGACCGGCCCACCAGGTATTAAAGCCATAAAGCCTTTGAATGAAAACAAATGCTGTTGTGACAGTGATGTACAGTCTTGTTGGTATATGTATGATTTCTATACATTTTACATCAGATAAAAACTTTGGTTGTAAGCTTAAGAAAACTATTTAATAACAGCCAGACATTTTAAATGAGAATAAGAAAGAAAAAGAAAAGTATTTCTTTGTGCCCCCCTTTCCCTGTTAATGTTCTACCTGGCCCCCCTGGCAAAACTTTGCTAGATCCACCCCTGCACAGTTACCAGCTGTCAGCTACATCGAAAAGGATCCTGGTGTTATTTGTCTCTCACACTCTAAAAAGTGTATTTCAGCAGTAGTTGAAGTTACGTAAAGTTCAGAGTTAGTTTCATTAAGATTTCTGCTTTAGTGGAGCCAATCTACATTTGTGGAGTATATCAACTTGTTATTACGTGTTGTTCCCTCAGTACACATGTAACCTGCTATTCTCATTAGAGTCAACCTGCATCAATTAGGTTTCTCGTGACGCAGTGCGTCTGATGTCATGACGTCTCCGCCTTCTCCAGAATTTTCTACCTGCGGTTGAGAACAACAATTTGAGAGGCACTTGGCTGCAGGCAGGACCTCGTGAACAATTTGGTCAATAAGGTAACGAAGATATTACTTTTTCCATAGTCCTTGAAGGTAAGTCAAATGTAGAACACATATTTTAATGTATTAGATATAAAAATATTCCAACTGTATTGTTAAGTTTGTTAAGTGTTTAGTAAACTGACCTGACCAAACCGCTATCATTCAGCCCTGCTAACATTAGCGAAATGTCAGACCTGTTGGTAGTTTGTGCTTGGACATGTAGGTTAAGTTAGTAGTTTGCCGGCGGTACTCTCTTGTTTTAATATCGTAACGCTAGCTTAAAGTTGTGTATTCATGCAGTGTGTCGGTGTTGGCTTACTGTTAGTTATTCATTAGCATTAGCACATTATAGCGGCAAGCTGGGCCGCGGTTCTCTTCAGACTACGTTACTTCGTGCGCGCGCATTTATACACGAGTGGTTGTTCGCAGTATGCCTGTCGGCGCGAATAGTTCAAGCGGTCACGGCCACGGGTGATGTAGGAGGTAAAGTTTAGCTGTGGTGGCTCCAGGAAGCATGCATTTACTGCCGCTTGCATTGCTTTCAATGTACATGACGTTAAGAAGGCGAGGAGAAAGGGTGCGTGCAGCGCTCGTACACGCACGGATCAGCTGTGTGAGAGGGAGATGGTGTGCGGCAGAAAATCAAAATTAGAAATCATAGAAGAAAGTATCCGGTTGTTCAGTGATGACGCGACGAATCCTACTTCCGGGTCTAAAGTAGTCTGCGTTTAATATGGCTTTTGTGTTGTTAACATGTTTAATTTTATGTATTTTCTTCTATTTGATCTCAAAAAGCTCCTAAACAGTCAGTGATCACTGTTGACCTCCCTCGGCTTTTATTACTGCTAATCATTTATTTAAGCTCAGTTTTTAAAACCTTATGATGTAACTACAGCCCAGCCCATGCAGCAGTATATGAATGACTAACCTCGTATTGTGGATGGATTATCTCAGTTGTTCTCCTGGCTGAAGTTTGGTCCTTTTACAGCATCCTGCCATGCGATTACATTTGATCCTGACCACCGAGAACACTCACATTAACTTTTATCGAGTGGAAAAAAAGTTAGCTTGTTTATATTATGCTAACATAGCTGTGTCGCTAGCGGTCACGTAGCACATCATTATATACCAGCTAGCCCAACTTCAGTAACCCTACAAACGTCACTGCTGTTTAGTTTTCTGTCTTCATTTATGCTGGAAGTGATAGCAGAGCTGTACGTTTTAATTTGTTTCCAAAACCCCGCAGTCAGGACATGCTATATTGTATTTAGATAGAAGCTAGCGAGCTAACTCCCTGCTAACTTCTAACTCTGTTAAATGTCATAAATTCCGTTTTCATGGATGCCTGGATGTTAAACTCAAATGTTACACCTGGTAGAGCAGAACGCTGATCATTTTATTAAAGATGAAAGACTTTAGACAGTTTTTCAACTCTCAGTAATGCCATAGTGATCGTTTGATATATGGACCTGCAGCGGAGTTTAGACCCAGACACGGCTAGTGACGTCAGACTGAACAATCGGATTACGCTATTGAACACAGAAAATACAGCCATCAGATTTCTTGTAGACCTAGCACACTTCTGGTCTGTGTCTGAATACATATATAAGTACATAGATGCAGATGAACACTGTAAACATGATGAAAGATCGACAGACTAACTCGAACATATCTTTAATCTTTAGGACTTTGGGTAGCGCTTCCTTTCCTTCCTGTCAACCTCTCCAGAGGGGTGTCTGCTGATGGCAGAAAGATTACATCACCTCTGGTTGGAACCCTGGACAGTGCCACAACCTTTGGCTTGGTGTAAAATGTGATGCCCCATCGCCACCTTCTGACCTAACTTCTTCTCAGCTCTGTGACTACTTCAAGAGGGGCATTCCTGTGTGGAGGTGTGCCAGGCAGCTCGTTTTACCTGTGAACTTGCGTACTTTCACTTCATCAACAACAAAGGTATGCAAGTTCAAAATAGTAATGTCTCATTTAAACTTAATTCAGTTTTACACTGAACAGGAATCGGCTTTATATATAAAACAATTGCAAAAAAAAATGTACCTATGGGCATTTGGGTTTTGTTTTTAAACTTTTGTTTTGAACTTATCCCTTTAAAATCTAATTAGAGAGGGCTGGCTACATTTGATGAATACATTTTGTGTTTAAATGATTCGCTTTGTGTTGGGCAATGTGGCAAAAAGCTGAGATGAGATCTAGTCTCATATCACCATATTGATATATTGTAATATTGCCCAACTCTCCCTCTGTGTTTTCTCAAATTATTTATATACACCCAGTAAAGCGTGTCTCTTTGTTTCTCCAGTGCTATGCTTCATGTGGAGATGCAAGGACTGTGGGACAACATTAACAAAAAGATCTGAATTGCTCAAACACTACAAACTGATTCATAGGCATTACGGACGAGGCCACTCATATCCATGCACTTATTTAAATTGTGCATGTAGGTTCAAGACTTGGAACGCCCTACTGAGCCATCTATCAAGAAATCACCCTGCCCAACAAGCAGTCTCCAAAGCTGCATCCAAATTCACTTGCCATATTTGTGGCCATAATCAACTCTCCACAGAAAGAGAATATTTTCAACATATCTATCAGCATCTTAAAAATAAGGAAACTGTAACATGTGTGTTCCAAAACTGTGAATATAAAACCAATGTCTATGAGAACTTCAAAAGTCATAAATACAGAAAACACTCTGGTACAGTGAACACATTTAAGCCTGGAATAAGTTCTGTTGATGAATCATGTGCCAGTGTTGCCAGTGATATTTCAGATGTGGAAATTATAGAGAGTGATGTAAATTTAAATTCTGCTTTTGACAATGGGTATTCTGAAAACTTAGAGAAGGATATTGAGCTTCAGTGCTCCTTAAGTTGGAACACATCTTTCTTGTGTCTAATGCAGCTGTAGATGAGCTTTTGCAGGAGTTAAACTATTTGATTGGTTCTGTCTCTGTGGCGATTACCCAAAAGACTATTAGCCAAGTATTACAAGACAACGGATGCCAATTTGACCAGTCAGTTGTTGAAAAGCTAGCCAGTGTACTCTGTGAGACAAACCCTGTAAAAAAAGCAATTGGAGATAAAGGTCCACTTTCCAGTCCTTGGAGACGAAAAGCATACTATAAGAGCCACTTTAAAGTAGTGGAACCAGTGGAATATATACTTGACAGAAAAAATAACAAGTCATTCCAATATATTTCAATTTTAAAGTCTTTGCAGCATATTCTTGACTGCCAGACAATCTTGGATCAGGCTGTTAATTTGAATACTGTAGATAATCAGCCTCAAAAAACTTCTGTGCACTACAAAACTATCTTCGATGGTGACTTCTTCCATGAAAATGGACTGTTGTCCAAGCAGGAAAGCATTTCATTGATATTATACATTGATGAATTCGAAATATGTAATCCCCTTGGTACATCACGGAGGAAGCATAAAATTTGTGGATTGTACTGGGTTTTGGGTAATTTGCCACCAGGCTGTAATTCTGCTTTAACCTCAATCTATTTGGCTGCTTTAATCAAAAGTAATGATCTGAAGTGCTATGGGTATGAGAAAGTGTTAAAACCTGTAGTTAATGATCTTGTAATTTTGGAACAGAGTGGGATATTTCTGTCAAAGTTGGGCAGAACAGTAAAAGGCACTGTTCAGTGTGTTGTTGCCGACAACCTTGGTGCACACAGTATTGCTGGATTCTTTGAAAATTTCTCAGGGACATACGTATGTAGATTTTGCACTGCAGAAACATCAGAGTTCCAGACTATTGAAGTCAGAAGTGAAGTCTTTACTTTAAGAACAAAAGACATTCATGCAGATCATTTACGAATTATTGAGGAAAACAAATGGCCCAGTTATTATGGTGTGAAATCAAAGTGTATTTTGTCAAAGCACCTCTCACATTTTGATGTTACCACTGGGTTTCCACCTGATGTTGTACATGATCTTTTTGAGGGAATTGTTCCTTTTGAACTTGCGCTTTGCCTCAATTTGTTAATCAAAAAAAAGTATTTCACATTATGTACATTGAATGAAGCAATATCATCTTTCAACTTTAAGTGGGCTGACAAAACAAATCGACCTCATCCTGTGGCTCTCAGTTTTGCATCCAAAAAAAGTGTAGGAGGGAATGCACACGAGAACTGGAGTCTTATCAGATTTTTGCCTTTGTTCGTTGGGCAGAGTGTACCCTGTGAGGAGCCTGCTTGGCACATCTTAACAGACTTGAAGGACATTGTTGATCTTGTTGTCAGTCCTGTTCATACTGAGGACTCCATTGCATATCTTGGTTTTAAGATCTCCGAGCACAGAATCAAGTTTCAAGAGGTTTTCCCAGATGTTAATCTTAAACCAAAGCACCACTACTTGGAACATTATCCATACTTGATTCGTAAGTTTGGGCCACTGGTTGCACTATGGACTGTGCGATTCGAAGCAAAGCATAGTTTTTTTTAAAAGAGTTGCAAGGAACATCAGATGCTTCAAAAATGTACTTCTTTCCCTTTCACAGAGACATCAGTATCAGATTGCATATCATTTGCATGCAATTAGCTTTGCCAAACCCCCACTGGAAGTAACAGATGTTTCCACTGTTCACATTGATGTTCTTAACAAGGACATCTCAAATGCACTGAGACAGAAGTCTCCAGATATGGACAATGTGTGCTTGGCTAAAAGTGTAGCATATAATGGAATAATCTACAAGTGTGGGATGATCTTGATCCACGGCTCACTGGGAGGACTGCCAGAGTTTGGTGAAATCATCCAAATGGTGATACTGCAGGACAAACTAATCTTCATTCTGAAAAAGCTTAGCGGATGGTATATGGAACACTACAGAGCTTATGATCTCAAAACATCACCAAGCAAAGAAGTGGAACTTGTTGAGCCACAAGAACTGCATGATACCTACCCACTGGCAGACTATAAAATTAGAGGGATGCGTCTTGTCACCTTGAAAAGATATGTCCATGTTTAAAGGGTGAGGCCTCAAAATATGATAAAGTATTTTCTTAAGTGGGAAAACAAAACCCAGACCCATACAATACTAATGTGTTCTCAGAACATATTTATTTTATACTGCAAGCCAAAGTGGTGTGATGATGTCATTGGCAATTCATCAGTTATGTCATTTTTTTAATGCAGGTCGCTGGATTCCAGTCAGTGAATGCTAATCCTATGCTCTCCCCCCTTCTGCTTCTCTTCTCTTTTTCTTCTTTCCTCTCCTTGTTGTCTCCTATATTCTCCTCACCTCCTCTCCTTCTCTCTTCTCTTCAGTGTCTTCCATATTCTCGCCATCTCTCTTCTCCTCCCCTCTCCTCTTCGGTTTGCCTTCTCTCCTCGCTGCCTCAGCTGATCTCCACCTCTCCTCTTCATTTTCTCCTCCCCTTTCCTCCTCTCTTTGCCTTCTCTCTTTTCCTCTAGTTTGACATTAAATTCTCCTAATTGGAAATGTCAGTGGTTTACATGTTGATCCTCACTAACTGTGCTTGTGCTTTGTTCTCAGACCACCATGGCTGGTTCAACACCTGCAAGACTGAAGGTGATTTTAGGAGAGAACAACATTGAAAAGCTGACTCTTCCAAATGGCATCCCAGAGTCACTTGAAGACCTTCTCAGCACGATAAAGACTACCTTTGGGTTAAAAGGTAACTTCAGACTGCAATACATGGACCAAGACTTTGGCAACGACTTCTTCAATCTGAATTCTACCACCGAACTTCGGAATTTGGGGACAATCAAAGTGATCCACCAGCAAACAAATCCACCTTTGATCAGTGCCGATCAGTCCACTTCATCTCTGTCTCTTTCATTTGAGTCTGATGACGGTATTTCGGTGGCATCAAATGACACAATTATCCTCTCATCCCCTGAATCTATGTCATCTCGAACACAACAGTGGCCAGAAGACTTTGCAATTCCCCAATTTTCATATGACACAGAGCTACAGCTAGAGAGGGGGAATACTGAGTACCGTGTGAGCCAAAAAATGTTGACTTTAAGCGCCCGAATGCTGTCTGATATCCTGAAAAGAGTTGCAGAAGAAATTTACCGTTACAAGGCCTATCCAGAGGATGCACATTTCTGCGCAGCTGCAGAGGCCCTTATCAAAAAGCACCCATGTTTGAAAGAACCTGGATCATTCAATGGCTGCTACGGTTGGAAACAACGACTGAAGTACAAAATGGCAAACTACAGGACCCAGCTCAAATTACAGGGGTGTCCAGAGCTGTGTGTAAACTCACTGAAATCTAAAGCTACTACAGATGCTTTCCCTGCTAAAAAAGTGAAGAAGCCAAAACGTTCTGAAGCTAACTTTTATCCATCCTTTCCTACTGGTGAGACTCTGGACAGCATGGAAAAAGTGAGACTAGAACTTCTGACAGAGATCGGGATAAGGGACAATGAAAGGGTCATCGCAGACAAAATGGCTAACACGTTTGCCTACAGACGACATGAGGTGGTAAACCAAGAACCAAGCATTCAGGAACTGAAGGACAGATGGCCTGCACTCTTCACACAGAAAGAGGTAAGAATGGAACTGAAGTGATCGAAGTCTGTATGCTTCAGGATTTATTGCAGTTAACTTTCATGAATCGGTCATAACTTGATGTGGTTGAGATTTTATAACACTGAACTTAATGAAAGAATTTACATTTTGAATTCCCATATATGTTGTACTTTTTGGGATATAGACATTTTGGCATACAATCAGTTTCAGCATTTTGTTCCATAATACAATATCTACTGTCATTTGTGTTTTGTTTTTAGATAAATACAGAGTTCCAGAGGCTCATGGCTGTTCCTCTTGAGTGGAAGTTCATGGCCCAGTTAGACATGCACTCAAGTCAGCTGATCAAAGTCATACGTGCCAAAGGAGGAGCAACACGCCAAAAGATTGCGAACATCATGGACACATTGGACCAGGTAAATCTGTACCATCAAACAAGATACTTCGTAACTAAGAGGGCTGTCAAAATATATCTGAATCCTTCATAAAGACAATATGGGCAGGCCAATGCTAATCATGGCTTTCATATGCATGAATGTTTTTAGCGACTCAAAAAATACACCACTGAACTCATCCCCTTTTCTTTTTGTAATGAATCTCTGGGCTTGTGAATTACTGTTTTTAAATAAAGTACATGTAAGTTAAGCAATAAGAGTAAGGATGTCTGTCTTATGAAATTTAGAGTTTAAAATTAATCAACATTTGTTGTTCTAGACAGTGGACATTAATCATCGGAGGGAATGTGTGCTGAAAGCCCTCACCATCTTCCTGGGAGAAGATGCAGATGGCCTGATCAAGGAATACCTTGTAAGTTTCAACAGTTTGTCAGAACATCTTGTCAAAGGGACACAAAAAAAGTTAACTGTTAGAACAAACATAACACGTGAACCATAGTTGGATTGCTGACATGTATTTATTATCATGACCATATTGGACATTATGTAATTCCCAGCAACAACACATTACATATTGGATTGACTTTGTTTTAAGTAAGACGGGCTTACTTGATTATTTAAGTTCAAAGGAATAGTTTGACATGTTGGGAAATCTTATCTTTCTTGCTTACAATTTGATTAGAGTCAGATTGATACACTTCTCTCTGCTGTTTCTGGTGTGTGATGACACCCAGCCAAGAAATAGCCCAGCACATAACACATATTGGTACATCACCCAAACACTTAATCACAGTAAGAAGTGAGGCTAATGATGATTTGTGTTTGTGTCTTGTACCCCTCTGTAGGACTGTGGAGCAGATGATGTTCAGAGGGACCTGGAGGAGGTCACCATGGCAGTGTATGTGATTCGGAAGGAGGGGGAGGGACTGCAGGAGCCACCTGAAGACATTGGCATTGTCATTGAGGGTGTGGAAGTGTTGCATGAACTAACTTCGGTTGCCTCAGCTTGTGCCCTGCTTCTAGGTTTGATCTATGCACTCAACCTAGCTTATCCAAAACCCTTTCGCTTCACTTTTGAAGTGCTCCAAAAAATCTTCATGCAGCTTGATCAGCACAAGATGTCCCCCAAAGTCCAAAATCTGTATATCAAACTTCAAAGCTCCCAGTAATGGCACAGAACAATGACCAACAAATGGCCTTGTGCCATAATGCGAAGGAACAACTGTGTTTGGACATATAGCATGTAAAATATGTAGTCTCTTTTGGATGTTGGGCCTTTTTTATGCTCCAAGAGACCTCAAACCCTAATTTAATGTGCTTTTATACATACTTTGTATGGTATTTTTATTTATTTTTTAATTTTTTTTTCAGACATATTTGCCTTCGTTTCAAGGGAAAGGTTGCATTTCAGGTTTGATGTGCTCAGTTATACAACAAACTGTTGTGACATTCTAAAACTCTAAAGGAGTGTTTATATTTTTTCATCCCCATTGGTCAGCTACACTGTTCAGATATTTATTCATTGACAGTTTCTGAATACTCTTGGGGCACTTTTTCATAGTTGACACTATATGTGTTGAGATTGATATTTGTGTAATACTGTGTTGCACTTTACACTTTGATGACAACTTTGTGGTCCTACTAAGCGTTACTTGCATTTTGTGCATATGTGTTTTAAAAAGGACAAATGTGTAATGTGTTTGACCAAAAGCTGTGTTGGTTGCCATAAAGGTAATACTTTATTACATTTATACAATAAAGCATTTAAAAAAAAAAAAAAAAAAAAAAACATTGGATTTTGAATTTTTTGAAAAATATTTTCAGCCAACTTAAAATTTTGATTTAAGCTTTATTAAACAAACTAAAATTTCATTTTAGAGTCACTACAAAAAGTAATTTACACTAAACCACATTATTAGGTTAGCAAAGAGCAATATTTTACTTTTGGGTTATGCAAATTATTGGGTTGGAAAAACTGAAAACTTTAAGTTGAAATGTCTTAATTTTAAGTTGGATTAATGCAAAATGTTTATTTGACAACAATTAATTTATTAAGTACATGTAACTTAAATCAGTTGTGTTAATCTAATGTATTAACTTCATTTCAAGGAACTTAATTAAATTTGGTGTTACCAATTGAAATAATTCAATTAAGTTGGTTCAACTATTTTCTTTTTTCAGTGCAGAAACAGTTCATAACTTCCCTTCAACTCATTCATGTCACCTAATCCACCACCTTTCATTGTTTATACCGTTACAAAAAAATAAAAATAAATCATCGGCCCATAAAAGCAAAAATTCACCATCGGCCCACCGAGCAAATGCCCGGTATGCCCGATGGCCAGTCCAGCTATGGTCGTGCCATCAGTTAACCCTTTGACCCCTGTCTTAGTCTCTGTCTGTGTTATGTTTCCTGTTTTACTTTGGTAGTCTCTTGTCACGTGTGTGTTATGTTCAGTTTTGCTGCCCTTTGTCTCATTTGAGTCGACCTTTGAAGTATATTTTCTCTCTGGAGTCCTGCACTGCTGTGTGGTAGGTGAGACTACACAGCTGAACCATGACAGTCATGGTGGTAGCTCAACAAGGTTTCATTTTGGAAAATATTTAATTAAGAAGACAATTTGAGTGGTTACAATTTTGTTTGGGTGTTTGTAAGCACAAAAGAAATCCAGCTGTGTAAAGCCAAAATAGAACCAGACATGATGCACATATGATAACACTTTTACTCAGAAACTGTTTATGAGGAACTGCCAGTAATGATGAAGCGAGTAACTAGTTGCTGCTTTGCCGGACTCTTAGTTCAGTGTCTTAAAATAAAGTTGCATAATTTGTTATTTTGTGGCAAAGAAACTCAGGAAATGATGGATCCACATCTCTCAATCTTGCCGTTACACATGGGTGTTCTCCTGAACATCCAGTCAAAGTGAACTGCTTCTTCAAACGCACTTTAAAAATGTGTTCTTTCACAGCCGGTCTGGAGATCTAAAGCGAAGACTATCTGTTGACAACCAACTGCGTCCTCAGGTTAGACTACTGACTCGTGTTGTTCCTGCCCATCTGTCATGTCTTATAGTCGTGTCTTACTACAGCTGAGTGTGTTTTAATGACAGTGACCTTATGTTGTGTTTACTTTGAACAGAGTGCTTCTGCTACGTAATTGTCATCTCTTTACCATCTTCAGTCACTCGCAGTCTGTACCAGTAGGCTTTTTATGGTCGTAAAGCATCACTTAATATGATGAAGTAGGCAGCCTCGTGACCTTTTTTCAGTGTGTTTTTCCACTGTTCTGGATTAAGCTTGTTTCCTCCAGTTGACAATGATGAACATGCTTACCTTTAAAAAGGCACAGAGCATCCACGACTTGTTTGACCCCTTCATTTATCTCACCCCAGCCTCCCTTCAAAGACAATCACTTCTCTTTCAAACAAAAGCAGATTTTTTTGGTATTACATCAGCTTATTGTGACTGCCGTTCAGTGTAATCCTTGTAGGCTTCTTCACAGGCACA
The DNA here is from genome assembly GCF_057381915.1 of Diplotaxodon limnothrissa. Taxonomy (NCBI): domain Eukaryota; kingdom Metazoa; phylum Chordata; class Actinopteri; order Cichliformes; family Cichlidae; genus Diplotaxodon; species Diplotaxodon limnothrissa. The sequence goes on from NC_140616.1 coordinate 25,269,675, forward strand.
ACCAGTTCCCATGAAGGAACGCTGCAGATGAAAACAGCTGATAAGGAAAGACGACACAAGCTACGCTCATGTTGACAGTCAGGATCATTCAGTGGCGTTCAGTCACCGGTGACGGAGCTTCGGCACAGAGTGAACAGAATCAATAAAGAAAATCATTATAGGATATGTTCAGCGCAGGTCTTGCGTTTTTAGATTTAGAGATTTTGTGTGTTCATGAGGTTGTTTGTCTGCTTGAGCTTGCATGTCAGCTTAACCTTTGCTGTAGGTGCGTGGAATTTTTAGCAAAGGAATTCATCTGATAAGAAGACATTTCTTTGAAGTGATCTTGATCAGCGATGGAAGGAGGATACTGTCGCAAGAACTGGATTTGCAGCTCATTTGTTTTAGGGAAGTGTTTTTGTACTGTGAGCCGTGAAATACCTGAAGCTGACAACAGCAGCGCGTCTTAAAAAAAGCTTTCAAATGACGACTTGCTGGGATCTTATCTAAGGGAGAGCATCCTCTGTTTGGACTGAAGTGTCATAACAGCATTTAGTGCTAATACTACTAAACTACTACTCAGGATATCACTCATCTGCTCTCGTCACAAGAGGCTCAATTGGTGCCACTGTTTTTCACAACTACAGTCATTTTAATACAAAAGCCCCTCTTGCCTTTTAAAGGGTTTACATTACAGGACATAATAAAAAATAATCTGTCCATAACAGGTGTTAAAATTAGATGACTACAAACTATAAAATATGACATATTATACTGTGTTAGAATTAAACTGAATTGCCCAACAGTGTGTGGAAATCTAAGTACACCCTTACTCTCTCCATTGAAATTAAGAGGGTAGCAACCACGTTGTGCTAATTAAATGCAACTGTAGTGTTAACTGATCATCAGCAAGTGTGAGCAAATCTATAAAACAAAAGGTGTCAACAATCAGCTCAGAGAAGCAGTTGTTGCTGGCCATCACAGCAGTCCATCGTTCTGCAGTGAGAAAGATTACTCAGTTATATTTTATTTATTTATATAGCACATTTAATTACAACAGGAGCGTTGACCAAAGTGCTGTACAAGAATACAACATACCTAATAAAATAACTTAGAGTATTGATAGCACTTTACCACTCAGAAGAGGAAAACATTTAAGACAGCTGCTGGGACCAGCAAACTCACCTCACAGTCATTCTGCACAATGCTCAAAAAACTGCAACAAACCCCAGAGCTACATCTCAGACTCTACATGCCTCTGTTATTGTGTTAAATGTTAAAGTTCATCACAGTACAATTAGAAAAAGACTGAGCAAGTTTGGCTTGTTTGGAAGGGTTACCAAGAGAAAGCCTCTTTTCTCTACAACATGGCAGCATAGCTTAGGTTTGTCACGTTGCATCTTCAACCACAAGACTGGAACAATATGCTCTAGACAGACAAGACCAATGTGGAGATATCGGACCATAATGCACAGCACAGCGTTTGGAAAAAAACCAAACAATACCAACTTTCAAGCACGGTGGCAGAGGAGTGATGATTTGGGCTTGTTTTGCAGCCACAGAACCTGGGTACCCTGCAGATATTGAGGCAGATGTGAGGCCATCACTCTGACAGCCGAGACTTGCCTGAAATTGCATCATACAGCAAGACAAGCACAGCAGCAAAGAATAACCTGATTGAAATCAATGGAGAGACCTTAAGAGAGCTGTGCATAAACGAATACCTGCAAACCTCAATGAACTGAAGCAACGCTGTAAAACGTAGGCCAACATACATCCAGGATGACTGAAAGTCACAGAAAATGAGTCCTTTTAGTTATCCCTGCTAAATGTGGCTCTGCAAGCTACTGAATCATGTGGTGTACTTCATTTCTCACTTTTGTAGTTTTTGTTAAATAATTAATGAAACAGTGTAATATGTTATGTACTGTTGTTCATCCGAGGTTGTATTTAAACAACCTTAAGGCTACGTTCACACTGCAGGTCTTAATGCTCAATTCCGATTTTTTGATCAAATCCGATTTTTTTGTCTGCTCGTTCACACTACAAATAAAATGCGACAGCAAACGCGCTCTAGTGTGAACGCTCAAAGCGGCCCGCATGCGCAAAAGAAGATGTCACACACAACGCGCTCTGTTTAGACCCAGAGCAACAGTATTGTTTGACTGATGGCCCTTAATATAAAGACTTCGGTCTTCACGTTTCCCAATTTTTGCTTTAAGTTATTTTGTTATTTACATAATAATGTAGATAACCTAATAATGATCCTTATTGCCGTTTAAGAGAGGAGCGGTGCTTCAAAGGATAGCTGTAGATTTCTGTCAGAATCTGCAGATTATACAGTACAAATAAAATGTTTACGTTGTCTTCCCAACAGTTTCACTGACATCTACACTGGATGGCCAGGAAGCGTTCGCGATGTCTTCTCGGGCGCTTCTCTGGCGCTGATAATTGGCTTCAGTCTTGTGTCGGTGACGTAAAAGGCGGATTTAATGCGACTTGACCGTTCAAACAGCAGTCGCTTTCTAAAACATCGGATATGTATCGGATTCAGTACCACATACGAAAGTGACCCAGATCGGATTTGAAAATATCGGATTTGCGCCGTTCACACTGTCATAGCATGATCGGATATGGGTCGCATAGGGTCAAAAAAATCGGATTTGATGCGCTTTCGCCTGCAGTGTGAACGTAGCCTTAGTGGGTGGTAGAGGCTAGATGATTATTTTTCAGTCTTTAACGAAACAGTTTGTTGTTTCAAGGCATTTAATGGTGCATATGTAATGCACATGACAATGCAAAGGTTAATAAAGATGTTGTGCACAAATCTATTAATCCATATTTTTAGATATGGATTTACTAGAGAGTGACAGACTGCTGTTTTCAGCTCTCCTAATCTGATGTTGAGCAAGTGGCAATCCTGTTATTTTATTAGAGAACTGGCTGAGGTCACCTCAGGTTTCCTGTTGTGAGGTCGGAGCCTCATCTGAACGACCCCCAGGGGACGCTCAAAACAGGCAGATGGGGAAAGAAAGACAAACGGGGAAGAGAGACACAAAGAAAGAAAGAACGAGGTGGATGGAAAGCTGTGGCCTGTTTTTGTCCAGCCCCAACAACCCAGCGGTGACCACACCCTCTCAGGAATTCCTGCTGCAAAAATATTTCATGGCATGTTTTTAAAGGAGTAGTTCATCCTTACAAATATCTCATTTAAAAAGCCTTCATATTGAGGTTAATGCTGCAATATTCTGCGTGCAAAATGTGATGCAACAGTAAAAACACACAAGGAAAAATGAGGACAAAAATAACAGTAAAAAATAGTTTAGAAAAACTTGATGCCAGAAAATAAGGATAATGAAAAAGTGTTGCTTTCTAATGTAACTCAGTTAAAGTAGCGTGCTCATGGGGCAGTAAAGCTGAAACAAAAATAGAACAAAAAGTAGAAAATTGGGTGTTATTATTTGAGTCAATTCTGCATGTAAGTGCGTTTTTCTGTATGTGCGTTTGTATGAATTGCAGGCCAGATGGCTCAGTACACAGCCAGTGTGTTTTGGCTCTGACTGCTTCCAGATTCTGAGAAATACTTTGAAAACTACAAAAACAGCATTATTCCTGATGTCGGACACGCAGAGCTTTGTGTGTTTGCCTGGATCGTGTTTTATTATTTTACCATCTGCCATTTATTTAATTTGCTTAACCCATGGCCATGTTTGTGTATTCAAGAAGGGTCATGTCAGCTTAAACTGGTCATCTTTACATGCTTCCTCTCATGAAGGCATGAAACAGAAGTAAATCCTTTAAACGCTGATCTTGGTTTAGTCACAGGTTTAGTGACAGTCATTTATAATAATGACAATACAGATATCCACACTGCAGCACTGAGAAACTGATTTCTTTCGGTTTCACTGTTTTTCGAAATGACCCCTTCATCATTCAACTCTAAAAAAGTGTTTCCCAGAGGCACAATAAACTCTTCCAGCTTCATTTTCAGTAGGTTCAACCCTGTATGACATGACTCAGTGATATTTCTGGTACTTTCCTTTTGCATTTAGAGGCAGTAAAATGGGCAGCTTCTTCTAGCTTTTACAATTTATAACCCAGTCTTTTTTTGCCTACATAAGAGTGGGGTAGTAACAGCAAGTTGTCCAAGAAGAAAAGAGACATGCCAGGAGAGAGAAAATCAGCATTTTTATTACATTCTCCTTCTTTTTCTTTGCACTTTTCCCCTCTCAGCTTAAATTTCTTTATTTCCAAAATCCCTTATCAAACCGAACTCATTGCCAACAGAGTCTCTGACTTCTATTATAACCATAGACTGGTTAGACAAAGCTTCCTCTGTACAGAGGAATCCCTTCTGCTCCCTTCACAGCTGAGTATCAACCTGGAATCTCTCCCCATGCTTTAAAACTATTATTACTTATCACAATTCTCTCTCTGTCCTCATGGCTTAACATCATCTTAGCTGGTTGATGTTATAAATAATTGGACTGTGGAATGTATTTGGACTTTTTTTGGTCTTTTTCACTTCTAAATTAATTCCTAGAAATGTATTCCTAGATGACGGAAATGCACATGTTAGATTAGAGTAGTTAAGACCTATTTTGGTGTTTGGTTTTATTTTGTGCGTTTAAATGTTGTATATGCCTGTTTGAGAACTGGATAGAAACAGAGAAACAGTCGGTGCAGAAAGAATGCGTCTGTCGCAGGACAAAAGCAGGTCGAGAATGATAATGCCGGGTCGAGAGAGCTGGGCTTATCCCAACCGGCAGTATGGATTTCCTGCCTGCAGCCTCCTTTCAGTCACATCCAACACAAACACTCGCACACATACACACAGGTCACTCACAAAGTGTTGTGCAACTGTGAAATTAAAAAGTAGCTTCCAAAACTTTTTCCAATATCTATATACTGCTATAGTGTTTAATAAACATCTCCTCTTGGTGTTCCATTTCTACAAAACAATTCAACAAGATAATTTACACTTAAGTTGCATATTTAGAAGTCATTTTGAGTAAGATGCAACTCTATACCAGTAGCATTCTCTCAGGGCAAGCAAGGAAAGCAGTGCTTGTCCAGTGAAAGCTAAAAATATACATCTATTTAAAGTACCAGAGTGCATCTCTTCTCGTCACATCTCAAACTGCATTCAGGAACCGTCCCCCACCTGGCACGATCTGATATCGTCGTGTTGGTGTTGTTCCCAGATCATCATAGTAAATGTTCCAGGATCAACATTGCAAGTGACCAATCAGAATGTTGTGACGTCATACTTTTGCGACTTCGGGAAAAAACGCCTTAAAACAAAAAACTGTACTTAAGCTGCGAGAAACCGCCTCTGTCCGCCGAGGCAGAAAGTAACGAGCGAGTTAACTCCCAACACTGAGGAGGAGTACAGAAGTGGATTTACTCTTTCAGCATATATAAAAGAGTAAAATGAATTATAAAAATATTACATTTAAATAAATTGTTTCAACTTAAGCTTTTTTGCCCTTAATGCCATAACATTATGAGTTTTTGAGACCTCGAGTAAGACCATCATCACTTCACTTGTCTCTTGTAATGCTTGTTAAAGGATAGCGGAGCATATGTAGCTGCAGTTGTTACACAGAGAGCTACATATGGGAACAGAATGAGGGAGGATAGGTGACACATTACCCAGCAGGATCATGATGTTCTCGTGGTTAATGATTTTTACTGCACATGCACATTTCACACAGGCGCTCCGTAGCCCACTTGCAGACATATTGAGGGTAACTGTTTTCTCTTCAATTGCCATAGAAACCTTAAAACATTTCAATCTGTTAGGCCTGAGTGAACTAAACGATGACTCATTTTAACCCCTCCCAGGACTCCAACACACACATCCAGCATGGACCCCTCCACCACTCTCTCCCTCTCACACACACTCACCAAGCAAAACCTCACCATGAATCATCTCACATTCATAACCGGCACACAGGTCGAATTTTTGAGAACAGCTAACCGACTGCCGCCCTGTCTTTACTGCAACACAAGTGACACGGTGCCTCAAAGCAAATTCCCTCCACATGTTTTAATTTACTTTTGGCTCGCTCTTTTCCATGATGTGAGACAGAGAAAGACCTCTGACGAGCGCTGACAGTACATGATCGGCTTGAGGGATGACGGTCATTAAAGCTGTTAAATATGAGAACCATGTGCTGAAAGAAAAAAAAAGCTGACTGACAGCGATATCTTTAGATCGTGTGCCAGAAATAACCCAGGAATCCCAAGAGACAGGTAATTTAGCTGCCTCATCTCAGGAGCTAAATCAAGACCGTGGCCCACAGCTCATGATGAGGCCGACCATGTGAATAAGAAAGACTTTAATCCCGTGTTGTTGGGCTACTTGCGTGTACACGTGTACCTGAGGAGCTTTCTAAGATCTGCATCACAATTATACCTGCGTTTGGCATGGGATGTATTAAGTGATGTTTTTGCTGGATCTCTGCTCTAACCAGCATGTTTACTCTTGATGATGATGAGTATTTGTGTGAGTTACAGGCTACAAAATACAAAAGGTTGGTTTGGGTGCTCATAGTATAAAATGCCAAAATTACAGTAAACTCCCTTGTTGCCAATTAACCAGATGCATGCGAGACTGCAGTCACAGGCTTGCCTCAGTCTGTTCCCAGAAGGCTGCGACACCACCTTCTGCTTCCTCTTCCTTACCCTACTGGGTCTCCTCCACATTCAGACCAGACGAGCCAGTCCCACAACACAACAACATGCTGTTGTCGGCTCGGCTCGTTCCCCACCACAGTGAATTTTGAAGCTCAGGTCAGGTTTCTGAGGTGAGTACAGCTGAATGCTGCTTAAAGGTGCTCCCCTGTAACTTGCCTTATTGCCCTAATTTCTGTGTGTGTGTGTGTGTGTGTGTGTGTGTGTGTGTGTGTGTGTGTGTGTGTGTGTGTGTCACATTTAACAAGTGGTGTCAAGTTTCTACCTGGCCAGAAAGAGGTAGAAAAGAGAAACCCTGTCTTTCAGGTGAAACGGCTGAATCACTTCACCCTTGACAGGTGACTGTTCGGTAGTCTCCCCATGGAGCTTTCCTTTTCTCCAAATAAATAAGACAAAATGAAGCCCAGGAAGGAGGCACAGTAGTGTTGAGCGCTCTATTTATGGTTACACGGCTCCAAAGGGTGTATTTTTGTTTCAAAGCTTCAATGATGGATCATCACACCAGGGTTCCTCTCCAGAGGGAGACGACTGAACCTGATCCACAGAAACGAGGCTGGGAGGAAAGACAGAAAAAAACCTAACTGTGCAGCTTCAAGTAAAGGACTCAACACGAGAGCTAAAATGTGAGAGCTGGCTATGAACATGAAGAGGAACAAGCAGCGCTGTAATGGCTCACTCCTACCAGCACTGTAAGAGGGTGGAGGAGAGGCTGGCTCCGATACAGAGGGAGGGACTGTGTTCAGAGAGCATGGAGCTTCATTCACTGTGCTAAACACACACACACAGACACACACATGCTCTGTAAAGCTGTTCTCAGGCGGAGAGAAAGGAGTGGAGCAGAGGAGAGGACAGCATGCTCACGCTGTAAGTTTACAAATGTTTGATTGTTTGTTAATGTGACACGTACAGGAAGCTTGTGTGTGTGCGTGTGTGTGTGTTGTTTGTGTGTATCTCTTTTTAAAGTAAAAGAAATAGTTGACTTTTAAACTTTTTCTTCCACTCTTTCTCTTCTCTAACTCAGCCGTACGCACTTTTCTGCTGATGTGAACCACATGGCTCACGTGCATGCACACACATACAGAGACGCTGCAGAGGTCTGGAGCTCCCGTAGGGCCAGGACATATACAAGAAAAGTGAGAGAATAGAAAAGGGAGAGTGGGGGCGACTGAGTAACAGGAAAACTTTGGGAGAACAGGGTAGAAATACTCTCGGTTCACGGTTATACTTTCTTGTTTTCTCTTCTTTTCTGTTTATGTTTTATTTCGATTCCATTCCTGATCATCTTGACTGGGTTTGGATATTCTCATTAACCCAGCCTTAACTTTGTTCCTCTGTTCTTGAGTTCCCATGCCACTCTGTCCTCCCTCTGACTTTCATTTCCAGCCTATTTTTATATATTTCTCTTCTGCGCTCTTTCTCTCATCCTGCTGATCTCATTGTTGTCCCAGGTGGTGACAGACGGAGGGGGGGAAAGGATAAACGGACACTAAGAGAGGCCAAACAGGGAAGGGAGGTTTCATCAAACCCTACATACCAGGGAGGTCCAGGTCCTGTGACAAACAGTAAGACGCCTTGATCCAGGTGGAGGTACAGTTCCTTAGCCTCCAGGACCAACCTCCAGGATGTCCCGGAGGAGGTCTACAGGTGACCTGGTGCCCAGGGACATCACTGAGATCTTAGCCCGTGAGGCGAAGGCTCAGCGTGGGCAGAGGAAGCCAGGAAGCTCCCTTGGAGGCGCCTTCAGCTGGTTAAAGGGGAGCCGGCGGAAAAAGAACGCCGGCAATGGACTGAACCGCAATGGGAGTGCTGTGACAGATGCCAAACTGGGACACCAGAACCATGAGCCTGCAAAAGGTGAGAGAGGAGTCATTTTGAACTTGACCTTTTTTAAGTGTCGCCAAACACAGTAAGACTAGAAGAAATTCTAGCTCATAAACAGTTTGCTGGGGGACATTTAAAGATTTTGAATAAATGTTTTCTTAATATTTAATATAAATAGTTTAAAATAGAAGATAAAATAAATATTGTTCATCACACGAGGATTGATAGCTTTAAATCAGAATGATTTCCTATTTCTAGTACAGTTTGCATTTGTAAGCAGCATTTATACTCTAATTATACGTTTGCACTAACAGTGGATCAGATTATGTTTCTGTTGTTCAATTATAAGATGTTGCTTGTCGTGACAAACCTACACAGACTCTGCAGTTCCCCTCAAATCCGTGTAGTGTTTTATCGTCTTTTAGCTCATCCTTTTGGTTTTACGGCATGTAACTTTCCCTTGTTACCATAGCAACATGCTGTTTTCTGAAAAAAACAAACCAAACAAACCCAGAGACAAACAAAAAACAAACCAAAAAAATCCCATCTGAAGCTTGAGACGGTTAGCTACTAGCTTGTGGACTCCCTGTTGCTACCATTTGAAGTAGTGTTATTGTTCCTAGAAAGGCAGAGAGGACTGTTTTAACTTACAAGGACTGATAAAGTCCCTGTTTGGAAGCAGAGCCTTCAACCAGCAAAATATTAGTCCGTGTTACTTTTTCTTTCACTGTGTGTTTACTTTTGTTTTTACTCAAAGTCTAGTTGGCTTGAGGCACAAACCCCCTTGTTTGCTGATTGGTTAGTGCAAAAGCACCTTTCAACATTGGTGAACATGCCAGAAAGTGTCAGAGAGAATTCTTTACCTTATAATCTAAAGTGTGCTGAGATAACCCTTTTTGTGAATTTATGTGACGTAGGGGGAAAAAACAAGGCTCAGCATCTTGAAGCCACTTTTGGTTTGTCTGGTGAGTCTGCCGTATAATTTTGTCCTGTTTTGTTTGTCATGACCGCAGACTTCGTGGTCATGATGTGTTTTTGAGGAATGTTGACTTTGAGATTAAGATGGAAAGTTACAAGAGATTTTGTTATCATCGGGACATCAGTCTTTAGATTTAAAACCTGGCAAAACCGACACACACAAAGTCTGACTCCGGGGTCTAATCCCCTCTCTTCTGTTTACTCACTGTTTGCTTGCTCTACAGCACAGAGATTACCCACAGTTCCCATTTCCTGTTTTTGTTCCACCTCTAAACCCATCCATTTCTCCTCTGTCATTGCACTTGTGTGTGTTACTGTAGCAAGTCTTGGAAACCTAGATTCTGAGTCTTTTAAACTTTCTTGGTCACCTCCTTTGTGGTTTTTGTGCCTCTTCTGCCTAAATAGGGCTTCCACAATCCCTTACCGTGCCTAATGCTATGGTTTTGTCACATCCGTGGAGAACTATGACTACAGGATGGGTAACAGACAGTGACTTCATTTGAAAGCAAAGATTAACTTGTAGTAGTGCTAATAATTCCCGGGCAAAGGATGTGGTCAAAGGCTGATGCGAAGAATGTGTGGGAACCCTGGTTTTGGCATCATGTTTTTTTTTCCATTATAAAGGCTAAAAAGGGAGTGATGTGAATATGAGAAGACTCAGATTGCAAACAGAAAATGAGCACACATATTGATGCAGCTTTGTGTTCACTAGCTGTGTTCTCTTTGAGTTCAGTTGGTTAAGATGGACTACAGTGGGATCGTAATGCAGCTGCACATGTGTTTGTTATCATCTGAAAGTTTCATTTGAAAGAAATCCATGATATCTGAAAAGCAGAAATTGGAGCATTGACAGGACATAGTTCCCTGTTCTAATCCTCCAAACATTGCTCAAGCAGCTGTTTAAATTAGTCAGCATCTATTCAAAGTTCACATGCATTCACCATGCACAGGGGGTCTGAGGCCTCTGCACTTCCATCTTATTCTAAGGGAAAAAAAACAGTCGTGCTGTTTCAGAAGCATGAACTGCAAGTGCTTTCTGTCTCACCTGTGGTTGTGTGTGCATGAACACATCGTTAGACTTGAACTGCTTTTGTTTTCTTTGGCACTTGGTCTCCTAACTGTCAGTAATCGGTGCATTGCACCTTTACTTTTCTTTCACAACAGTTCATTCTTTCAGAACCAGCTAGGTGACTTTTTCAATCCGAGGAAACAAAAAATCAGTCTCCACCAAGAAAAGTGCACTCACACACAAAACTCCCTTTTAACAGGAAGAAAACTCCAGCAGAACCAGGCTCAGGGAGGGGCGGCCATCTGCCAAGACCTGAAGATAAAATGAAATAAAATAAAATCACTATAATACACATTACTTGTTACTTTTGTTATGCATTATGTTACTTAATTACTGCTTGGGGAAAATAATGTTACATTATGTTTGCATTACTATGTAACATGGCCTGTTAATTTAATAATATAATACTAAGGTTACAGTGCCGCACACTGACACAAATTGCCATCTTAATGAACATACATACAGTCTTTGTTTTAGTGATTATGTCTGAACACAATGCAACACTGAATCCCAAAGAAGCGTTAAAGTGACAACCAGTGTAATTTCACTGTAGAAACAAGTGCTAAAAATGGAGGCTAGAAGCTAACTGCGCTTCGCTGCTTCTCTTACCGACTAAACTAAAGTCTTGTTGCAGGGCTGAGGTGCACATACATCCAGCATCATTCCTGGTTCTTCCCTGGCTTTGTGCTGGCATGCTGTCTGTTTTTTAAAGGGCAAAGAGTTGCCCTGTTTGTTTTTGTCCTGGGCGCAGTTTTCACATTATTGTCACGCTCTTGTTCTTTAGTTCACAAAAAATAAAAGTTATCTTCATATCTCCACTCCTGAAAAGTTGTAGACCGCTCCCCCACTTACTTCATTTCGGTTTTTTATTGTTGTAGTGTGTCTTGAAAAATATCAGATTGTGCATTATGACAGTAAACATGAATGTAAGCACTGGTTTGTGGATGAACATCATGAAGCCTTGTGTCTGGCTTCAAGTTTGTCAGTCTTGTTGGTTGGGCATATTTGGTTAAGAGGTTATCGACTGATGCTAGCTAGCTTGATAAGCAAGGACAAATGTCTGCTGACATTTAAATAAAATACCCTTTGAAGCGTTCTTAATGGAATTATTAGGCAAATATAAATGTAGCTTGCTGTGCAGTGAATACTATAAACAGATCAAGCTCAAAGCCACCGTGACATCAAAGCCTTAAAAAATGTCAACTTATTAAAAATTATTTGTTTTCTCAAAGGCGTAAATTAAGTGTAGAAGAATAAAACAGTTTCCTCAACCCGGTTGCAAACATGTGTTTTTCTGCTGTACAGTTGGGTGCGTGGTTGAGACAAGGGAGCTAATGGGGAGTGAGTCGCCTTTGAAGCCAGCCTTGTGTGGCCGCAGGAGGGACTGAACGAACCAGACTCACGTTGCGTCTCCACTGCATACGAACGTTTGCTTAAAATCCCATAACGCATTTGCAGTTCCTGTAAATTACAGTGTTTCCATTTGTCTTTGTTGATCTGCTGCACTTTGCGTCATCCGTGCACATCTTTGTTATGTGCGGCACACTTACATCTTTGCTGGTTTACATTAGCTGCGTCATCCGTGCATGACTGATTCAGACCGTCTCCTCTGAAAGGGAGCGCTCTGCAGTTCAACACCGACTGCTGGCTACATTTTACAGAGACTCCTCTTCTTCTTAAAAAAAACAGAAAAACAAAACTGTCTTTGATGTGCTGAATTCCTGGGAGTCTTGTATCACAGCGGATTGTGTGTGTGTGTGTGTGTGTGTGTGTGTGTGTGTGTGTGTGTGTGTGTGTGTGTGTGTGTGTGTGTGTGTGTGTGTTAGCCTGGATGCCAGATTGGGCCTAGAGTTATGTGATGTAGAGAAGAGATTACAACGAATCACAAAGCTCCATTCAGCCTTGAGAGGACTCTTCGGGAACACTCTCTCAATGCTTTTTTAATTAGAGCAACGTCTCAGCACAAACACATGCACTCAGACACACACATCTCTGTGTCTCCTAGGTTTTTCAGCCTCTTTTCACACTCGTTAAAGAATATTTTTATCTTCTAATCACTTCTCAGATTGCTTAACGCTCTTTTCAGCACCGCTGTGGGTGTGTTGGCCTTCGCTGATCGTTACTGTGCAGTCAGCATGTGTTTATAGTTGGACGTCTGCTGAGCTGCGTGTGAGGGCGTGTGACCGAGAGCTGCCCTGTATCAGAGGGTATCTCTGTGTTTGTGTGTCAGCGGCATATTGCTGGGCTTAGGGCGGCGCCAACATTCATTACATCACCTCCACAAAGAAACACACACACATTCGAGGTTGAGTAGAGCCCCCCGCAACTACCTGCTTTGTCCAGCACAGCCCATCTTTGGTTGCTGGCTTTTTGTGCAGTGAGGTCATTTTGCGCAATCCCCGGGATTCCACACGAGTGCGTCTGTGTGTGCAGTCACTGTTTTCTGCATGTGTACAGCCCCGTGTGAGCCTTTCCTTTTTATTTTCTTTTTTTTTCCATGTGGCTTTCTAAATGTGTTTGCAATGGAGCCCACTCAGTACTTGAGTTTCTGGATCTGCTACGGGTTTATATGTGTGTGTTCAGCTGCCACATCACAGAATACAGTCAGGGTGTGTAGATTCACAAACTGGGATGTAGATTACAGACCTAGCAGGGTAATAGAAGAGCAAACATCTCATTACATTGAGAACATTGTATACAGCCCACGCTTTATTACAGGCCACAACTCAGGGCTGGTTTAATGCAGTTTGACAGGATGAAGGCAGTGAGTGTCGGGCAACGAGAGGGTGTGAAAGTTTAATGCATCCCCACTGCGTCCCCCCTCGAACATCATTCATCACCAATGCGCACACACTTTGATGAGTGTGTGGTAATTTCACCTGGGTAAGCAGATACCTCATCCATCACCACAGACCTAAAGCCATGTCGCTGAGGTAAACGTCTCCTAGGCAGCAACACTGTGAGGAACGCGTTGCTGTGGCAGCAATAATAGGGTGATGTTGTCGTGAAACATTAAGCATTTTCAGGTCGTGGTTAAGGTGAAGCGTACCTCATATTTTTTTAGAGGTTCACATTCCTTGTGAATTCCCATGCAGGTCACATCAATGCTTTATATGTACGTAGGAAGAGGTTCCTAAAATTACTTGTGATCATTATCCGATGTGCTTGCAGGGGTTATGTTTATGGAATAAAAGGTAATGGTTGTTTTATAGGACATGGAGTGTGTTTGATGTGGTGGGGAAGCAGCTGGAAGACATCACTGTGGGACTAAGGGAGTGGGCATCTGTATATACAGGGAAATACAACTGATTTACCCTCAAGAGTGTGTGTGTGTGTGTGTGTGTGTGTGTGTGTGTGTGTGTGTGTGTGTGTGTGTGTGTGTGGTTCAGTTATGTAATATGTTGTAACAGATACACCTGTTGAAAGCTGTTTACAGGATACAGCTGCGTCTTTGTCCATTTTTATTTCTGTGAAGAGAAGAAGACAATGATAGCACAACTCAGAACTCAGCGAGCCTCGAGTAAATTAAGGACTATAAAGTTCTGATAACTTTCACTTGATGAAAGACCTTGGAATAATAACTAATGTCACCAATGTTTGTTTCTAATCTAGGCTTTTGCCAGCTTCTTGTGGTTCAAGCTTAGATATTTACCAGGCTGCAGTGTTGTCAGGTTGTGCTATCCCACATCGGCACTTGTGCTTGACAAATGTTGATCTGGAAATACACTGTGGGGTCAGGTCTTTTTCATAGCGACTTTGACTAAGACATGCTAACTACTTAGCTTGCTATGCTGACTGCCTGTTGGTTTTCAGAGTGTAGCTTGTTTTTGCTGAGATTAATTATTCATCCCATGCTTTGTTGTTAAAGTTAGCACGTGGTAGATGGTTTTAAACAGCTGATTCATCAAACCACCTGCCAAGTATTTCTTTGAAACTCCCAACTCTTCTCAAACAATTTACAAGGTCCACTTCCACGACGCTTGTGTGAGCTTGATATTTACTTAATATCTCCAACCATGAGGAAAATAAGCATAAGTGATGAGAGTACATAAAATACTTGTTTCCTACATATAAAGCCAAATTAAATTCTAATATGACACAGACTTTGTACTGGAGAAATCAACACCAGCATAATGTTGCTTTTGAATATTAAGTTCTGTTTGGTTCAATGAATTGTCAAAATTGGTGAATTCCATTTCTTTTTCTTTCACTGGTTTTCTTTCAGCAAACAAACATGTACAAATTAATCACTATACTCTTATCTCTAGTATATGTGAAATAGCACACAACTGGCCTGGGCTTAACTGGGCTTAATGTTAACCTTTTATTTAGTTATTTCATAAATTTGACCAAAGAACCAAGTTTTAGTTGTTTAGAGCTTTTGCTTCACCAACTATTCTTGCAGTGGCATGTGTTGACTCTTACAGAAAGGCAAGCAGAGACATTTGTGCTGTCTGTCTGTATGCTACATGGACATGTTCACCTTTCTGCACTCTTTTCTGGCTACCACTATAGTTAAATAAATATCTAGTAAATTATCTGTTACCAGGACAAATCATTGAAGCTGGTTTACTTGCTAATGCTAGCTGTGTTTCCATTTGAAGCGCAGGTCGTAACTTTCTTTAGTTCACAAAAAATAAGTTATCTTCATATCTCCACTCCTGAAAAGTTGTACACTGCTCCCCCATTTCACTTTATTTCATTTTTTGGGGGTGTAAAGTGCTTTGAAAAATATTAGATTGTGCATTATGACAGTAAACATGAATGTAAGCACTAGTTTGTGGATGAACATCTTGAAGCCTTGCGTCTGGCTTCAAGGTTGTCACAGTCTTGTTTTATGCCCATATTTAGTTAAGAGGTTATCGGCTGATGCTAGCTAGCTTGATAGGCAACTGCACAGGTGAATCGGACAGATGTCTGCTGACATGTAAATAAAATACCCTTTGAAGCGTTCTTAATTAAATTATTAGGCAAAAATAAATGTAGCTTGCTGTGCAGTGAATACTATATACAGATCAAGCTCAAAGCCACTGTGACATCAAAGCCTTAAAAAATGTCAACTTATTAAAAATTATTTGTTTTCTCAAAGGCGTAAATTAAGTGTAGAAGAATAAAACAGTTTCCTCAACCCGGTTGCAAACATGTGTTTTTCTGCGGTACAGTTGGGTGCGTGGTTGAGACAAGGGAGCTAATGGGGAGTGAATCGCTTTTGAAGCCAGCCTTGTGTGGCCGCAGGAGGGACTGAACGAACGTTGCATCTCCACTGCATACGAAGGTTTGCATACAAAATCCTATAACATATTTGCAGTTCTTGTAAATTACAGCGATTCCATTTGTCTTTGTTGATCTGCTGCACTTTGCGTCATCCGTGCACATCTTTGTTACGTCTTTGTTACGTAAGCGCAGCTCAAGGCTCCATGCACACAATAACTAGCAGGCGAGGAGCTTTGTCTGATATGAAAGGAGAGAGATCGCATTACTTTGATAAGTTTCAAATTATGTCTATTTTTAGATTTGACACGGCAAGCACTGCTTACCTTGCTTGTCCCGTTGAAATGCCAATGAGGCTAGACACTGGTTGGGGTGGAAATGAGGCAGGTATAGGTTTGAATGAGGATCTCTAGGTGACCAGAATGAAATGAGGCGAGTCATTCCAGTCAATGTAAAAGGCAGAATGGCAGAAGAGAGCTGACACTTAAAACACAGAATAGAGGCTGATTGGCTCACAGAAGGTAGGATTGACACAATTTTGACACACACACACACACACACACACACACACACACACACACACACACACACACCAATAAAAGTGTAAACAGTAACATTTAAAGAGAGATTCCTTAGTCCTGTTTTGAGACTCTGGTGATGGTCTCCATGACAACAGCATTCCTCTACACAAATGTCCTTTAATGTACGCATGCGCACATGCACGCACATGCACGTGCACGCATGTCGACTCCCCTTTGCATGTTTCTCTTTTTTCAGTTCCCTTCAACTGTCAGATCCTCAACTGTCTCCTGACTCTGACACACGCTTTCATCACGCTCATATTGAAATGTATCTAGGGCACGTTTGCCACTATGCTTTGCTGCTCACAGGTGAAGGCATGTTGCAGAGCATCATCCCTGTGCGTGACCTGAGTGAGATCTCATAGTTTTATGAGGGATGAGACGAGGAGCTCAGTGTACTCTACCAGCGCAGATGCACTGGGTGTGGTTGTGTTGGCGATGCATTAGGAGGCAGCACATCGTTCTGAGTGTTTTAGTGAAGATCGTTTTACACTCTGCAACAGGAAGCTTGCTGATATCATAAGTGCACTTCTCTCCTTTCTCCTTCCTCTGTATGGAGACACAATCTAACACACATATAGCATGAGCATTCATATTTCATATTTGGAAATTCCCAGTAAGTCCTCCTGCTCCTCAGAGCCAAATCGATTCCTCTTGTAGAAAAAGAAGGGATTGTAAATTCTTTGCCCAGCAGCTCTCCCTATCCACGCTCCCCCTCCCCTGACAGTAAATCTGCTTTTTTCTTTTATTGGAGCCTTTTTTTTATCTTCTTCTCTACACATCAGAAGGAGCAAGGGCTGGAGGGCTGTGCATGAACAGGGCTTCGCTCATGAGAAGTGCGCATTTTTTCTTCACCGAAATCTCACTTTCACCTGATGGGAGCACCGTGCTACGTGGTGATGGTGGTGATCATCATCACCATCTCTTTCTCTCCACACGCCTTCCTCTCTGACCTCCTTCTGAACAACTGCAATCGATCCACAGGCTCTGGGAATGGTGTCATTCCTATCTGGTGACAGCAGAGGTCATGACATCATCACTCCAAGACACATAACCTGCCAAATCGTCACTCGGTGTTCATTTTTAGGGTTAGACGGGGAGGTGGGAGGAGCCAGAAGGAAAGGGAGCACAGGGAACGAGGAAGAGGATGTTACAGGAAAAGATTGGACTCGACACAAGTGATTTAGTTTCCCCAGAATTCCCCATTATCCCTATTTCTGTAACTCATCTGTCTGGCTCAGCATTTGTATTTCCTCTAAGCGTAGTCGGAGTGATCTCATATCAAAACAAGCTTTGATCCTCTGACTATAGTTTTTATATTCGGTTTGTGTTTGTGTGTGTGTGTGGGATGAAGGGGAATTTCAAAGAGTGCCAGACAGAATATCTTCACCTGTCAAGATCGGCTGAATTATTAAGCATCCATATGCTGTTCTAAGCCCACACTCTTTCCTTTATTTCAGTATTTATTACTTATTCTGTGTTACTCATTCCCAGGCAGTAAATGCTACAGACCACCCTTCTCATCGGGCAGCTTTTGGTTTCTGTTTGCGTGTGAGGCTCGAAATGATGGAAATAAGTCTAATGTGGTGCTTGTGTGAATCCTCTGCTTTGGAGCACAGCGATCACAGTGGGAGGGGCACACACACATACACACACGATTCCACGCATACATACGTACACACCCACAAACTGAGGCTTGTCAGTGCTGAGTGTGTCTTCAGTGGCTGTGCTTGACTAGCAGTGGTGAACGGCAGATTTGAGTGGACATTTATGATTTATGGAGCTTTTTTTTGTTTGTCGCACAGGAATGGTGTCAGTGGGTCTTTAG
Source organism: Diplotaxodon limnothrissa (assembly GCF_057381915.1). NCBI lineage: Eukaryota > Metazoa > Chordata > Actinopteri > Cichliformes > Cichlidae > Diplotaxodon > Diplotaxodon limnothrissa. Next base: position 25,287,841 of record NC_140616.1, read on the forward strand.
CAAAGATAGTCCACACTGTGGCATGTGTGTGTGTGTCAGCAGGACTGAATCAGCAGGAATGATTTGAGCTTTATTGACTTTGACTCAGAGTGTATGCTCATGCTGGAGTAGAAAGGATTTAAGAGTAAGGATACAGATGTAATGTCACAGGAGGAAAACATGGTAGAGCCACTCTAGGGGCCAGAGGACTGCCCCCCTCTCTCAGAAAAAAAAAGAAAAAAAATGGGAAACGGTATCCAGAAGAAGAAGAAGACAGAAAAAAGCTCATCTTCCTCTCCATCCTCGTGCCTGAGTCCCAACAGGGAGAAACCTAAAGGCGTCTGGCTGTTTGGGCACGCGGACAAACTGACAACAGGTAAGGTTTTGTCATTTGCTTATTGTCATTTTAAAACTGAAGGAGGAGTTTGAGAAGAGATGAAGCTGACTTTTAGTTGTGGCTACTCATGCAAGGTTGTGCAAAGTAGTTCCCACAGTCAGCTTTTTATGTGCAGGGTGAATATTCCCATGCTGACTTCACCTTAGTCAGCTGCAAGGGTTCCTGCTTATTGCACCAGTGTGCACAGGAGGACTGTGTGTGGGTAAAGTTCTGTGTTTGTGTTGTGGAGATTTCTTTTCCTGCTGACAAATGATCAAGTTAACAGAGCGTTTTATTTTAGCGCTAACTTTACTCTTTTTGTTCCTCACTGCTCCTCTACCCCACCCTTCCATCCATCCTGAACCACCCTCAGTGTGTGTGTTATCTTTGGGCTGAGAGTGGGGGATTATTTTATGACTGTCTGACCGCTATACCTGCTGTGGAAAATAGAGCTTGGCCTGTCCCACACTGATCGTTGTCTCTGTTAACTGTCCCCAAAGCAAAAAAAAAGGAAAAAAAACCCTGACAAACAGGTTCAGCCCTGACACAAACAGATAGATAGTCAGATAGCGCTCTGCTACTGAGATTTGTTTTTCCACCAGGGCGCCATGGCATAATCTTTTTATTTATTCCTCTGGAGTGGCTTTGTGTTTCATGCTTTCTTCCCTGAACCACTCCTATTTTTATTCTGCTGTTTGTAATGGTGACTGATAAAATCTGGTCACTTTAGCCTGTCTTCTTCTCTGTCTCTGTATTCTTCTTTTAAAGTTAAGAACAAACTAGATCTGGGGTTGTTAGGTTACAACACACATGGTTTTATTTTGACTAAGCCTGGGTTTCCTTCATAGACTGTATATAAAAGATGGGCACATCCACTGTGACATCACTGACTGGTGTCTGGCTCCACAATTTAGTCACCAATATGTTTATATTTTCAGACTATAAACATGGTTGTTTGTGCTGTTTAACATGGGAGTCTATGGGGGATGGAGTTGCTTTTGGAGCCTGTCTTTTTCATTATGGGGAGATTAAATTGTCAATGCTGACCTTGCAAGATCAGAAACTAAAAAAACACTTTATGAAGGCAGCTGGCTCACAGTCTCGTAGACATCCCACTCTCAACAAACCAAAGTGTCTTCATGCTTGTTGCTGTTAAAAATTTGAACAAACTGTGTGGTTTACTGTGTGCTTGCATACACGTCTGCGCTCAGGGTGGTCAGTGTCTTTGCGAGCATGCGTGGTTATCGTCTTCTGTTCTCCTGTTCTCATTCATGGGGGGGTTTATTCAGAAAGACTGTGAATGCATTCCTACATTCCTGCTGATTTACTTATGCATGAGCACTCATCCTGCACACAAACCCACAATTTTGAAGAGCAAGTCAAAGTGAAGCTTCTGAGGTGATTGTAGCTGCCCTTTGCAACACAAAGAGGCAAAATAAAAACAGCCTAGAGAGAAAGAGAAAGGGAAAGAGAGTGTTGTATTGCATACTGTTGAGCTCTGTGCTGTAAGTGTAAAAGGGAAACACACAGAAGATGAACTTGGTTAACTATGTTTCTGTCTCTGTGGTTCTGGGTACGTTGCAAACCGGAGCCCTGCCTCGCTTTCATCTAACACTTGAGAGCTTTATATCTGGGATTTTGGCACCCGACAGAGTGAGAAACGACTGGATGTCACACCTACACCACCTCACTTGTTCTGTATTTTTGATCAAGGTCATCAACTGGAATGTGGGATGTTTCCCAAGGCTGGTCAAACTCTGTTAAACATCTCAGACTACATAATGTGAGAAAAAGCATTTGCCGCTATCCTGAGTTCTTAGTTTTTTGCTTATTTTTCAAACTTACATGTTTCAGATTGTCAAAAAAATCTAATATGATAAATTAAATAATCCAAATAAATACAAAATGTAATTTGTAAATGATGAGTTCATTTATTGAAGGAAAAAAACTATCCAAATCTGCCTGGGCCTGTGGGAAACAGTAATTGCCTCATACTGTTAAATCATGAGTTAACTGTGACTAGCAACACCCAATCAGGAAAGGAGCAAATGCTTTGTCATGGCACAAGATAAATATATATGCACTGTCCTGCAGAGCCCTCAACCCCTTGAGCCAGCTCATCACCAAAACTGGATATAGATTTACGAGTCGAGTGACCATCAGCCACCTCCTGTATATGGATGACATCAAGCTGTACACCAGGAACAAACAAGGCATTGATTCACTGATCCACCTCACCGGGATGTGCAGCAAGGGCATAAGGATGTCACTCAGGCTGGATAGGTGTGGCTGAATGGTTGCAAAGAGAGGGAAGGTGATCCAGACTGAAGGGGTGGAGTTACAGGACAGCTCCAAGTACTAGCAAGCTGAAGGGTGGTAATAAGATTTGAGTTATCAATACAAATGCCATACTGGTCATCAGATTACTATGCTGGGATGATAAGCTGGCCACAGGAGGACATACATGTCACTGATGTCAGGACACCAAAACTCCTCAAAAGCGCCTACAAGAGGGCCTCAGGCAGCTGAAGACAGATGGTGATGAGGAATAGGAAGAGTGGGCCGATGGCGCGATATGGCAGCCTCGCTTTTGTCAGTCTGCCCCAGGGCAGCTGTGGCTACAACTGTAGCTTGTACCAGTGTTCCTCCACCAGTGCTTGAATGTGAGAGTGAATGAATAGTGGAACTGTAAAGTGCTTTGAGGGTCTCAAAAAGTGCTATATAAATGCAATTCATTATTATTATTATTATTATTAAACACACACACAGCCCAGGAGTGTGAAACAGAGGTTTTATATACAGGAAGGATGGATGTAGCCACCACTGCATCGTGTACTGGTTAGTAAAGTCTCACGGTGAAGTCTTGACCTGAGGTAGGGAGGGATACTGGGAGGGACACTGCATAGTCACAGGGTAGTGACGAGTTAATTACGCACTTAAGTCATACCTTGTTCTTCCTGACTTGTTGGTTTTAACAGGAATTATAATTTACAAAATAAATGTAGTGTTCTTTCCACTGGATTTCTTTTTGCAACCAGAGGACCAAAATAAACCATGCTGGTTTGAGGCACTTTTGCTTTGGTTTCATTTTTCACTCCTATCATTTAAATACAGTCTGTGTTATTAAGTAATTCAATTATTTTTTTCTTGGCTTTATCGACCCTGACAGAACATATTACAAGAAAGCCGTTGTAGCAGATTTATGGCACATCCACTGTACATCCACTGATGTCAACTGTAGGGCAGTGGCTACAGTGGATTAGGTTAAATTATACACACACAAACACACACACTGACTGCTGATGGGCTTGCAGATGTTTCATATTACTTTCTAATAACTGTCCACTGTGCTGGAAGAACCTCACAGCTGGCTTTTATCACGGGGAAGTCTGAGTTCATCTTCGCTACGATGAGGTGTCAAATAACACATGGAACAAACTGGTATTACTGTAAATTTCAAATATCAGTACATATCCTTGAACCACACCACTCCTCTAAATCTTAGTTCGGCTTTCACTCCTCTGTTTGGTTATCTTCTTAACCTTGGACTCTTGGCGAGTTATTTATCTTAGCATTCAAAAGGACAGATATTTACCCTGGACTGGGCAAAACGGGAAAAGAATGTGGTGTTGTAGCTGATAAAGGCCAGAAAAGTGAAAGAACGCAGATGACAAAATTAGGGTGGGAGAATAGAAAGAAGGTTATACTGGTAGAGGATATAATTGGGACAGAAGAAGAGAGGAACACATCGTATAAATTCGTGACTAAGGCTGCCAGTGTATTTCCCTCCCATTCTTATTACAACTGTCTTGTGCGGGTAGTGATATTCCATATACCATTATCCAGCCGGGTAAGGCTTGCCTAAGCCTTTTGATTTCTGTAAGCGGGGCTAAGATGCTTTCTTCCTGGTCCTCCTTTGAAGATCTCATTTACTGTGCGCCACTGTCAAAGTCACGGACTCCCTGCAGAGGAGCTTAGCAACACACAGTTGGATAAAGACTAGATGACTCTTCATCTCCGCTATCTATCCCTCCTCTATCCTTCTCCCCATCTGATCCTTCAGCACTGATCGGTTACATTGTGCTGATGTTTCTGTGTGCATCTCCTCTGGTTTACATGCAGCTAAGTGACACAGATCAGGTTATATTTATAGTTCACATCTATTCACTTCCTTTCAGTTTCTTTCCTGCTCTCTCAGAAGCTGCGTTTCCCACCTTATGAGAAAAAACAACGGGGAGAAACAGGCTGATATTGCCATTCTTAAATCTCTTTCCTCTTTACCTACAACTTTGTGTCTGCACGTCAGTACAGTTTGCAGAGACAGACAGACCCCTGTGTTTCATCGCTGTTTCTCACAGGTATTACCGCCTTTTAGTGTCTGCCCGTTTTAGCAGCACAGCTTCCCACCTGTAACATCATGTTTTAACTTGTTGCACAAAATGTCACAAAAGTGATGAAAGCGGATCGTTACCTCCTTCCTTTAGCCTGTCCTCCCATGCCCTTTAACGGTAGAAACGTTTGTTTTCTTGCCCTTGAGGAAGGGACAGTTTCGGCAACATACAATTGTGGCAAGTCTGAAATTTCTAGCCCTAGATGCCATTTCCAGAATAGTTTGAAGCAGGCATGCTAACTGATATAGAGCCAGTTTGCAAATGCTTTGCATGCAAAAAGAGAGAGGAAGTGCAGTTGGTTTTGATTTGTATCACTATTTAGTTAAGTTTGTGCAGTAAAACTGTTTGGCTGGAATTGAAATACACAATTTATTATACCAGTGTTCTCTGTAAAGGGGGACGAGCACACATTTTCTATGCACTCGCTCATTCTCAGGGCTGCTAGCTCTCTGTAAAATACAGTTGTAGGTCCCAACAATACCCTGCACAAATACTGACCACTGCAGTTACTTTTAGGGGAAGATCATCTCAAAATCTTACATGAAGTTGAGGCACATTCAAGTCATTGCTAACTGATTGATGCACTTCCTGATATTAGTATCAACGCTGGCTAGAGCTGATATATATCACAGTTGAAAATCTTGTCTTGTGACTACATGTCACACTGTCTCTGAAGCAGAGAGTTGAATAACGAGCTTGTAGCAGAGAAAAATAACAAGATGTTTAAGAAAAACTAAACACAATTGTTGCAAATTGCATTAATAAAGTTTCACATGTCCTTAGATACACTCCTAATTCGTGAGATTCATAACTACTACTTAAAGTAAAGGACTGCACGTTACTGATGTAATAACACTCACTTCCAGAAGGGGGAGACAAAATTGGCTCTTAAATGCCGTCATTTCAGCCGTGCTAGCATTACTCTACTTAATTAGGTCAGATTCATTTGCAACTTTTTTTCCTAATCACTGCTACAGTCGTCTACAATCCTGCATTAATAATAACTAAAATGGTGTGCATCGTGTCTAAGAAGGCCCTGCAGTAACAAACCCACAGAGAGTTTTCACACAGCTCTGCAGTTCTTCACTGCTTAGGGCCCGTTTTAGTTTTCTCATAATTGTCTAACCTGCAAAAGTGAGTTGAAATAACACAGTTTCCTGAGGCAGCGTCTGACCGTTTGTTGTTGTTGGGTGTCTTTTTTTCAAAAACTTGAAAAACACCGGCGTCGTGTTTCACGCGGTCCAAAAACACAACATTAAACAAATGCTTATGTTTAACTGTATCTACACCGAATATGCGAAATGGCAATTATTCCAACAACGAGTGGTGATTGAAGTAATGTATTAATGAGTAATTAATGTTGCTTTCATTTGGAGAAAGGGCAATACTTGTGTTATGGGGAAAAGCAGTGTTGACATTGTTGGTTAGAGCTGCATCTCTGGATTTTTGAGTATATTCTGAGTAACAATCCATCGGGTTGCTAAAAATCTTGTAGCTTCAGTGCAGCTGAGTGATCCCTCTGTCTCCAGTGCAGAAAGAGTTCATGCATTAAAACATAAATTCAGTCAAAGCGTCTTCGTCTGCACAGACAAATGCAACCCATGGTGTTTGTGGGAGAGACATCGTAACTCAGAGGTCCGTGTTTTTGCTTCAGACGTGATTGTAGAATTGATGGTTTAATGATCACCTTTTTAAAATAAGAACAAACTCATACTTTATGCTTTCATTAAGCCTCGCTTTCTGACATCACTCTGTCCGATCTTTAATTCAAAGCTTGCGACAGTTTCATTAAAGCTGGTCCTGCCGAGCCAATAGATGAATTTTCAACTTCACCACAGTGGCTTTAATTCAAGTTAATCATCCGTGAAAGGGGCTCTTTCATATAGATTTGTCCTCTTATGTAGATAAAATAAATCTGGTTTGTAAGCTGCTACAATTGCTGCTGGTGAATGTTCTGTCCAGAGTTAGAGGACTAACATAGAAACTTGGAGTTATTTTGCAAAAGCATCGAGAAAATTTCACCAGCAGCTCAAACAAACTTAAATTTCTTCTCCTTATCCAGTTAAGTGTGGCCAAGCATTGATAATATAAATGCTGCTGATGTTGGACACATGTGAGACAGCATGTGAAAACTACTACATTAATATGCAAAAGGCCAGATGTCATTCATCTGTTTCTGTGTATTTTCTATAAATTTTTAACTAGAAGATGTCAAACTGTGTCCAGTCTTTGATTTATTGTGGTTTGCCTATGAGCCAAATAGATAAACATTCATTTGTAGCAACAAGAAAAAATGATTAAACCTTTGATAAAAACATAACAAGGTTTACAAGAACCGGTTATCACACGGCATCATCAAAAGTTGCCAGTCTCAATAAGAGCGATACATTGGCTAATTTGTGGTGTGTGTGGCTGCAGTGAGTGTGTCGGTTTCCCCCTGATAACTGAGAGTTTTACTGAATGAGCATTTTGAACAGAAGTGAGCTGTTTGTTTTTAATTTATCCATCAGAAATTGTCCGGTAAGCTAAAGTTTTTCAGGCATAGTTTTGAGAGATATTTGCAAACAGTGAAAAACACTGGAAATTTTGGAAAGGACAGTTCTTTGTGCTTGGCTGTTTATTGTGGACAGTCGGGATTCTGCGTCTGCATGCATCTCTTTTCCCGTGCTGTGCCACATATACAGAATGTTAGGATAAAAATGTGCTGTTTTTACCCCTCAGCTGTAAAAGGACATGTTGGCGGATGGGTGAGCGGTGAGGTCACTCATGTTTGTGAATGAAAGTAACTTGAGAATGAGGATAACTTCAGAACGATGTGGGATTTTGAAATTCATACCATAGATGCATCTACAAAAAATCTCAGACAACTTTGAATCTCAGTGACCTTGAACTCAAAGTCAAGGTCAGGTTTTCTGAAAATCTTTGAATGTGATAACTTGTGAAGGATTTTCAAATTTACACCATATACTTGCACCTATACTAGCAGGCTGACGGGAAGCACTGGCAGGTGCCAGCAGGGGTGCCACCAAGGGGGGACCGGCAGGAGGTAACTGCCCCCCCCCAATACTTCCCTATGTTGATAATTTTAATAAATGCGAGCACGAGAGAGAGGAAGATACCCTACAATGAGCTGAAGCATTAGCTTATTCTTTATTGTTATTTATTGGGCTCCATCACTTTGCAAATTGGGCAACTTAAACAAGATGACATGTGTGAAATTGGTAAAATAAAAAATAATTATTTGTGGCTGTAACTAAAATGCGAGCATTTTGTGAGCACCATCGCTTCATGCTCGACTCTCGGGGTTCAGTAAAGCTCTCTTATTGCATGTTTATGGCGGCAGGATGGATGTTCACAATTAAATTTATTTCATTCACAACCAATTCAGTCTTCCTGTTTTTGATCAAATTTTCCCCCGTCTGGTCGCCCAATTAAAAAATAAATAAATTCTAGAAATGCCCCGGGTCAGGAGACCTTGGATTCATGCAGGCACAGGCGTTATACACTGAAGCAGAAGGCTGTGAGGCGGTGCCAGCTTCAGCCTCTTTTTCTACTCCAACATTTGGCAGCAGGTTTACTCAAACGCCTTTTCACACACATTTAAAAGTGTTTTCAGGCCGATTCAGTCCGAGCGGTTCTGACTTGTTTACGAAAGGGAGGCTTAGCTCATCGGCCGTGCATAATGGGATCTCGCAGAGGAAGAGTGATGAGCAAGAGAGAGTGTTTCTAAGACTTTAATGAAGGCTCACAGCTAGCAGAATGAGCTGTTGTTCTCAGTGGCTAGAAGTCACTCGCAGAAGTTAGTAGACACATGCTAGACTCATTCTCTGCACTGCTGGTACATTTACGTGTGTGTTTATCACATGTGTGTTGTAGTGTACGCTGAAAACAGGCTGCGTCTGTTCAAGCCTAATGCGAACGGTGTGATTCGGATGACGTGCACTTAAATGAAGATGTCCGCCCCCTCGTTGCACCTCACAGCCCTCTGTGCAGGATGTCAGCAGATCCTCTTATTTATTTATTTTTGCTCCATGTAAACTCTGCTTTTCACATTTAATGGTGGCAATACAAACAAGTTTATCTAAAGTATACCACAATGCCTTGGCATATTCCACAAGTGGACTTGAAACACAGCTATGACATTTTCCACAGCTTTGACAGCCTCTCTCACAGCAGCTACTGGCTAACTCTCATGCATTTATCCATCATAACAGACTGATGATCCATTTAGAGGAGAAAAACAAGGGGTGATTGTTTTGAAGAAAAAGAACTCCTTTAACTTCTCGAGGAAAATAAGTGCCTAAAATTATAGAAATGGCATTTTGGTTAAATAGGAAAAAAAGAAAAGAAATGCAGACATAGCTTTTGTCAACCGATGAGTCAAGCCAGAGTTTGACATTTACATTTTGTGGCATTGCTGTCATTGAGAAAAAAGGTCGAAGAGGTTGGGAGTTTGAACAGCTGCTAAACGTCAAGCAGTTTACTCTTTATCTCGGCTGAAGTTTTATTGTGAAATTTCAGACAGGATCCTTATCTGAGACAGCGGTCACGTTATCCTGTGAGCTTTCATTTTGCAAGCGAATTTTGGGAACGTTCCGAGGAAAATGATAAGCATGAACATGAAACACGGGCTGTGACAAAAATCAGTTTTCTTTGTAAAGCTTACAAATTCAGATAAAGGAAAACGAAAAGAATTATGCATCAGAAACCTGCATAACTGTGGCCGTACCATTGTGCAGGAAGATGGTGGGCTGCCCCCTACAGGTGGATAGCGAGTTAAGTTGTAAAGCGCTATACAAATACAGACCATTTACCATTTACCAAGTTAACCACTTAAATTGATTTCTGGTGTCTTCGGGCAAACCCTGCAGATTTGGACCTTGGTTTTACTTTTTTGTTTTGTATTTTTGCTGATCTATTTCATTTGCAATCACATTTTACTGTACTTTGCTGCATTTGGGTAGGTTTAGCCATTAACAATTGCTTGGTTAGTGTCCGGAAAAGGTCATGCTTTGGGTTAAAATGCACCCATTCACAACAGCAAACCCCACACTGAAAAATTATGATCCAGCCCTGCTCAGAGATGAGTCCTGACTCCTCACCATTACAGGTGCATGGGCTCAAACAATCTGCCTCACCTGTTTCCGTTTTCATATCCAGCTGTTTCTTTCAGGTACATTAGACGTAATAACTCGGTTTCACAACACACGAAACTCTCATTTTATGTTTAGTTCAAAATGAACTGAATTTTGATCTAAACAAAAAAGTGAGATGCCACTTGTAACAGTGGAAGAATTTTCCAAGGTTTTAGCTTCTGTGCAGTTGTGGTTTTGTCGGTCCATTGGCATCCACCTCTGTGTGACTGCACACTGGGCATTATTATTGCAGTATGCTTTACACTTGCACCCTTTTGTCTTCTCCCATGGCAGATTTCTCTGGAGGCCCACATTGCTCTGCAGGAGTCCGGGGTACCCCTGCACTCCCTCCCACACACCAGTTGGAACGAGATAGATTTATTATCTTGTTTGGAGTTTGTAGATGAATGTGGCAAATAGCGGGTCAACTGTGAGTGTGCTGTGAAACATCCATATGTGTTTATAGAGCTTTCAGTCTGGCTCACAAAAAGCTTTTAAATGGAAGCGACAGGCAGCACAAACAGCTCACGACTCCTTCAAGAAATATATGCACAATCCCCTTATCTGGTTAAGAGAGACAGAGAAGAGACAGAGGGGGGAAAGAGGGATAATTACAAAAAGAGTGACGCTTTCTATTTTTAAGCACAGTGGCTGGTGTGGCTCCTAAGTTTGGCTCTGTGTTTGTGTGTGAGTCCAGTCACCTCGGCTGAGGTTTACACCTGCTTCAGGTCGGGATTAGGAAAAGCAACAAATACAGGATTTATCTCCGGTAAATAGGCACCGGTGGGTTAAGACGACACATGAGCTAACAAGGCATTGCATTAATTTAATTGTGCTTAAGCTAAGTGCAGAGAGGGTCTAAATGAACCAATTTTACATTTCAGAACCTGTATCAGTATTTGTTTGAGATCTCACCTTTATTACATGTTTTTTTGTGTATTGTTGGCCCCTGAGTCCTAATTTGTTAAGTGATTAGTGCTGGTAAAGCACCTGTAAATATTCTATTACTGGCACTCACTAAACCTTCACTACAATATTTCAACTATGAGTAAAAATGTTGTTTTTCACATAAAACCTATTTACCTACTAAAATCTTGACGTGCAATGGCTAAACAGTAGCACACTATAGAGTTTGCATTTTAAAGCACCAGCATTAGAGTCTTTCCAGCAATGATCACTGGTTGTACTTCAAGTTATCCGTGTTTGATTAAGTTTGGTTAAGTGTAAAGTTACCAGCTAATTCCATCGAGACTGGTTAGTAACCTCCAACCATAAGCTGCCATAAGATCAACACAGACATAGATACCTACCAATTAGCGCTAAATTACAGACTAATAAAATACTAGAATTTCATGTACAAAAACCAAAATCCAAACTTCTATGGCAGGCAGAACCACACAACAAGGCATTATTTATCAGATAATTCCTTTAAAAATGCTTGAATAGGTACCAACATCACCAAAATAATGATAGCTAGCAAACCTAGCTGATAGCTAGCAAACCTAGCTATTAGTTAGTGCTGCCTGTGTTGGTACACATGCTAGCTTTTAGTCTTAGCAAAATCCAAATGTTACAGAAAAAAAAAATCACCCACCTCTTCTTCATAGAGCGCTAAATCATTGTTTTTCTGTTTTTCTTTAAGTTAGTTGTTAAACTACCTCATATCGCTGAGTCACCAGTGATGCTGACAAATGGGAGTTTTTGCCTGCCTGGCATAAAATCTGGGCTCATTATTGATGTTTGTGCCTAACCAAATAACCTGTAGTTAAATGATCGAGAAACTGTCATACTCTTTCAATGACATAATTTTGACCACAACTCTTCAGATCCTTGTTTCAGTGTTTCCTTTGCCCTTCTCATCCTCCTCACCACATCTATTCAACCCACTGTCTTCCTTTCATGTTCCCTCTTCAGCTCACCACCTCTGTTTCTCACCCAGAGGAAATCAGAAATGTGGGTGATTCATGGGTAGCGACATTTACCGTACACAGTGATTTATGTCCTCTCCATATCCTCCTGCCCTCTTCCCATTTCCTCCGCCCCTCTCTACCTTCCTTTAGTCCTATTTTCTTTCTTCTGCTGTCATCTTCGCACAATCGCCATGATTTTTTTAGTACAGGTTTTCGTTTTTGTCTGTTTGCATTTTTTTTCGTACTCTCTGAATGTCAAATGTAATCAGATAAATAAAGTGATAAATGAGCATAATATAACAATGCAATGTTTCCAGACACATTATCACAACATACATGAAATATTCCAATAGATATGTGTTTAAGGGCTGTCGGGCTAGCCTTCATCTCTCCTTCGCCCTGGTAAATACTGCACAACTAAAAGCTGAGGGGAGCTCATAACTCAAGTCCACTACAACAACCACTGAATACAAATCAGGAGTGTAGCAGCCAGCTTGAATAATGACACCTGTGTGTGTGTGTGCTCCTGTGTTGGGGTGATTGGAGGTTTATTGCTGGTCACACTTTAACCCTCTCTTCCTGTACTGTGGCAGCTTCATTTGTGTGTACAGGGATGGAAAGATCAACCTTAGAAGACTCAATCGACTGCAAACCTTACACTTTCTATCTGCTGATAATCACTAAACGCTGAATCATAAGACAAGGCAGGTGTCATCTAAAGTCCTGATTGTGTTACTCTGTGGTATAGAGTTCAGTATTTGTCCACAGACTATTTATTGAAAAAATACAGATCCACTGGCTGGATGCTGTGCTCTATGTAGTTTATATGTCACACACCACTGTGCTGCTGTAAATATTTACTACTTCAGCAAACGTATGTTTATCTGACTGAAAATAGACTCCAACGAAAGCTCTGTTTACTCCAGCTTGATTATCTCTGCTACAATCTACTGCTAAAACATGAATGTTTTGTATCTGTACCTCAAAGGGAGCCTATCATGATCATTTTGAGCCTCATGTTCTTGTTGTTGTTCTCTGCTAGCATAGCTTTGTGTCATTCACATTTCAGAGTCATCCTTATTTATCCTGGACTGGACTTTGGAGCGGCTCCTTAGTTAATTCACTGTCTAAAACAATCCATTTTTAAGTCCATTGCTCCACCCTTTGAGCTAGCTGTCTTCTAATTGGTTACTTTTTGTTAAACAGAAGTTTTGAACAGAAAGTGGGTGGGGCTTCTGTGCTGACATCATACAGAGCCATGAGTGCAAAAAAATGCCCGAAAGAAAGCATTTAGAGACTCAGATCTGACTAAAAGCACTTACTTATCGTACATTGAGCCTGGTCCTGCAGGAGGTTTCTTCCTGTTAAAAAGGATTTTTCTTCCTTCCCACTTTCACCAAGTCCTTGCTCATAGGGGGTCCTCTGATTACTGGGATTATCTTTCTAATATTGGAAGGTCTTAACGTTACAATGTAAAGTGCCTTGTAAAGCCACACACAACCAGTGGAAAACATTACTTCTACATGCCACTGTCACCTGGTGTCCCCCCCTCTTTTTTTCTAATGAGCCCAGTGTTAATGTAGTGAACCATACACCCAGTAATAAACAAAAGCACTTTTGAAACCCAGCCAGGCATGAAGTGGAAACCCTGTACCTCGTTGTGGTCCAGTGGCCCATGTGCTCACCTGATACGGATTTTGAGGTTGTGACAAAAGCAATACAGCTATCACTTCTTAGTCTCTTCTCCTCATTTCTGCGGTATGCAGCAAATGAGAGGGTGAGCCGAGGATGTGTGATGAACCACTATGAAATTATAAAATTTTCCATCAAGGGTATTTATTTCTGTGTGTGTTAGCATCCATGGTTGGGCTTGGTCAGCTCACTGGGAGTCATATTTTATATTCAGCTGCTTTTCTTTTGCCACTATCAATGCAAAGTGGCCATGTGTATCTGCTGTAAACATCCTCATCGAATGACCTGCTTTTTTTGCAGTCTCATACTTGCAGTCCAAGCAGAATCAGAGCTGATATAGCACTCTCTAGTGGAGCAAGACGCTATATGGGTGTGTTACATGTTTACCAGAAACCATAAAAAGCTTATGTCTGTGTGCTGCTCTGAGAGATAAGGTAGCTGTGTATAGTAACATTGTTATGCTTGCAGCTTGTAAAGTAGGTCAGTTTCGAAGTTTTTAATAATGTATTGTCTGTTTTGTTTATTTTCATATTTGAAGTGATTTTTTTTATTACAAACGGGCAACTTTGGATAAAGAGTAGAGTTAATTAATCTCATTAGTTTGGATTTAAAGATGCTCTACAGTTGTAATACACATGCATTTCATTTAATTGTGATTAGGGCTAATCTATCTGCTCAGATTATAGACTTTACACACAATATCTATGAAAATAGAGGCTCTAATGATAGTTTGGGAATTGAAGGAGTCAGTATTTATTATTTATTTTGTTCCCAACCTAAAACCCTGTGTAGTTTGAAAGCCTTGTCCACTTCTAGGATAAAAAAGAAAATAATATTGGCCAGGACTAGAACTAATAATTGTTTTCCTCTTAAATAATCAGTTGTTACATCACTAAACAAAGCTGCTAATGTAGCAGCTAACTGCCCAACTTAGTTTCCTTCCCTGATAATGTTATCAGTAGTTAAATGTTATTTAAAGACATATTGTAATTCAGTGTTTCTGCCACTTTGGAGTTTGTGTTGGAATTGTTTGTTGATGTTAGTGGTCAGTACTGTTTCTAAGCTCACTGATTAATATTATTCATTTCCAATTTAAATTAACAATGTATTCATGTATTTTGTGTTAAATACATAAAAAAGCTGAATCAACTTTTTGGGATTTCTTTACCTGAATGATTGAGCATGCATCAAGACACATGAAAAATGCTTCACGTGGTTACACAGAGAAACTTTGAATGTGTGGTTTTATTTGATCAGCAGTCAAACATCTGTAAATAACAACCCTATAGGAAGGTTTATTATGACAAATGAGTGTGAGAAGAGATCTTAAAAACCATAAAATATTGAATTTAAATATATGAGTTTTAAAAAAATGGGATGTTCAAATAAACAAATAGACATTTTTCTTCCAAACTCCACACACTTTACCTTTTCAGCAGATCACACACCTGGCTGGAGCTCTGATACAAGATGTAAATCAGAAGGCTAAAGGAAAATAACATCCCAAGTCATTATCGTTATTTTAAATGTGACTGTTGCTAATGAAGCATGGGCTGTATTTTTGTGCCTGTGACCTTTTAACAAGCAGGTTTTGTTGGCTGTCTGAGCTCTGATTATTCTTTCACAGACTATTTGACCTGCAAACAAGCCCAACAGTCTGGCACTGGTGATTTATGATATTATCTTTAGACTCACAAAGACAAGGCTGTAAAACAACCTCTGATTGTCCCCTAAAAGGCACACCAGTTGATTTAAAAGTGCTGAAGGAAATAGGCTACGTAGCACTTTACAAGTAAATATTTGGCTTTTTTTCCCCATCTTTTGACCTGACACCTTGAACTGATTTGGAAACCTGCGTTAGAAAGGCTTTAGTGTCCGTTAGTTTCTGTTTTGTTTAGCTTATGCAGTGGAATGGTTTGTTGTGTGTACTAAAGGCCCTCGCTCCCCTCTGCCCTCTCCACCAGGACCAGATGGTGTCTCTTTAGGCATTCTAATGAATATTGATATGAGGGGTCTTAGTTAACAAGAGGGGGGAGGGTGCATATGTTGGGCCAGGGACCCCCAAAACTGGCATGTAGTAAAGGTCTGTGGTGAGGGGAGTGGGTGTGCAGGGGATTTATATCTGAAGAAAAGGAACGTTTGCGACTTGCAACAAAGCTCCTTTCTCATGCCCGTAAGCTCTCTCTTGTCTCATATTGGTAAGATATTAATATGGATTAGACAGTGATGAGACTGAATTAGTTGCCTGGCGATGTCATCCAGACACTTGAAGATGAGATGCAGAGCAAAGATGTGGTGCAAAGTGTGATATGGCATAAATGGGTAAGACAGAGAGATGACAAAGGTGAGGCAAGTGGGAGCACGAGGTGAGGAGATGGACAGGTTAATCTGGTGGCAGAGTTAATCCTCTGGCACGGCTCCCAGGTCTAAAGCTCCTGAATGCCTCTGTATATTCCAGCCTGGGCTCACCACACTGAGGTTGAACCACTGCCAGCACCCCGGGCTGGGCAGTCTGACCCTGGGGCACTGGGGTGCAGATTTCTTTACGGGAGAAGCTCCACTTTTATTTTACCAGTGCCAGGATTCCTGTATGTGGAGGGATAGCAAGTGAATGATTGAAGGTAATTGCATTACTACCCTCCAGCTGGTGCAAGCCAGCTGTAGCCCCCTGCTGTGACCCTGTTATTGTAGAAAAACCCCCATTCAGGGGGCAAGAGAATCAAAGTGCTGCATCTTCACCAGCAGGAAAGCAATCCCGGGATGCAGTACTGATCGTTTGTTTGGCACCGAATCCACATTAACTGAGTTGTCCTGAAGCCGTGTTATATTTCATACCCTCTGCAGTTTGTCAGGAAACATTAGCAGGAACTCATCCGCAGACAGATGATGAACTGAGGCGCTGTCAGCTATTTATAACTCAAATTAGACCTTTGTTAGATATAAGGCTAAAGGGGCAGGCAGGAAGAAGGAAGAACTATAGAAAGATGTAAAGGAGTTGAGATTGGCAGAGACAGGCAGGGGAGTGAGGGTACTGGGAAAAAAGTGATGGAGGGAGACATAAGAGAATAAAACTGGAACGGCATAGCTTTTCATCGTGAGGACACCTTTACTGTCAAATGCAGCCCCTGTAGCCCTTAGATAATGAGACACAGTGTCAGACACATGCATACTGCTGAAGGCTTCCAGTAGGGATGTAGAAGCTCCACAACTTCAGATTATATCAGTGACCAAGCGGGTAGTTTTAGAATCTATGGTAGAATATGCAGAAATTAGCTCTCTTATATTGGAACATTTTTCATGGGTAGCTTTGTTTTAATTAGCATAAGGAAGCTTTAACTGGGTTTGCACTGGTGGAGTGTGTGCACAAAGCTCCACACGTGTCTGTCTATACTGAGTGAAGTGGGGGGCTGGTTGCCTCCTGAAAGCCAAACTTTGACAGCCGTCTTGCTGGCGGGAGGGGTTCATCATTTGACAATGGGGAGGGAATAGCAATGGAGGGAGCCTGTGTGAGCAAAACAGACACGAGAGAGAAAGAGCAGCGGGGGAAGGGAGGAGGGTATCAGACTCGGGGATAAGGCAGCTGGGCTGAAAGCAGATCTCATTGTGCGCTTGTCCTTCCCAAGTCCCTCCAAGTCTCTGCAGAAGCACCTGCGATCATTGCTGTCGAGCTCTGCCTCCTCAGTCGAGGCATGCGGATCTCAATCGCAGGTCAAATTGACAGAAGGACGACTTGTTAGACTCTGTTTTGCTTTGCTCTGGCGTTTTGAGTGTGGGTTTTGTTATGGCACTGGTGTAGGCATGGTTGTTTACTTGAGGAAGAGCATCCACTCTCTGCTGTCCATCTTCAAGAAAAAGGGTGAGTGCCGACTCACGTGGAGGCTGCAGTAAATCTCTTTAACTTTGCTGTGATTGATTGTTTAACCAAGCTTTTTATCATACTAAATATACCTTAAAAGCAAGTACTGTTTTTTCATTTTAACTGACATCTACCTCAACAGTTCACAAACACACCGATGTGTAAGAATTAGTGTTGAAGGTAATTTGGAGGTCCTGTCTAATGAGATAAAGCTCTTTGCTGACTTTTTGGGGGGGAATCGTATTAATCAACCCAAATCCCTAAACCTCCTGCAGGGGTCTGGCAGAGTATCAGGGAGGGCTGCTTCTTCGGTTATTTGTTGCTACTGGTTAAAGTGTTACATATTTGAGTAATTGTCATGAGATGCTCACAGTTGTCAAGTGGAAGTTTATAGACTAAACTGAGTGTAGTCCATCCTAACTGGGAACCAGTGGGAGCGATAAAGGAAGGAAAAGGAACAACTCACGCTGACCCTTGCTCAGCTAAGATTTTAGCCAATTTGCATGACTGATTTCCCATGGAAATGACTTCCCAGTTCATACACAGTTGTGCAGATTTTCATGAATTTGTGGTTCAGAATCCTAGATGTAGCACTGTGATGTAGCTGCCA
The DNA here is from genome assembly GCF_057381915.1 of Diplotaxodon limnothrissa. Lineage (NCBI taxonomy): Eukaryota > Metazoa > Chordata > Actinopteri > Cichliformes > Cichlidae > Diplotaxodon > Diplotaxodon limnothrissa. The sequence continues at coordinate 25,305,790 of NC_140616.1, forward strand.
TCACTGTGGTTAACACAAGAAGGCAAGAAGCCCCAATTTTATCCCACATGCCAAAGACATGAATGTTTGGTCAGTTGATTCTACGTTAGCTAAAGGTTTGTATTATTGCTTTTCTCTCTTTTTGTTTGCCTTGTGATGGACTGGCAACCTGTCCAGGGTGCCTCTTACCCAGTGTCAGCTGGGATCAGCTCCTTAGCTGTCATTTGACGTCGTGCAAAGCAGTCCTGCAGAGAGACAGAGCTTGGTCCAGTTCCCACACAGGAGTCCTGTTTTTGTAATAGTCTGTTTATTTGATCAGTAAGAGGTATGTGTGTTGTAGTTAATATTTCAGCAGGGTTTCTTGCAGCATCCTTGCATGAGGACAGATTATCGGCAGTAATCCCTGCGGGGTTTACAAGGAAGCAAGATACTGCAGGAGATTAGCCAGGCCATAGTTTACTGCCGAGGGCCTGGCCAGACTGGGATGTCTGCACGCCAAACTTGGATGAGGAGACTTAATAAGTGCGCTGCATTAAAGGTGCGCTGACAAACGCACATTCTTATCAGGTGGAAGTGAAGCAAGTTCTCTGTCAAGTTGATAAATGTCTCTATTTATGCTAACACCACTGCTTTCATTGGGATAGTGCAAAGAGTTGATGTCTCACTATTGTTTTAATTCTGAATAATTCTGGATAAATGCTGTTGCCAAAATTAGTAGTTCTGATGTTACAATATGTGTGAATAAAGGTTCTGTCACACAATAGGGTTCCAAAACAAATTGATATAAACTCGATATAACTCCAGTTCTGTGAGTGTGTTGCCCCTGCTCTAACAGGCATAAACCGGTGGTTTTGTGTCTTTGTTGTTAGCTGTGCCATCCCATTGACCTTGCCCTTGAGCAGGACAGTGATGGGTAGACATCACAGTTGTTGCAAGACATGGTTGGAGTGCAAAAATCGTTTTTTATAATATACCTGGACGTTTCAGTGCACGTTACAAAATTAAGACCATTCTTTTTGGTGAATTTCAGGCATTTAAAGGTATAAAATACCAAATAGATTTGACCTTTACTATTTTTTCTTATTATATCAACAGCTGGTCCCAAGGTGAATGAAGACCAGAAGAGGTTGACAGTCCATTATACAGCCTCGCAGCACTACCAGGAGAATGTTTTCATTGAGGGCAGCAGGCCTCAGTACTTGGAAGACCTGCACACTGAAGCTCAAGAGGGACTCAAGATACAACAGCAGGAAGGTAAGGCACATTCATTTGATTCTTCATATCAATATGACATAACATAACATTTTGTTAGGTCTTAAACTGAAGATTTTTGTATATCCCACTTTATTAAAAAAAAAAAAAAAAAATCTATGGTTACATAAATGATTGCATGTCTATATAAGAGTGATTGTATATGGAGCTTCAGTTTTTTCAAACTTGTCTGTTTTGATCTCTCAGAACACAAGAATGGAGGGAACTTTCCTGACAGTGAAAGCATTGCTGTAAGTGCCCTAAAAGCTCTGTGGATCATTTTACTCGTTATTCCTCAAAGCAAAGACAGCTACCTAACTACACACCTCTATGTATGTCGGTGTGTGTGTATCCCTGCAGTCCACAGACACTCTTCATCCGGAGGATATCAACTCCAAGGATGGAGATGCATCTCCAGAGTCAAGAGCCAACTCTGGGAATACTGATAGCACAGTAACCTTTGCTGCGATGACTAGACCTGCACTTACCCGCCAAGGCAAGAAACAGCTCTGCTTGTGTGTGTAGAACTTGGAAAGGAGGGATATGTATTGCCTTCATCTTAGAGGAATAGGAGCTAATCATAGTGCCCATGAGAGCAGTTTGAGCTTTGTTCCTGAATTTACTGCTTTATGGTGAATCATAGGTGGGTACTTATTTAGCATGCACGTCTCATTCCAGCTACTTGGTGCCTCTGCAGTTATGGTGTGAAATCAAAGGAGGAGGAACTCGATACACAGACACACACTCATACTAACATACTCTTATGCACAGCTGAAGATTTTTTTTCTGTAACTCAAAGAGTTCTAAACATCTAAAGACATCACAGCAGCTCTACACATCACAGCTGAAGGGGAAAGCGTGCCATTCTGTGTGTGCATGCAGGGAGTCTAATTGGTATTCAGATCATATATTTACAAAAAAAAAAACTTAATTATCAAGAGAAGAAAAGTGCCTAATATATTTTACTTTATATATAATATATTTCACTGCTCCCAGTATTTAAGCACTGTTCTTACTGGCCACTTTTTTGGGTGCACCTGTTCAACTGCTTGTTAAAGTAAGTATCTAATCAACCAATCATATGACAGCATTCCATGTAGGCATGTAGACATGGTCAATATGATCTTCTGAAGTTCAAGTCTCAATCTCTGCTGCCATATTAGGATTAGGAAGGTCAGAATTTGGCATAAATAACATGGAAAGCGTGGTTCAGGTTGGTGGCAGTGGTATAATGGCGTGTTGGATATTTTCTTGCCACACATTCTTGCCCCCTAAGTTCCAAATGATCATTGTTTAAGTACCACAGCCTCGCTGATTATTGTTGCTGACCATGTCCATTCCTTTATGACCACAATGTGCACTTCTTCCAACAACTGGAGGTTGAAATTCCATGTCACAAATCATTTAAAATGGATTTCCTTAATATAAAATTGAGTTCATTGTACTCAAATAGCCTCTAAAGTGACCAGATTTCAATACAGTAGAGCACCTCTGGGATATGATGAAGTGGGAGATTTGCATCATGGCACATCTGCAGCAACTACATGATGCTATCATTTCAATACTGAGCAAAATCTTTGTTTCTAGCACTTTGTTAAATCTGTGAATTAAGGCAGTTCTGAAGGCAAAAGATGTAACTATTAAAGTGTCCAATGAGTGTACAACTTTTTTTAGTCATGCCAGGAATCTGGCCCTAAGATTGATCATCTCCCTTAAATATGTCAGTACATACTGGAAACATTACCATTAATCCTATATAGATATCCATGGCGCCTACATATGTTGTTGAAACACTGACCTTTCCTTGAGTGCCATCATAAAATGTGCATACATATTTAGAATAAGCTGCTGAAACTGGCTGCCAGCTCGGAATATTTAGGCATTAAGTATTTTTCTTAAATTTGTTTTTATTTTTCCAGAATCTGTTATGTATTACTTGAAAAACTAATGACATTTCCATCCATTTTATTCATACTGTTTGGTACTAATTGTCACTCTAATGGGCTACACCAAAAAGTAGAAGATTTTTAACCGCATACTTGCATCCCATTACTATGCTAGGATAATCATTATAGGCATGCTAGCATGTTGGTGGTAACATCTAGCTTAGGTAGAGCCTTAAAGAGCTGCAAATATAAGAGTAGATTCTTAGGAAGGATTAGCATAAACTTGCTCCTTCTCCCTGGTTGTGGGAATACCTGAAATTTGCTGCCACATTTGTCATAATGACCATAATTAATCACTATAAAGGACAGTCAACAGAATTTCAATTAGCAGTTAGCATGAACATGAGATGGGGCTTTGGCAGTTCTACAGCACAACCTGCAAAGCAAAGAATTCACAATTCAGTTTTTAATGTGCGGCGAAAAATCAGACAAGAATATTGAAGCCTGAAATGTGCACATGTGAAAGTTTTGTTTTTTTACTTACAGGTTCTACATTCAAGCCCCTGAATCCAATCAAAAGACAAGATAAGAGCAGGAAGAAGACCAGGAGAACCACCATCATGGGTATTCCCAACCAGGTCCAGAAAGAACTTGGTACGCTCAAAGTATTGTTCTTTGTTGATGATGAACTAAAACTATATTACCATGTTACTAATGGTGCTAACAGTGATATACCTTTTTCACAGGCCTAAACAGAAACTCCACCTTTCAGCCGCTTGTTTCTACTGAGGTCTCTGTCAACACACAGATCAGTAACAGCCAATCATCAGGTGTCATCACCATTTCTACAGATGATGGGACTCCAGTCGCAAATAAGTTGGGAGCAAGGGTACATGTTTCAGAGCTGGAGGTAAAGAGTTATTCAGAAAGAACCTATTCATTGTAAATAGCTTTGATATATGTTATAAGTTTAATATGCCTTTTATATTTCAAGAATGGTCCACTCCACTCCACTCTAAGCAGGCATTCAGAGGTGAAGAGCTGGTGAGGAAGCATCTCCAGGACCACCAGGACTTTGGTTCCCAGCTCTTTCCCACCTCCAACCTAAGACCCAAGTCTCTTGCAGTACCTGGCATGACAACATCCACCTCTTTATCTCCTTCAATGTTTAATTTCCTCCAGGAACCCCAGGTAGGAATTAAATCAAGCTGTTAGATAAGAAAACTGTCTTTAAATTAGTTGTGTGAACTTTGTTTTTAATTCCTAGTTGATTATTGGCAATTTGTCACATTTACATATGAAACATTTTCTGTTTTCTTTCAGGGGCCAGTGATGTCTATCTCTCCACAGGCCACTTACTTGTCTACAATCATTCCTAATGCTGTAATGCCAGCATCGATTGAATTCATTGAGATTGACCGCAGTACCAGCCGGACTCGTGGCAGCAGTGTCAACCATGGCAGCAGTGTCAACCATGGCAGCAGTGTTCGCACTGTAAGCAAAAGCAGCCTGGCATCTGGGGACTCGGCAGTCAGCCCCTTGCTATCCAGAAGATCAGATGGTGACACTTCCCAGACAAACCATTATCACAATGACTCCACACTGGCCACATCAGCTTCAGGGTCAAACTGGAGTGAGTCAAAGTCTTCTGAGACCATTATTTCAAACTCATCCCCACTGTCCTCCAAGGGTAGCACACAAAGCAGTAACTCTTCACAGAGAGTATGTCTAAATGGGCAAACCAAACAAACTGCTGGGGATCAGGACCTTGTTAGTTTCCGTAGCTCTGTTCATGCGATTAGCAGCCCTAGCGGTAAAGGTGAAAACCTTGTTACAAGACCAGCAACAGAATCTGGTGAATCGGTGGCGGTGGCTGCTGGAGAAGAAGCAAAGAATAAAAAGAAACGTAGCCTTTCAGTTATGAAGACCAAGCAACCTCCAGCACCACCACGTAGATCAAACTCTCTGCACAGTAATAAGATTAGAGGTAACTCCAGGGTGGTTATTGTGGATAACAAAAGTCTTAATGACTCTGCTTCTGGGGAGGTGACATTTACTAGAGAGAATATTGTACCAGAGGATGAGACAAAGTTGGTTTCTACAAATAGCACTAAGATACCCGAAGATGTATCAAACTTCCTTAGGTCAAGCTCTCCAGATTCTTCCACCAATCCTCTGAGTTCTGCTAAGGCATCTTCAAATGAAGATGGGCTATCTCCAGAATCTAGTTCCTCCCCACAGAAAGTTCCACCAGAGGATGGGAAATTTGAACGGACCATTTCTCCATCTAGTGGTTATTCTAGTCAGAGTGGCACGCCAACACTTTCTCCAAAAGGGATCTCCCCAACCTCCCCAGAGAAGCAGAAGAAGAAACCAGTCAAGCCGGAAAGATCAGCGTCACGAGCCTCATCCTCAGCAGCATCTCCTTCATCCTCAGTTACGTCTTTATCATCTGGAACATCTGAGCTTGCCAATACAGAAGTTTCTGTGTGTAGCTCAAATCAGCCTCCACAGGGATCTTCACCAACTGTTGCTACAAAAGACCTTGCACTGAAGAACAATACCTCAACTTTTAGAGAGGAAGTAAATGAGCTATTGAACATCCCACCACCTCCTAAAGTCAAAGCACCATGTCCTCCTCCTCCAGAGACATGGGTCCACAGCAGACGCACCTTGGAGCTCCTCTGTGGGCCTTGCCCTAATGTTAAACAAAAAGCAGCACAAGTACAGGAAAGCACAAGTAACGACACAGGAACCCAGACTGAAACTAGGAAAGAGATGCAGGTTTTGGATCAAATTCAAACAGCTACAGACAAACCTATCATAGAACTGTCCAAAACTCAAGCAAAGCCTGAGTTACTATCAACAATGCATCCTGACAGAGTTCATGTGGTGCAGGAGGGTAAGGAATATCCAGAACAAGAAACATCTTTCGTCCAGGACAAAAGAAAAGCAAGCGTAGATGTTCAGCAGCAAGAACAGAGTAGTAGCTTTGTAATGAAGGAGCCAGAGAGTCAAGGGACAACTCCAAAGAAAGATCCCCCTCCTGTCATGAAGAAACCCATGACACTACTGCACAAAGGGGAAATGGTCTTGGCGGAGAAGTCAGTGGAGAAAGAGAACAATGTAACGAGTGGCACAGCAGAGGTCACTATATCTGTGGAGAACTACATGTCTTTAGAGAAAGGTGTGACAGCTTTATTTGACGAGAGCAAGGCTGAGACGGACAGAAGTGAAGTCCAATCCATGCAAACACTTTCAATAGAGGTCCCCAGAATCAATAAGTTTTCTCCGCCACCTACCCCTCCCCCAGCATACCACCCGACACCGCCTCTATCAAGGAAAACACCTCCCTCAGCAGTATCTACACCTCCAAATGATTTACAAAGGGTACAGGAGGAGATCCACATTGTAGAGTCCTCCTGGCCACCTCCACCACCTCCTTTGGAAGGGGACTCTGTATTTGATGGAGTGGATGAGGTTGACTTTCCTCCACCTCCTCCTCCATCCATCATAACCGACAGTGCACCAGATGTGATGGCTGGTTGCGTCACAGAGTTGGGCAACCCTAATGTGCAGACTGTACAGAGTTCAGATTTGCACCCAGTTGTTCCACAACCAGTTATAAACGACACAGAACCAGTGATTGACGTGCAGGTTCCAAAATCTATAGCTTTTGAGGAGATTTCTTCATCTGTTTTAGAGACTGTATTGCCTCCACCAGTGGAATCGCCTCTTATACCAAGTATGAAAAGAGCAGAAAGCCCAGTACCAAACACAGCTGTAGATCCTCCCGGCAGTTTCCAGAAGCGAGGTTCTCTGCAAATTGAAGATCCCCCTGTGTCCATCAGTACTCAGTTTTCAGCTCTGACTGTGCCTGTAGCGCCTCCTCTACCGTCAGATAATTTAACTCATGGAGTTAATTTCAGAAGACATTCCAGCCTAGCAAATCGAGATGCCAGGACCAAGGAGCTCCTCTCCCGCCACAAAAGTGTTCCCATTCCCAAAGAGGATGCTAACATACCTCTTGTCACCCCTTCCCTGCTTCAAATGGTTCGCCTGAGATCAGTCAACATGACCGAAGATCAGGTGCAAAGTCCGCCAGAGGACAAGTCCACAAATGAGGAAGCACCAGTTAAGGATAATTCCCCAGTTTCTATCCAAGGATCTCAAAACATTCCTCAAAAACCCATCCGCAAGTCTTTGTCACTGAAATCTCCCCCTCAGGCCATTAAATCATCCTCTGTGACAATGACCAGTCCTTCAATGCGCTTACAGGAAGCCATACGAATGAAAACTGCAGCAATGTCTTCAAGAGATGGTCTGCCCTCCAAACTGGGTGTGAAATCATCGACATACAGCTGCGTCAGTGACCCAGGAGCTTTGCCACGGAAATCACACGAAGGATATGACATGCACAAGTCTCCAGCTTCTACTGCTAGCTTTATCTTCTCTAGGAGCACAAAAAAGGTTGTCATAGAGACTGCCTCATCCCCTGACGCTCAGGCAAATCTAAAGCAAAGCTTGGCAGCTGAGCTCATGCAAGTGTCCGATCAATCCAAGGCTGCTGTGTTTACATTTGATGGAGTGAAGTGTGATAAAGTTCCTCCACCTGTAGCCAAGAAGCCGACGCAAAGCAGCATCAACTCTTCACCGAGTCTTCCGAATTCTTTGTCAAAGATGGAGGTCAATGTCAAAGGGAATGGAGCAGTAGTAGGAGGAGAACATAGGAGTGGAATAAACCTGTCTGAAACAACAAGTAAGTTTATCATTATATTTGTGCCTTCATTGGTGTTTTTGCTGCTGAGTTTGCAACAGCTTCAAGGTTTGTTCTGTACCAGCATGAATAAATAACTCTTCCAACTCTTGCCATGAAAAAGCAGAATGCAAAGCAGAGGTTGCAGAATAAGAGTCACCTCCGGCACAAGCCCAGTACAGATGCTGCTGGTTTGCCTACAGACTTTTTTTTTCTCCAGTTAAATGCGCAAGCATGTGCTTTAATTAACCGTAACCTGAAGCTCGTGATCATGTCTCAGTAATTCGATTAGATTAGGAAGGAATACTCATCAAGCGTGTTCCTGTAACTGTATTATGGTGATGCTATAATGTCTAACCACCACTTGTCTTCCCCCTCCAGCAACCAGAGTAACAGCGGACACAATTGAAACACTGTTCTGAAAGACTTCTTTGGTGATTAAACAAGAACCAGGCTGATACCAGAGGAACAGAAAAAGGACAACTCACAAGAGAGACTGACTGGCATTAAGAGACATTAACTAAGTGTTTGTGTGCATTTCCTCCAAAAAGCCTTAGCCTGTATTGGCCTTCCTTAATATTTATGCAAAAAAAAAAAAAAGTATCACTCCCAATTTCTTAAAATAGCTTTATTCTGGAGTATTTTTCTAAAAATATAGTTTATGTCCTACTGAGGCCCCTCAGGGTGAAGCACTGTACATTGGCTGAATTGCAAATATTTAGCTTGTGTTAGATCGCCTCCCAGAGGTTCCATTAGGTAGTTGTAATTTCAACTCAGAGAAAACGACTTGTCTTCGAAAAAAAAGCATTTCTGTACATAGATGGTCTGTTTCCCCCTCCTCTTGTATTATATATATTGCAATATTGTCTGACAAAAGCATCCACTGTAGGACAGGATATCCATTCCTTACTTAGACTGAGTGAAGAAATTACTGAGCTTAGCATCATTCACGCTTTTTGGTGTGGAAAGCATTTGTCAAAAAGGGATGCCGCATACTTAAGAATTCAGTGTTTTTGTTTTCCCGAGATGCACTTTTGTAAACAACATATGCTAAATAGTTCAGACTTAACAGAATAAAAGCATCTAAATACGGGAGTAGGTGAAATATCAAGTAGATGCTTTTTTTTTTTTTTTTTTAGCAATTCTTGGGTGACTGCAAAGCCAGCTCATCAGTATCCTATTTATTTATGTGTGATTGTTTTCACCAGTAGCACTGTCAGTCACCTTTTCCTACCAAATATGAAATATTTAAGAATTTGTTTCATCTGAAAACCACCTTTAGGGCTACGACTGGGGTGACTGGCCCTGGAGGACCATTACACTGGAGCAGGATGTCAGTGTTTTCAAAAGCGGACCTATTATTGTAATCCCTGTGAACCAAAAGCTCAGACATCACGCCTCAGTTTCAGATGGCATTTTTTAGTTTTGGATGTTAATGTAAGTGAGAGTGGGGAATCTCAGGCACACAGCACTGAGTACACAGGCCTGTTAAGGAGCAGCCAATCAGGAGAACGTTTGCTTAAACTGAGGGGAAAGAGACAAAAACAACTTGTTTCAGATGGTTGATGAATTAAAGCCTGGGTTTAAAAAAAAAAAATCATTATTATTTTGAACTGTGAATCATGCAAACTACTTCATCCATTGATAAAGACATGCAGCTGAAACTGAGCACGATGGGTCCACTTTAATACATGTTCTGTAACTCTGTAAGCCTTTTTATGGTGGAAAACAAATACAGCTCAATATATTTGCACAAAACTTTCCCCCTCTCAGAATCATTGATGAGTGAATTACACGGACTCCTCACACAGGGTCAAAAAAATCTCTGTTTTGCTGATTATAGAGAAATATGTGCAGTTATTACTTCTATAAATAAAATTTAAGTGTATTAAACTGTTTCCTGTGTTCATAGTTCAAAAACTTTCTCACGGATCACAAATGATATTCTCACTCAGTCTTCAACCAGTGTTTATTACACATTAGAGATGATGATGCATGGTTTGATTATAACAACTAATGTTCAGATCTGGATTTCTGTGCAACATTAGTCAAAATACAACCGTCATATAGTACAAGGCATATTGATTTTTAGATACATAGGATGTTGGGAACACATAAAACTATGCTTAGTAAGCAGATTTGGCAGATTGGCCACAGTCCTGATGTTCACATTTACCATGAAGGCAAACAGTAAAACAGGTAACTAAGGAAACGTTCAGTCCCTTTTAGGAAACCCGAGATATTTTTCATTGGCTACTTCCACGAATAAGCTATAAAGACCAGAGTCCTTTAACTGAAAAGGCCCTTTCTTCCCCCATATGTGTACAACTTCAAAGAAAGGAAAAGTAATGAATCAGGTTTTCAGAATTTGTCTAAGAGAGTTTAAAACATGTAAGACACAAGGCATCATGTGCCGTCACTCTTCAGGAAACATCCAGATGAAGCTCGATGCTGCTGCCATGGCGACTCGATGGAAGTACTGTTGCTGTGGCGAGCAGGAGCAGCTTCAGCGTTTGCGTGTTTAACTGATGTTCCCTCCTTTGAGCGTCTTACATGTGATCTGCCCCAGTTTGGTCATCAGCTGCTTGTCTTTCCACTGAGCTACACACTCGTCTGATATCTTTAGGTCAACCTAAAATACCAGATAACACACATGATTTTATAGTCTGTACTTTAAATGTTAGCTCTTTAGTAGAGGGGGAAAAATACAGCGGTTTAACGTTAAACATACATAAAGAAACATACCTGGAGTTTCTCCCACACCTTCTTCTTTGGGTTAAGTCTATCATCTGGCTTGCCTGACTCATACCCTTCCACAAAGACCCTGTCCCCTGGCAACGAACCTTCTGGAGGATCCAGAGGCTCCACCTTTCTGGGCTTGCCCTCACTGGAAAACAAACAGAGATCGGAGGAGTTGGAAATTTAAGCTAAATTTCACTTTGTGCAAAAAAACAAAACAACCCAGCCCCCAAAAATGAAACTCACATAGAGGCACACAGCAGCATGGCTTGAGACTCGATCCCACGCATCTTCTGGGGTTTCAGATTGCACAGCACCAACACCAGTCTGTCCTGCAGGTCCTCCTGTGAAATGTAGGCCACCAGCCCACTGACTACCGTCCTCGGCTCAGGCTCTCCTACATCGATCTTCTCCAGGTACAGAGACTCAGCGTCTGGATGCTACAGAGGGGGGAAATTATTTTTAAGTTCCACAGTGATTATCCAATGATGTAAAAGTTCTGATTATAATGAAATGACAATAACTTACCTTCTCCACACTGAGGATCTTTCCCACTCTGATGTCCAGTCTGGATGGAGCCAGCTCATCGTCCTCTCCTCCACCACCATCTCCTCCTCCTCCGGCCTTAACGCCCTTCCCTCCTGCTTCTAATAACACACAAGTAAGACAGCATTAAGTCTCAGTATGAAGCCACTCCCGCTTTAAGCCACAGCAGCCACACGGTTTGACACTGACTTGTCTTTGAGGGATCAGGATAGGCGTTGCTGGTAAGTTTACGGAGCTCAGGAGACTCGAACTTCTTTCTAATTGGCTCCAGTAGCTCATTTAGTGCATCCTCCACAGAGGCCTTCAGGTCTCCAGGGTGGATCATCTATAAACAGCAGTTAACTACAGGTTAAACCAGAGCTCGTTACGGGAAGACTTCATTGTTCAAATAAACCAGTTAAGGCGTCCTTCACCTCTGCAACGAAGTCCTTCTCCACTTCCTCAAACACACTGTAAACTTTGTCTCCGCCCCACTTTGCATCTCTCTTGATGGAGAACACTGAAACACAACAGTACAAATGATCAACTCATTTGATTATTCAAATTGATTTGCCGAAAAAAAAGGAAGTCTGAAGCCAGGTTGCAGGAAGAGATTGAAAAATTGTTTCTACCTCCTCGTAGAGGGAAGAGGACATATTTGACAAAAGAGAGAACTCCATTGTTCTGGATGTTGCCCGGCTCACAGAAAGCCTTCTTCAGCTTCTTCTTTACATCCTCTTTGGAGTCCAGGAGATCGATTTTCGATTCCTGGAAGCAAAAACAGATAATAAAATGAAGATGGACGGAGTGTTGAGAAAATTTCCCGTCAAAATCTTGAACTCCAATCACTTCCTTCCATGACAAACTAAGTTTATATGACCTTACCTCTTCTGAAGAGCTCATCTTAGCCCCCGTCAGCCCCGGCACCATCGGGTTCATCAGGTGGGCACGTTTAGCGTAGCCGAGAGAGGGCAGGTACTGCCGAACAACACAGGTTAAAAGCTTGAACAGCTGAACGTTATCAATTCTGTACTAGTCTGTTATCACACTTTCACATGTAACTAAATATAGAAGCTGACATGAGAGAAAACCTTAAAATTCTCAGAAAGGTAAAGAACTGGATCTGACGCTCTGATAATAACAGAATAAATGTTCTACATCTTCTATAACAGAAAAACTCATTTGGCTTTTTGTGAGAGCACCACGACCTTTGAAGCATCAAAGTCAGGCTAACTTCGGGGTTAAAAAAGTAATCCCTACAGCACACTACATTCATAAGAGTGCAGGAAGAGGAAAGTAAATGAACTTCCCATTCCTCTCTGGATGTAATATAATATATACAAATAGCTCAATTATGAATATCCAGAATATCACAGAGATGAAATATATATGACTGACAGTTAACTCTAACCAGTAAAGTTGGTTTATTTGTTACTTTCACTTTAGAACATGTTTAAAAAGGGTGTAACTATTGACTTTATACTGTGCCTTAGATGGACGAGTTGTACTGGGATATAAGCCACAAGCAGGAATGATTTCTTTTGTCACTCGGTGGTGCATTTGTGGAATCTCAGTCTCTCGTTGAACGTGCTCCTGTGACTAGCCAGCACGTCATGGAGTGGGTGGGAGGTATTGTCCACTATTTTCCTCATCTTATATATTATAAGAGATATTTTTATATCTCTCGCGGATTTCCTCCTTCAACTTTGTTTTCATATTCTCAGTGCGTTTTTGCATCAAGTAGTGAAACCGGTTTGATGTTTACCGTTTACTTTCATAGTTTGCAAAGTGCGTGCCGCTTACAGGCAAACCACTACCACACTATTGGCATACAGCTGCTCCCTTTTTAGGTAACAAATCGTCATTGGAAGCTCACACACCGCTCTCGCACTCAGACATAAGTGGGCTTAGGCCATTGCTGCCCACACTAGCAAACAGAAATGCATCACTATATCACCAGTTTCACAAGATATACCAGTGTTATTGTGGAAGGTATGATAAGTCACAGCACTAATGTACTGGATTCAAAGGAATCCAGTACATTAGTGCTGCTAATGACTAAAGAGGACTTGAGCTAAAACTAAAGGAAAAACCTCTGTAAATGTGCAAAGGTGTAGGATACCTTCTCTGCCAGAGTGAAAATCTTCCTCTGGTCAACACCTCCAAACTGAGCATCCACTTTCAAATACTCCTCATCCAGAGCCTGAGGGCATGAGGAAAAACACAAGATACGGTTACTGTGAATAATACTAAGCTGTGACACGGACACATCTGAGAAACTTCAACTACTGCATTGTCACAGTGTGATGACACCAGCGTCTCAATTCTATGAACAGCATTACTACCTGTAGGCCAGGGTACAGCAGACCACTCAGGAGAGGATGCTCCACCTGTTTCACCACCTCAGCTCCAGCCTTCTTAGCATCGTGCTCTGTCACCATGGAGGACAGGCGGTACACATCCAGAGTGTACTCCCTGGAAAACATGGTAACACCTACATGTTCAGTATGAGCTGCAGCTACAGGCAAGTTTTAAGAGACTGTAAAGTTGAACGAGTGGATGTCAGATCAGCCTCTGAATCAGCAAACAGACCTGCTGAGCTGGAAGTCAGTTCCTTTGACAAACTTGAGTTTATCCAGAGGCACACTGATGCTCTCCAGCATGGCCTTGATAACCTGCTCATAGTATTTGACCCTGAGCTCCAGCAGCTCCCAGGGAGCTTTCATGTTGTCTAGGTAAGCATGCAAGTCTGCAAACAGAACAGTGACCTAAGGAAAGGTAGAAGAGGGAGTAAAAAGGCTGTTTTAATTTAATAGCAACTACAAATAAAACCATAGTCAGCTCTGCCACACCCACCTCACATCCAGCTTTGAGGAAGTCTGCTATCTTAGACATGGGGACAAAGTAAGCTACGTGGGGTTTGCCAGTGGTTGCTGTGCCCCAGTAAACCCTGAGCGCTCTCTCCTGAAGGACCTGCTTCACCTTCTCCTCTCCAAGGACCTCCTGCAATACACACACACGAGCAGAAACATGTGAGTGTGACCTGTATGTTCCAGTAACAATGAGCAGCTGCCTGCGTGTCCCACCTGGAGGTTCCTGGTGATGAGGTTAAATTTCTCATCTGGACTCAGCTGATCTGCCATGGCGCTGGGTACTCCGACTATAACACAAGCACAGTGGTCATCCTCCTGGGGTTCTTAATAAGGGAGTTCCAGTTAAATTGCTTTCAGTTTATTGTTGATCTTGGCTACAGACAGGTATGACTAACATTCGCCTGACTGCCATGTTTTTTTCCACTGAAACAAAACAGTAATGCATATAGATTTTGCGCGTTTTAAAAAATTAAAAATACTGCAGCGCAGTTTGCTGTCTATAAGCCGTATTCATGTAATAAACTTCACTTTGATGCTCCATAGGCTGTGCAGGCTAGCCAATGAACATAACGGTAGTTTTGAAAAAGACGCAATTAACCCAAAAATAAAAATGAAAAAGCACATCTTTCCCCGGTAAATTTGCTAAAATTCAGCATGTAGCCTATAAATTTAGCTAACTTCCACCGATGAATGAAGGATCTAATTAGCGAGAAAACCATGTGCAGCTAACGTTACCTATCTCCTGTGGTTATAATCGATTCAGCTGCTTTTTTCTAATTGCTACATTTTTTTTTGTTTATCTCACAGCAATGTCGTTCTACGGTAAAATCACACTGCACAGTAGCCGACTTACCTCAAAACCGTCTCCTTTCAAAGAGTCCTGGGTGAGAGAAACCGGCTGAACGGACCGGTCAGTGTTGCATCAGCGACAGCCTCCGCTCTGCTATCGATTCTAGGCGGAAGTAATCGAGTTCAGAGTGCAGGTCCTACCGGTTGGTAAAACTTTTTTCTTTTTTGCCCTCCAACATCCTTACACTAGGAAATGAGATTTATTGGAAAAACAACGATGATAAATCATTACATTTCATATAATGATCAGAGTGTTAAAAGTTAAGTGTTAAAAGGCTCTGTCCACTTGTTATTTGGTTTGTTTGTTTGTTTGTTTTTAAGAATTGTCTAATCGTTGTCTGAAACTGAAAGTTTAATTCCTGTCAGAGTACAGTACTCACTTATATTCTAATTTTTTCTTCTACTCTTGTCAAGCATTTCAGAGAAAATATTGGGAGTGATCAGGTAATTATGATCTAATTACAATTGTGATACTTAATAATTTAAAGACAATGGCAAACAAACTCTTTTTTTCTCCCAGGGTGGCCAGAGGTTGATGGATTGTTGGGGAAATGCTGGCAATAGTTCAATGCACCAGAGAAGAGTCGCTGACACCCAAGGCAGTAGCAGTAGAACCTGAAAGATTCCTCCTCTTTAAAAAACAAAACAAAACAAACAAAAAACAGTCCTTGTTAGGACTGTAGGAAGCTTTTTACGCACTTTTTTTTTACGCAAGACAGATATATGAATGAACAGAGAAGCGTTCCAAGTAAAACTGGTCTACTAAAGTTTCTGACATCTGAATATTTGCTTAGACTCAATTCTTTCTCTTGTCAGATAAGTCTAAAGGGCCTAAAGAGTTCACTCTGCCACTTTTAGATCTGTGCTGTTGGAATTTGAATTTCAGTCACCTCCAGGATTTCTTGGGTGCGCTTTAAAAGTGCTCCAGACCCTCCTGTCACTAAGGCACTCGGTGTGTTGTGTGTATGACCAATGTCACCCTTGACTTTTAGTGAACTGTTTCTGGAGCAAGAAAGAGGCGGACCCCAAGGGCGTAGATTTGGCATGAACGGAAGGGACATGTCCAGCGATTATTGAATTGTCCCCACCAATAATTTGATCTCTTCGAGTAAAGAAAAACAAACCCGATAGAAAGAAAAAAAAAACGATCTGTCAACGTCTCATTCACCCAGTGGTGCAGAAAGAGTCCTACGTCATGTGACAAATATGGCCAATGTGATTGGCTGTGCCTTTCAGGGAGCTCTGTTTAGTTTTAGCAGCGGCAAGCCTGCGCAGTGAGGACCTGCAAGGAGGAGAGCAGGATGGCAGCAAAAAGGAAGAACCTGGATATAATAAAGTATTTTTCAAAGAAACCTGTAAGTCACTTAAAGTCAAGTTCACTCATAAAATGTGTCCGTCATCAGAGGCGGAGGCAGACATTTGATACACCCAGGGCTTAGCCCTAAAGGGTAGTATGCATGTGGGATGGGGGCGGGGGGTTATAGGCTCTGTTTTGAGTTTTGTTCAAAAAAGCAGGACTTCATATAGGTTTTAAATTAAGCAGCAAGAACAAAGTCGGGGCTAAACCCCAATTCAACCAGACCCAGAACTGATTCGGAATTAAAACAGGACTACAACAGTTCAAAATCAGGACTACTTAGGACTTAACCAAAACAGAACCACAATCAGAACTAGATGATAGTAGCACTAAAACCTGCACTACACTTATTTTTTAATTCTACCGAAGTCCACTATTTAGATTCAGAAAGGTTCATATAATTATTTAGCCTTGCTGTGAAAACAAGCCTGCATAACTTAATAAATGTAGAATTTGAAAAATAACAAACCTAAAAAGAAACATTAGGTACGAGATACATGAGTACCTATGATACGGTGATACTTTTGGTAAACAACCATTTGACTAACATGTGTGTCTCACCTGCTTATGTTCATCTCTGTTCTGTCCTCATTCTCCTCTCTCTCTCTCTGCTCCTCTCTCTCCCTCTTTGTGCTGACAATCAAGCCAAACACCAACATCATCAAATATACAGTTGAAACCAGATATTTACAGACTCTTCAGATAAAAACACTTTTTTAATTGTAACATCAAATCAGACTAAATGTTTATTTTTTTAGATTGATAAATATAAAAACATATTTGTTAACTTTAAGAGTAAAGAGAGAAACTATCTGTATTTCTTAATTGCAAATGGCACCAAATTGTATTCAAACTGAGCCACACTTATGGAGCTCCACAATTCTTTTCCAGGTGTTTTGGTTGATATCTCTGGATTTTCCCATGTCAAAGAAACAGGCTCTGTGTTTTGCCTTATATGCATCCACAGCTGTGCCACCAATTTACTCACATGGACTCTACTAACCTATCAGAAGCTTCTTCAGCTCAGAATGGAATCGTCTGGAGTTTTCTTATTAATTAACAATAAACTTAGTGTATATGTACTCCTAAATTTGATGAAAGAGATAAAAAATAGAAAGCTCTGTCTCTCTTTATTCTGACATTTAACTAATTCAAAAGATATTTCAATATTTATTTATCCAAAACAAAACAAGTTTACTCTAAACTGATGTTGTGCAGTAAAAAAATGTTCTTGTGTTTTCCATAAAGTGTATGTAAATATCTGGTTTCAACTGTCAATATACTGCTGTGTGTTGAAATTTTTGTTTTGCATAGGAATATACTGAACAACATACAAAGTACAATATATAAAATAACATCTACCTGAGTTTTTTCTTTGAAAGAAGCCCCTTATGTCCATTCTTGTATATCAGTGCATTACTGAAACCGATTTATTTAGCCGTGGAGGGTAACAACTGAAAATATGAAATAAACACACATGTAAGCTAAGACTCTCTAAAAAAACAGCAGTGTTGTTGTTCGGCTTTTCATGTTGCCATTTGTTGATTCACTTGAAGAGCAAGTAACTTAACATGGGTCAAATGATCAGTTTGATATCAATCTTTTGTGATACACCGTCATATTTACATTATTGGTACAGTACGAATGATTTGCTTTGGTACCTGCTCAAACTTCAGCTCTCCTCTGTCTGCCTGGCTGCGCTTCTCCAACAGCGCACGCGCAGGCAGCAGCTGCCCCGCCCCCTCGCTCAGTCGCTTAGTGTCTGAGCTCGGATCATACCAATATTAGGGGGGATTTACGCACAGTCGTAAATTCCCACAGTGTGCACCAGTGGCGGCTCCTGAAAAAAATCTCAGGGGGGGCAATTTTTATGATATCGACTAAAATGACCCATTTAATGAGTACATCAAACAACACAATTTTAATTTAAATTTAAAATGAACAACCATATTCTGGCCATTTGTATAGATTTGTAAAAATGAACAACCATATTCTGGCCATTTGTATAGATTTGTAAAAATGAACATGAACAGATTTTTTTTTTTTTTTTTTTGAATGAATGAAAAATAACTATTGAAAACAACAACTGTAAACTGATTGGGGGGGTGGGCTAAAGAGAGAAAGAGAGAGGGATGGAGAAAGAGAGTAAATATGGTTAAGGGTTCTTATTTGTACAAGAACTTTGCTCGTCTGTCTTTCTGAGTGGCAAATTTCTCGATGACCCTGGTGTTGAAATCAGGAAGTTCTTGTGTGAGTTTTTTCTCTATGGACAGCATAGCCAGAGCGTTGAGCCGATCCTGAGCCATATTGTTTCTCAGGAAAGTTTTTATCCTCTTTAAAGTAGAGAAACACCTCTCCGATTCTGATGTTGTCATTGGTGTGGTGATGAGGATGTTAAGAAGACTTACAGTTTCGGTGAATGTGTCTTGAAGAAGCGATCTAACCGAATTTGGGGGAGGCTGTGCCTCAACCGTTAACAATACCGCTGCCATCGTCTCTCTCTGACCTTATAGCTCACTTAGGCTACTGACTGAGGTAAAATTCTAGAACAGCAAATCTTCGCGCGTTTTCTGCAGGGGCGCAATTTTAAGCGCCCCCAAACCATTTAATTCAGCGACGCTGATAGGTCAAATATTTATTATTTTCCCCTGGCAACCATTTAATGATAGGCTATTTCGCTGCATATCAAGGGCGCTTTGACGAGCGCCCCAGAAGAAGAAAAACACCGTTTGTTGGTTGAACTTTAATGAGTCAGCTGGTGAAAATGTTAAAATACGCCTGGCTGTATATGGGCACACACATAGTAAAACTATCATTGATGAATTTTTTAAAAATATATATTTTTACTCCTCCACATTTGGGGGGGCGGAGCCCGAGCGCCCCCTATGGGCCAGCCGCCACTGGTGTGCACTATGTGCTTCGAATATTGTGTGTAGTTTTTGTTTTATACAGTTGTCAGCCAGGCATCTAACTATGAAAAAATTACACTCCAAAAGACCCCGGGCTTCTGAAAAAACAACCCGGGCTTAAGCCCAGTAAGCCACCCCCCCGCTCCGCCACTGTCCGTCATAATAACGTTACAGGCTATGCTAGGCTTTGGCCCACATCAGTCTAAAATTGTATGTAACCATGAATAACGTGTTTTGGAAACTAACTGCACAACAGGCGGCACTATTAGTTCTCTCAGTCTCAGAGTAGCATTTCTAATTTTGATTGAAACTGTCAGAGAAAACGGCAGCCTCGAGCAGCCAGGATATTAGTTTACAGAGGCTGTTAAAATTATACGTCTAACGTTAAAATGTTGGTGACACAATAATTTCATCCTAATGGCACTGACATATTCACAGGGTTAATTTTTGAGACAATATATCATGAGGTAGTCATGATTTTACAAATATTCCACCTTGTAGTGCAGTTTGCACAAATTGTTTTACAAATGCACTCACCCTACAAACATTACTGATGAGTCAAGATCTGCACAAATTGACAGAAACACTGAAGCAGCTACACATTTTATTCTTATTGTCATGTTTGTCCTATTTGTCAGGTGACAGAAGAACCAACACAGAGCTCAGAGAGTAATGGTGATACAAGATCACAGGTGGAATTGGATGATGACTTGTTGGTTCATGACTGTATTTGAAGCACATGTGTGACTGCATGTATTTGGAATGTCTCACTGTTATTTATCAGGTGACAGAGGCAGCTCTGCCATGTTGTAGCTCGGACAGAGGTGAAGAGGCGAGGTCACAGGTGACTGACTGATGATTTGGTGCTATAGATTAACTAGTATTTATTATCATAACAATTGTTAGGCTGCTGATGTAAATATATTCATTAGTGTACATTTGACAAAGAATCTGAATTGACATGTCTCACTTTTTATATGGCACGAATCAATGTGTTATTTTATCAGGTGGCAATATGTCCTAGTGCAGTCAGAGGGGAAGAGCCAGGGCCAAAGGTGAGGCACATCAAGCACATAATAATAATTTTAATCTGAGGATAAAACGCAGGTACTGAGGCTGAAAGAAGCTTCAGTGCTCTCAGAAGACTAAAAAGATGGCTACGGTTAACAATGACTCAAATGAGATTAAACAATGCTGCTGTATGCCATGTCCACCAGGAGAGACTGGACAGTATAGATGTAAAACAAATATGCCAGCAGTTTATCTCAGTTAATGAGAGGAGAAGGCATGTGTTTGGCTCCTTCACATAGTGGACATTGAGTTGTTGTGTGGGGCACCAGTAGCTGTAACAGTAGTTCCTGTTTAGAATAAGAAATCCCAGCTCACTGATTTGATCGGGGCAGTAGTGCCTAAAATGTTGCATAATTTTGCTGAGAGATCTTTTACTTTGTGATAATCTTAGATGAGTAGTTTTATGGACAAAAACCACCAGGGCATTCAGTGTTCCCTTAGTGCTATAACAGGTGTTGGTGCACTATAACTGAAGTAATGTTGTTAAGTCCTTAAAGTCATATTCTTTTATTGTCATGACTGTATTTGAAGCTATTGTTATTTTTGTATGATACCTGATTTATATGGAATATGGCTGAAGTAAACTAAAGCCTAAAATACTTAGTCATTTCTTTAATAGTAATTTAACATTATATAATTCACATACAGTGGGGCAAAAAAGTATTTAGTCAGCCACCGATTGTGCAAGTTCCCCCACCTAAAATGATGACAGAGGTCAGTAATTTGCACCAGAGGTACACTTCAACTGTGAGAGACAGAATGTGAAAAAAAAAATCCATGAATCCACATGGTAGGATTTGTAAAGAATTTATTCGTAAATTAGGGTGGAAAATAAGTATTTGGTCAATAACAAAAATACAACCCAATACTTTGTAACATAACCTTTGTTGGCAATAACAGAGGTCAAACGTTTACTATAGGTCTTTACCAGGTTTGCACACACAGTAGCTGGTATTTTGGCCCATTCCTCCATGCAGATCTTCTCGAGAGCAGTGATGTTTTGGGGCTGTCGCCGAGCAACACGGACTTTCAACTCCCGCCACAGATTTTCTATGGGGTTGAGGTCTGGAGACTGGCTAGGCCACTCCAGGACTTTCAAATGCTTCTTACGGAGCCACTCCTTTGTTGCCCGGGCGGTGTGTTTTGGATCATTGTCATGTTGGAAGACCCAGCCTCGTTTCATCTTCAAAGTTCTCACTGATGGAAGGAGGTTTTGGCTCAAAATCTCACGATACATGGCCCCATTCATTCTGTCCTTAACACGGATCAGTCGTCCTGTCCCCTTGGCAGAAAAACAGCCCCATAGCATGATGTTTCCACCCCCATGCTTCACAGTAGGTATGGTGTTCTTGGGATGCAACTCAGTATTCTTCTTCCTCCAAACACGACGAGTTGAGTTTATACCAAAAAGTTCTACTTTGGTTTCATCTGACCACATGACATTCTCCCAATCCTCTGCTGTATCATCCATGTGCTCTCTGGCAAACTTCAGACGGGCCTGGACATGCACTGGCTTCAGCAGCGGAACACGTCTGGCACTGCGGGATTTGATTCCCTGCCGTTGTAGTGTGTTACTGATGGTGACCTTTGTTACTTTGGTCCCAGCTCTCTGCAGGTCATTCACCAGGTCCCCCCGTGTGGTTCTGGGATCTTTGCTCACCGTTCTCATGATCATTTTCACCCCACGGGATGAGATCTTGCGTGGAGCTAGTGATGGCCCGCTTGAAGCTGAAGCTCCGGCGCGTGTGTCAAAAAAATCAACACACTGCTTCAGAAGCACTGTATTGAAGCTTGATTCGTTTGGCCAGAGTCACGTGATCAGTGACGTCCGAAGCTTCATTTAGAACCTAACTGCTTCGATGTCTGATTCAATGGTTTATAAGGAAGCGAATCATTCACGGGATTTGTGGAGTGTTTTGATGGTGACAGCGAACCACTGATCATTCCACTGAGAGATTTGGAGCCAGCGAGGAATATAGAGGAGGTTCTGTTGTGTGGGAGAATTTTGAGTTGATTTTTGTCAATCGGGTGGGTTTTACAGCTTTGTGTTCTGGCCGTTTACTTTTGTTTTGTGCGTGTTTATTATATCTGAAAACGGGAAAAAGGTAAAATGTCAAAAATCTGCCTCCATAATATAAATATCATTAAATAACTTTAGAAAAACTTTCACTTGACTCTTTACATGTAATGTTGTAAAAATATATATATTATTGTTTAATTAATCTGAAAATGTTAGTCTGCCAAATGTGCAGCAATTGAATTTATTTATTCTCTTTAGCTGATAGTTGGTGGGGCCCAGGTAGACTGTAAAACTGCATCTCTACCAGTTTCTCTGCACTCCAGCCTCCTCTGGGCCATGTGAAGGGATTTTCCTTAAGGCAGGATAAATGATCTCCACGAAAAGGAACAGGTTCGGCCATCACACATTAGAACAAATTCTCTTTTTAAATAAAAATGAAAAAGGGTTACCTTAAATGCATCATGTTTTTAATTTGCAATTTCATAAGCATTTTTCCTTTCCATTTCACAATCAATTCTACCCCCAGGTCAAAAATATGTCTGGGAAAATTTCCCTAATATAATATTATTTATAGATACACCTGTCTAGCGATTAATTGCATAAGTGCATGGAGGCAGGACCTCAGAGCAGAAGCATACTCCATAATGTGTTGTACATTATTATATGTATATATTATATGTAACGTGGTATTTTTCAATTATTGTATTTACTAACATCAAGAAGTCACAAGCAAAGGAAGACCACACCATGGTGCATATTTAAACAAGGAGAGTTTACTGGTCAAAACGATTTATTAAACAAATAAAACACATTTTTTTAACCACCAAAAAATACACGTTCAAAGCAACACAACAGCGGCCCAATATCAGACAAAACTCCACTCTGTAGAGTAGGCAATCATAATGAAGCAGTTGGTTTTATTTTGTGGATTCAAGCTGCTCTTCATATTTTTGGCCACCAGATGTCACCAAACAGGACTGTGTTGAAAAGCTTCGAGTAATGAACCGTTTTTCAATACAAGCTTCAGTGTTTCAGAAAGCTTCATTTGGCCATCACTACGTGGAGCCCCAGATCGAGGGAGATTATCAGTGGTCTTGTATGTCTTCCATTTTCTGATGATTGCTCCCACAGTTGATTTTTTCACACCAAGCTGCTTGCCTATTGTAGATTCACTCTTCCCAGTCTGGTGCAGGTCTACAATACTTTTCCTGGTGTCCTTCGAAAGCTCTTTGGTCTTGGCCATGGCGGAGTTTGGAGTCTGACTGTTTGAGGCTGTGGACAGGTGTCTTTTATACAGATGATGAGTTCAAACAGGTGCCATTCATACAGGTAACGAGTGGGGGACAGAAAAGCTTCTTACAGAAGACGTTACAGGTCTGTGAGAGCCAGAGATTTTCCTTGTTTGAGGTGACCAAATACTTATTTTCCACCCTAATTTACGAATAAATTCTTTACAAATCCTACCATGTGGATTCATGGATTTTTTTTTCACATTCTGTCTCTCACAGTTGAAGTGTACCTCTGGTGCAAATTACTGACCTCTGTCATCATTTTAAGTGGGGGAACTTGCACAATCGGTGGCTGACTAAATACTTTTTTGCCCCACTGTATAAAACTATGAATTGTGATTTTAAATGGTTTAAAAGCATGTAGAATAGCATATGTAGGCAAGTATATTTCTCCTTTTTTTTATCAAGAAGCAAAGACAAAAAGGAAAAAAATAAGAAACAGGGCAGAGTTCAGTGGTTGAATCATCCGTCCCCACCAATGCCAAAACCAAATCTACGCCCTTGGCTAATACTGTAAAAAGCAACCATTAGTTTTCTTTGTAATATCGGAACATTTGTTTTGATAAATACATAGGTCAGTATCAGGGTTCATATGAGCTATTTTAGCAGTAATGTTACACCTCCACTATGATAGTATTTAGCTGTTAATCATGTTAGCAAAGAAGCCAGGGTTTGTAATTCATTCTTAATTTAGCCACGCTGCATGAATTTGGATGATAACATTTTTGAAAATGGCAGTTTACTTTATCGGGCAATTATAAAATCACATTTCTTAGGCTGGCTTTTAAGGAAGGAGGAAAGGTATGTATCAGGTGGCTGAGAAGAAAGATGGAGGTGGAAAGGATGTGCAAGCTATGGGACAAAGTTGCTGAGACTAGGTTAAAAAGAGGTGATGATCATGCTGTTCTTGCAACAGCATGAGAACTGACAGAGGTGAGACAGCAGAAAAGTTTTTATTTATTTTTTATAATAAGTTAAGGAATTAAGTGAAGAACAGTGATTAATTAAATTGTTTCTTGCATTTTTGATTTAAAAATGAAGCCAACAAGGAAGCGGCAAAAAAAAGAGAACTGCTGTTCCTCTTTAAGCCACTTGAGGCTGTCTCAGAAAGAGACAGTGAAGTGAGGGGAGTGGTTGCTTTGACTGACAGGTGTGTTGACACAGGTATGTGTGTGAGCACTCGCTCTCCTCTCTCACTCTGCATCGCCTGCATCAGTCTTCTCTGTGGCCCTGCTCTTTTCCTCCTGCCTGGAAGCTCCACCTTCAGCATCCTTTATACCACCGCCTCTGTACACACATCCTAGCAGGTCTAACTACTATCTTGTAAACATTCCCTTTCACTCTTGCTGCTATCCTTCTGACACACCCACTCCACCCTCCCTTCTCTTCTTCACCTGTAGGACACTGTCCTTCGCTTTTGGATATCCTGATAGTCTTCTGTGTAAGTTGTTATACAAAGGTTTCAAATCTATTTCTTTGGAATGAACATAAAATGAGGAAATGCAAAAGAAAATTGTATAATTAAACATATGAATTATGCCAGAATATGTTTAACAGTTTATTTAAACCCATCTCATGTTTGTGCTTCCATAGTAAGTCATCTGTTGAGGGATTCTGGGCAAATAACTGTTGTAACCTACACAGATCTCATAGATTGCAATTATGAGCCCAGATATTCACAAACCAGTCAGTACCCCTGGGCTGAAATGTGCTATGTTAATAATACTGTGACATATGAAAGTACAACACACTTAAAAAAAACGGTTCTAAAATACCAGGAACAACAAAATGAGTTGGTGATGCAACTGTATGCAGTAAACTTGGGGTTTTTGGGCTCTTCCAGGACGTCGGTAACTGTTTCCATCTGGTTATCCAGACTTGCATCTTCAGTATTCAGTTCCTTTTGAAGACACAATTTCTGAAACTCGTTTTACATCCTGTTGCTTCTTTGGATTTTTTCCAACTCTCATAGATGAAAGCACCTGCCACGTAAAATCTGTTATTATGCCAGCAGCAGACTTCTCATCCTGACTCACACTGATCTGAATGAAACACAGTCATGATCGCATAATTAATGAAGAATAATCTGTGTGAGGGCTTAACACAGGACATTACGCTCAAATATTTTATTCTGTCTGTGACGTCTTTTAGTCTCCCTGGCAGAATAAAATATAATATCAGTCATCAGATCAACAATACCATAAAATAACCAGTTTTAATGTCTTAGGGGTCGGGGTCAGAATTTAGAGTCAGAAGTCGGGCTCCAGCCGGGGGAGCACCGGGAGGATGAGGTTCCCAAACGAGGAGTCCTGGGTGATGAAGAACCCGGAGGAGTGGACGTGAGCGTGCTGCAGGGCGGCCTTCTGTTGGGCTGCGATGTGCTGCTGCTCGGCGCTGTCCCTCACCTCCTTCAGGCTGGGTCTGGACGACAGCGGGATGTTGGCTCCGGGGCTGTTCATGGACTGGCTCTGCAGCAGCCGCCTCTTCTCCTTGTCCAGCTCCGCCAGGATGGCCACACGGGTCTTGTTCTGAAAGCCCTGTCCCGGCGGGTTAGCAGCCATGTTAGCTAAGCAGTTAGCAAACACCGGTTTCACGAGTCCACGAAGCACATAAAGCCGACTGCCGGGATTGCTTCTTTAGGGTATGTGGGTATATAGAATATCTTCGCTATGGAGAAACACAAAGCACGCACTGTCAGAGATAAGACATAAAATACCGCCTTTAGGCAAAGGAACTGGACAACTTCCGGCTAATAGTTCTCCTTTCAAAATAAAAGTTCACGGAAACGACATCAGTTTTTTTATCGTTTTATCTTACGGCAACACGCAGATGACAACGGTTAAATGTTTATTTATGTAATGATGTTTTTTTTAAAGTATAACTTCTACCAGGAAGAAAATATTCATCCAAATGTCGCCGTTTATGTGTGCGAAATAAAACCAACATTCACCAAACAGTTATTGCAATTTCGTGACTGAACACTAGATGGGATCAGTTCATTATGAATCATAAACCATGTGAATGTGAAAACTGGGTTTCACTAGAGCCACACCTGAAAATACGACGAGGACTCTCGTCATAGTTGGAGTGCAAAGAGTGGCCAAATTATATCACTAAATACACCATTAAGCAATTAAATGGATGAGTACGTAATTAAAATGGAAATAAATAAATAGTGTATTAAATACATATGTCAATTAATCTTTTTTGAAAACATATTTTATTATTTCACCATTTAATTGATTATTTCATGGTTCCTTGGCAATCTGCAATCTGTCAGCCTTACCCATTAGAGTCAGGGCACAGGGATGACGCTGATCTGGTCAAATATGTCAGCAGGTGTTTCTCAATACTAAGTACACACAGTTTGTACTTGTATACTTGCACACTCGCTTCCCCGTTTGAGGACGGGAAGACACGTCTTGGAGGCAAACAACACAGCTGATGACATAAGCTGGGCCTCATTGTGTACTTTACTCCCCCTTTCCCCTTATAAATATTTACAATAAAAATAGCAAATAACAGCCTAATTATGTTATATTTTAAAAATATGCATAATCATAGTACGATTCTCACCTAAAGCCTCATTGATGTCAAATTACTTTGAAAGGTCATAAATTGATTTGAAAGAAGTTAGTAACGAATTATGTATCATTATATGAAATTAAACATTACTGATTAATCAAGACGACACGGTTCAGCAGATCTCTCTTAAAACGCTTAAAATACAGTTGAACTAATATCAAAACAGATCATATCACTCTTCAGCACCTAAACTGCAAACAGCTGCCTCGGGCTTCTCTAATCCCATCCACCCAGCTCTGGTTATGTTTAGGCTTCGCACTGTGAAACACCGTAAACCTAAAGTTCATTCATTCGCCTGCTGACACACTAACACTTTTCATGGAGTTCATGGTGGGTTTTTTTTTCCCTTTTTGGTTAATAAATTAGTATAATTTTGACTGATGCTGCGCCTCTTCTGTTACCTGTTATTACTCATGACTTTTCTTCTCCAGTGGGTTCCACTATATATAATATGGGACTAATTTCTTGTGCAGAGTTGGTAAATGACTCCTTGACATATTTGACCTGCTGCTGAGCTGTGTAACCACTAGATGGTACTGCTGCATCGTGTCAATACAGCTGGGGTGACTTTGTTTGGACAGAACTAGGTATAATACTGAATTTTTGTATGAAGGTATTGCTATCAATTCCACTGTCTGGTCCTCATGTTTCCCAGACCTGAATCCTTGTGAGAACCTCTGTCACATCTTCTGTGTCTAGTCCCCACACTCTCCTAGAGCTCCCTGATGCTATAATCCATGTCTGGGAGGATATCCCCTAAAACACCATCCACCGTCTCATCAGTAGCATGCCGAGGTATTAGTGAGAGTGCATCAGGTCATTATTATTACCAGAGGCCCAAACCAGTGTTTGTGCTGGCTATAAACTTGCTTCAGCTCTACAAATCCTGGACCAGAAAGACCAAAATCCCCTCTGATCATAGAGGGAGACAACTGATCAGCAATGCATCTTGGAATCTCATCCATCCACATGGGATGTGTGGATGGAGAAGAAGTTCCTTATTTTTAATCCACACAAGGAGGAAGTAAAGACTACTGCCAATTTCTTTTTCCCCACAGTGCACAATGGACATTTATCAGTTAGTGTTTATTAACATATTTTTCCTCCATCACAGTATTTTTTTTCTTAAATAGCTACACCACAGTGTAGATGGGTTCATCCCACTTGCAGACACAAATATAACAAAGATATATACACAAGTATATACATATGCACAGGAGGCACCTGTGTGCCTTTGTCAGGATTAAAGCTTCACACATTTGGCTACAGCCTCACTCAAGAGTCAATAATAAAAAAAAATTAAAAAAAAAAACCAAAAAAAAAAACTACACAACAAATTAAAACAAGACAGCATTTACAGGATGTAGACTAAACCTGTAGTAATTGTAAGGATGTACGTTCTCTGTCCTCTTCAGCAGAGGGTAAAGAAAATGAGCATGAATGAAATAAACATTGGCAACTCAGTTGTCCGAATCAAATGCCAAAGATGTAACATTATGTATAACATATGACACTCAATGTACACATTTCCATATCGACAGACATGAAACATAATCCTCGTGATGACAGATTGACATGTGCTTCTCCAATAAAAACATATATACAGATAAACATAAACACCCATCGATAAGAGCTCCGCTTTCTATCTTCATCTTTTTTTTTCCCTCCCCCTTCTTCTTTCTCCAAAATGATGCGCTTCCCTTTTATAAAATGCATATGAAGCAAAGACCGCAAAGGAGGTTAAACCTGAATGCCCAGTTGGCAACAGCTTTACAGGCCTTAAATAGAGTTAAATAATCCAAGAAGCATGGCTTTCTAGAAAACATGAATTTGAAAATGAAAAATGAAAACTAATAAATATTTAAATAATGATATCACTAAATTACAGGTGCCTGTAGTAACTTAAATTTAAAGCATTGAGAGAGAAAAGGTTTTTCCTGCCATCAGCAGCTGTCCTTATAAATAATGGAAATAATGTAGCTGCTGAATATACAGACATCAGTTATGTTTTTGAAAAATAACTGCTTTCACTCCTGTAGTGGTTTCAGTGTGACGGTGGAGTACTATTAGAAGCCCTTTAGAGCGCAGGTGTTCCTGTTTGGCCACAAGTTCAAACATCACCATTATTTATAACCTCTTATAAGAAAAGCCAGTGGGATGGGAATAAGATGAAACAGGCTGGCTGATTGGATTGTGTAAACTATGAAGTGAAAATGTAAAAATACAATTTCTATTTTAAAAAAACAAAACAAAAAAACCCCCCGACGTTTGCATCAGCTTTTTAAAACCCCGTAAACGGGGGAACAAATTAAGGTTGTACCGCTGTTCAAGTTCCTCGTGTCGAACGCTCACATCTCAGAGCCTCCTGAGGTCGCTCACGTTCGACGTGCGTACATAGCACCATTAATACTAATGAAAACATGCTCTTAATGCTTTTCATAGTTCTTGTGTGATTTTTGACTCAGAGAAAGACCAACTAAACAAAGAAAATGAAAAGGATCTTTTCACAGTACATCTAAAAAATAAGGCTTTTTTTCCCCACGAAAAACAGAAACAGAGAAGTGTGCCAGGAAAATATCACAGATTCACAGATGGGAGGGTTGTCTTTAGAAAAGGCCTCAGGGTGGCTGAAACAATGACACTTGAGTGAATCAAGTACTTCTGGAACAGCAGCATTAGTGGACAAGGCAGTGATCCGACAGTCGCGGGTCTGTTGGTGCCGTCCGGTGCAAAAGTGCCATTCGTTCACCCCACTGGTCTGTCTGGAAAATGAGCTAGACCACGTTGGCTAGTTCTGCTGAGTCCGTTTCAGAGTCCGCCTCATTCTCCCTGTGAGACGAGAGACTTCGGTTGGAGGGTTGCCTCACACAGATGCAACACACACACAGAAGATGGTGAAGCGTTTGGGTCTGTGCACTTACCTCAGGTCCTGTAGGAGTTTGCGGTTAGCTTGCCTCTTCTCCTCATTGATCGGGTAAGAGTAAATTATGGACAGGCCAATCGCCATCAGAGCTATGGGTGCCGCCGAAACCAGTAATTTCAACGTCAAGTCCACTTCCTTAGGTTGAGAGCAGCCTCGGCTGATGTAACCCGCGAAGCTAAAAAGAAGAGAAATAAAATTATTAGCTTTTAGCGCAGCAGAGATATTGATGTGCAGGAAAAGTAACAAATTATTCATCAAATGAAAAACACTGCTGTGGTTGCTCATGTGATATGTACCCACATGCACTCTATAGCCTCACTGTAATCTAATGGAACGGAAAGGAACTCCTTGCTTTGATGTGGGATTTTAGGTGCTGAGAAATTCAACTAAACAAATCGCTGCAAATGCTTAAACTTGGTGCCAGTGCTTACTCTAAACTAAGAGTAGAGATGCCGAGAGAGACTCCAGAAGCAAACTTGGTGAAGAAGACATAGAAGGAATAGAAGAGCGCTTCGTGGCCGGTGAAGTCAGGATTTTGCACTTGGAAGTCGTCGACGACATCGGGCAGCATAGACCTGAACAAACAAAACGTGAGGCTTGGTCATTTATGTGCATTCCTGATAAGAAAAAACGTTTTTATCTATAAAGTCATCAAATACGAGCCAGCGGAGAGGCATACCAAGGTAGCAGGAAGGCGACAGCCACTCCAACGCCAGCAGCAAAGGAGCAGATGTAGGTGACAGCCAGGTTACTCTTCAGGGACACCACCAGGATCATGAAAGGAATCACAGCCTGGAAATGACAGCAGTGAGAGATTTAAATCCCAAAACAGGTCTCTTAATGATACTGCATCAGTTTTCCTATGAAAGAAAAATTCCCCTAAGTTTTATGGTTTGTTTATACTTTTAACAAGATTTCAGGGACTTACCAGTGTGCCAACGTAAACCGCTGTCTTCTTTCCAAAACGAGTCAGAAACCACTGCCAGAAGGGAATGGCCAGAGTAGCGGAGAGCTGAAAGAGGGGGGAAACAAAAAGCAAGTGTGGTTAACCAACTGTTTTACCAAAACTCAGAGAAGTTCCTGTAAGTTTCTCCAACGCCCCTCCGTATTCCAGGTCAATATCGGGAAAAACAACAACAACAAAAACCCTACTTTATCTGTGTTATATAAAAGAAGAGAAGCATGTTAGACATCTGATGCAGTCACAAAGCACTTCAGATATCATCTGACCTAAAGAGGACATGAAGAGGCGGGACAGCCCCCAGATCGTCGTGGGCTTTGACCTGCGCGTGTTTGACCAAGGCGGCGAGAACACCCAGCCATTGTGCACAGTGTTCTCGGTATTTCCCCACCTCTCCTTCTGAATGCCTTCGATAGGAAGTACATGGACTCTTCATGTACTTCCCGTCACCTCAGTCTCTCTGTGCAGTCATCTGTAGCTTTCAGACTCATTTCATGTAGTTTCACTTTAGTATACGAGCACACACTCTGTTTTAAAATGTATGCACTTGAAATTAGTCTTGCTGTTCTGCAAACTTCTCTCAAACCTTTGCCCCCATGAGCCTCGCTGTTTTTTTCCTTAGAAATCAAATATCAACATCACGCATCAGCTTTCATCTTCTAAACCAACTTTGAAGAGAGTTTCACACAAACTGCCTTCACTGAAACTGAGCAGCACAACATTCTCATACAAACATCCTTAAGAACGACTGCACGTGCTGTGCATCCAAGCTGGATCTAACATGAACAGGCGCCACACAGGAG